>NC_091434.1:101460655-101792031 GCF_964237555.1 Oryctolagus cuniculus
ATAATTAGATGGTATATATTTACATACACATTTCTTTTATACATATATTTGTTTTTTATATTTACATGTAAGTATCAGATTCTAGAACTCCAACCCCTTAAAAAAAGGACACTATATAAATGAATACTCTCCTAATTGAAAGGAAGAACAGGAGATTCAAATGAAGCCTTAAAAACAATGCCTGTTTTTCCACACTGAAAACATTTATCTAGCAGCAACTATATGTGAAAATCATGGTCTTGAGAGATGTTATGGCACAGCTAGTTACTCCACCACCTGATACACCCACATTCCATATCAGAGTGCCTGATATAGGGTCTTGCTTCTGCCTCTGAGCCATATTCTGCTAGTGCGCTGGGAAATAGCAGGAGATGGTCCAAGTACTTGGATCCCTGCCACCCATGTTTGAGGACTGGATGGAATTCCTGGCTCTTCACAATGGCCTGGTCCAGCTGTAGAAGAGGTGGGCATTTGGGGAGTAAACAGGCAGACAGAAAAGCTTCCTCTCTTTTCTCTCTTCTCACTCTGCCACTCTGCCTTTCCAATAAATACATCTTTTAAAAATATCATTATTATTAGTATGTAGACATGCTTTTAGTGTACCCCTAGACTGTGAGAGGATAAGGATCATTTTACAATGTTATAATGGCTTTGACTTTTTTTTAATTTATTTGACAGATAGAGTTAGACAGTGAGAGAGAGAGAGAGAGAAAGGTCTTCCTTCTGTTGGTTCACCCCCCAAATGGCCACCACGGCCAGAGCTACACCAATCTGAAGCCAGGAGCCAGGTGCCTCCTCCTGGTCTCCCATGCGGGTACAGGGGCCCAAGCACTTGGGCCATCCTCCACTGCCCTCCTGGGCCGCAGCAGAGAGCTGGAATGGAAGAGGAGCAACCGGGACAAGAACTCGGAGCCCATGTGGGATGCTGGCACTGCAGGCGGAGGATTAACCAAGTGAGCCGTGGCACGGGCCCCATGGCTTGGAATTTAAACAGATACATTTATGAATCCAGTCAAATAAGTGTTTCCATTTTACCATGTTTCTCTTCTATACCCCCAATTTTAGAACCAATCTTCAAATACTGTAGTACTGATTAATTGAATGTATATTCTTGGAAAATGTTAAGTCACTTTTCATTCAAACAATGCACAATTTATATCTCTTTTACTATTTAGAGGAATAAGTTTTTTGTTTTGATCCTGTAAAAATAACTGATGTGTGTGAGTACCATTTTCCTCCTCCAGCATGAGTCAATTGATGGCCTGTGGTAGAGGCTTATTCAATCTAAGTGCTGGCTCTCTAAGTTACACTGTTGAGCAAGTGCTGTCTTGTGTTTCAGTCTCTTCTATGTGGAGAACGAATGGTTATTACCTCTCAGTAAGTGTTGATGTAGGTATCGCTTTGACAGAAGTCATCTAACGTGCTTCCCAACTGTTCCTTTGAGAAAACTGTCCATTGACGCTAAGGATGGCATCCAATAAGAACATCACATTTATTCTGGTCAGTCTTTCATCCTCGTTACCCAAGCTAATAGTGCTCTTCAGTCAGCATGTGGAACTCGAGGTAATGATACACAATAGAGATCAGATACACTGCAGGTGGAGACAGATTGCAATCCTTGCCAGGGTTATATCAGCTGATGTCATGAACTAGACTCAAAGATTTCAGTCCTTGCACCCTGGTGATTTCTGTGGGTTTCCGTGTTTCAGTGGCTTGCCCCCACACCCAACTTGACCCTGTGTTTATTTGTCTAAAGAAGGAAGACACGGTTATTAACTAGCAGAAACCCATAGTCTTATTTCATTAAAGTAACTCATATCTATGATTATAAGTAGCGTTTATTCAGTATGCCATTTGCCCTTTTAAAGTCACCACTATTAAACCAAGTCAGATTTTGAAGCATTTTGATTTTTTCTTTGTTGGGTTTCTGTTTATCCTGGGCTTTAAAATCAGTGCTCGCTCTATCTTTCTCTCTCTCTCTCTCTCTCTCTCTATATATATATATATATATATATATTCACTGGGGCCGACGATGTGGCATAGTGGGTAAAGCCTCTGCCTAAAGCACTGGCATCCCATATGGGTGCCGGTTCAAGACCTGGCTGCTCCACTTCCGATCCAGCTCTCTGCCATTGCCTGGGAAGGCAGAAGAAGATGTCTCAAGTCCTTGGACCCCTACACCCATGTGGGAGACCTGGAAGAAGCTCCTGGCTCCTGGCCTCAGATCGGCACAGCTCCAGCCTTGTGGCCAATTGGGAGGGAACCATCGGATGGAAGACCTCTCTCTCTCTCTCCCCCTCTCCCTCTCCCTCTCCCCCCTCCTTTCTCTCTCTTCTTCTGCCTCTCTGTAACTCTGCCTTTTAAATAAATAAATAAACTTCAGGCCGGTGCTGCGGCTCACTAGGCTAATCCTCCGACTGCGGTGCCGGCACTTCAGGTTCTAGTCTGGGTTGGGGCGCTGGTTCTGTCCCAGTTGCTCCTCTTCCAGTCCAGCTCTCTGCTGTGGCCCAGGAAGGCAGAGGAGGATGGCCCAAGTCCTTGGGCCCTGCACCCGCATGGGAGACCAGGAGGAAGCACCTGGTTCCTGGCTTTGGATGGATGCAGCACTGGCCGTGGCAGCTATCTGGGGGGTGAACCAACGGAAGGAAGACCTTTCTCTCTCTGTCTCTCTCTCTCACTGTCTAATTCTGCCTGTCAAAAAAAAAAATAAATAAATAAAAATAAATAAATAAATAAATAAACCTTAAAAAATAAAAAGAAAAAAAATATTTTCACTAAAATGACCAAATAAACCACTCAAAAAGCATTTATAAAAGCAAAATAAATTAATTGTGTCAAATAAGCATTGCCTAAGTTATCTATTAACCTATTTTATTTCAGTTTCTCAGGGGAATCCCAGTACCACTTTATATTCTAGCCTCTCTCCAAAGTATGCTTATGATATACTTAACGTCACTGGCCAATAGCTTGCACAGAAATGGTTATCTGCACCTGGGCTTTGCATAAAGCTTTGTAGCAAGAAAGCTCAGTACTGTCTCATTTTAAGTGAAAGGCAATTTCACTGAAAGGTCATTTCAGTTGTCAGATAAAGACACTAAGCACTGACGTTACTGTCAGCAGATGTTGGTTAAAGTGAAAACACAACCCTCTAAGACCCTGCCATAACCTGAGAAATCTGTATTCAACAGGTTTCAGAAGTACAAAGTGCACCAGAAAATGACAGCACTAGGAATGCAGAAAAAAGACCAAGTCCGGACCTCCAAATTAGGGAATGGCAAGCGCAAGTGTAACACAGATGAACACAGATTTAAGAGATTAGGAAGCTGAATGACAAATCAGGCAGAGGTGGTCAGTTGAGAAGGTTCTATTAAGCAAAGGAGGTTTACAGTTTTACTGATGTTTCTGAGAAAGCTCTTTGATATGGAAATGTTCTTAGGATTTTTGAGTTGTTTTTATTTATTTGAAAGTCATAATTACAGAGAGAGTGGGGGGGAGAGAGAGAGAGAGAGAAAGAGAGAGAGAATGGGTCCTTTGGTTCACTCTCCAGATGCCTCCAATGGCCAAGACAAATTCAGGAGCCAAGAGCTTTATTGGGGTCTCCCAGGTGGGTGCAGGGACCCAAGCACTTGGATCATTCACTGCTGCTTTACTCACGACACTAGAGGGAGCTGGATCAGAGGTGGAGCAGCTGGAACATGAAATAGCAGCCATATGGGATTCTGGCATTGCAGGAAGTGACGTTACCCACTATGCCATACACTGTCCCCTGTTCTTAGCATTTTTTGCTTTATTTGCTGGTTTATACTCTTGCAGTCCAAGATAAGTGTGTTGTCTCCAGTGGGAAAACCTTTTGGGGTACAATGTTTAATATCTTTTGTTCATTTTTGTTTTGCTATTTATTGTTTAATAAGTAAAATTTTTCAATTTTTAAGGTAGAGAGGAATTCTGTGTTGTTATTGGGAGAATTCTAAGGGGTTGCAAAGCTCAAACATTCATGGAAGGCATTGGGGATGCATTTTAGAGTTGGTATTTTAAGCTTGCAAGGAATGATTCCAAACCATCCTCACTAAAGGACTCTTATCTGAAGAAAACACAAGGAACCTGTGACCCCTACTCCCGCAAGAAATAATAGAAGCCACTAAAAAATACTCCTAAAAACTGGACTTTTTGGGGAGCCGGCGCTGTGGTGCAGTGGGTTAATGCCCTGGTCTGAAGCGCCGGCATCCCATATGGTCATCAATTCAAGACCCGGCTGCCCCACTTCCAATCCAGCTCCCTGCTATGGCCTGGGAAAACATACAAGATGGCCCAAGTCCTTGGGCCCCTGCACCCGTGTGGGAGATCCAGAAGAAACTCCTGGCTCCTGGTTTCGGATCGGCGCAGCTCCGGCCATTGAGGCCAGTTGGGGAGTGAACCAGTGGATGGAAGACCTCTCTCTCTCTCTCTGACTTTCCTCATTCTGTGTATCTCTTTCAAATAAATAAATAAATCTTTAAAAAAACTTTAGACTTTTTTAGTCATGTAGCCATAATATGTGCTTTTTTCTCCCATTTTGCAATATTCAACGTGATTTTTTTTTATAGAAAGATCAAATGATGCTTAGAAATGTTCTCAGTTGCCAGATTTTCTCTGGATTTACTTAATAGGTTGAAAAAAAAACCGATTAAGTAAAAAAAAAAAAAAAGTACCGAATTGCCACTGGGTTCTAGGCATTTTTCTAGATGCTAGTGATACAGTGTTAGAAGCAGATAAGCAATGAATCTCAAACATAAATAATAAGGCTGGCTTGTGCCATAACAGTAAAGCTGCCACCTGCGATGCAGGCATCCCATGTGGGTGTCCATTCAAGTCCTGCTGCTCCAGTCCTGATCCAGCTCCCTGGTAACAGCCTGGAAAAAGCAGCAGAAGATAGCCCTAGTATTTGAGGCCCTGCCATGTACCTGAAGAACCTCCTGGCTTCAGCTTGGCCCAGTCCCAGTTGTTGTGGTCAATCTGAAAGTAAACCAGTGGATAGAAGATTCATTCATTTCTCTCTCTCTCTCTCTCTCTCCCCATCCCCTCACTCTCTCTCTTCCTCTCTCTCTTCCTTTTTCTCTCATTTTCAAATGAAGAAATAAATTGTATATGTCTATACTATGTTGTGATGATAAGGGAAAAATAAGACAATGAAGGTGTACAGAGTATGGAGGCTTGTAGGTTTTAGAATAAAGTGACAGGAGAAGCCCTCACCAGAATATGATGCTTGCGTAAAGTCAGCCAGCCATTCTGGTGTTTGGAAAGCTTATTCCAAGTAGAGGGAAGTAACTGAGAAGGCAACTTGCCTCGCTTGTTCAAGGAGCACTAAGAAGCGCAGTTATGTATGAGTGAGATGAGTAAGGGTAAGCACAGTGAGGAGATGAAGTTTAAAACTCTAGTAGGAATACAAATCAGATGGAGTTTCACATTCTTACAAAGGTAGTGGCTTTTGTTTTGATTGAGATTGGATCCCTTTAAGGAATTAAGCAGAGGACTGATCTTATTTGCCCTGTGATTTAAAGACATAATTGTAAGGCCACCAGAAAACAACAGAGTAAGGGAAAAAGTTTATTGGGGGAAACCTGACAGAACAGAGGGAAGGGGCGAAGAGGGAAAAAGAGAACACCTGTCCTGATATCCCTTTGTCATGGGGCAGGTAGGGAAGTAGGAGAAGCGAAACCCATTAGGTTGGGGGTGGAGCTTTACACTGGTGGTTGGACCATGAGGTTTAGGGCCAAAGCCTACCATGCCAGGCGGCGACAGGAGCCAGGGCCTAAGATGGCGTCTGGGATAAGATGGCGCCACGAGTAAGGCAGCACCATTTTACCCACAATAATTATGATTATTTTGTTGGGGTATAGTAAAGAGGAGAAAGGCATTGATGGAAGCAAGGAAACCAGTTAGAAGTCCATTGACGTTCTCTAGATGTGAGATGATAGCAGCTTGGATCAAGCTGGAAGCCATGGTCAGTGTAAAGGGGTGGGATTCCTGATGTGTGGATGTCAGAGTGGGAGGGAGTTATTGATGCACTCCATGTGGACTATGAAAAAACAGAAGTTGAAGATTTCCAAATTTGTTCCTTAATTTGCATAAAAGTTACTCTGAATATTATTGTATAGCTAAATTTTCTCCATAGTGGCTTTATGTGAGGCTTTACCGTTACTTTTAAATAGGCTATTGAGAAGGCTTTCATGAAAATTCACCAACTTGAACACCCGCAAAGCTGCATTGTTCAAAAAAGTGATACTCAACAAGAATCTTTTATATCTAGAATCTTATTTTCCTGATTCCAGGGAAGGAATATGGAAGGAAGTGGCTTGTAATCAAAATCTAGTTGCTAAGAGAATGTGTGATTGTTGGCTGTTGGGGTCAGTCCAGGAGCCAATGAGGCCAAAGTCACAGGTGTACTCTCTGTATGAGCCTATGAGCTTTGGGTGTTCCACGCCAGAGAATCTATTTCTGGCCTCATCAATTCATCTCAAAAAAGCATGCCCTTTTTCACAAGGAAAGCCTGGAAAATTATACAGAAAGGTCAGTCCAGATCCATCATCATTGTGAGAAAAACAGCCCAAAGCATTTCCTTTATTTACTGCCAATGAAAGTAAATAGCGTTGCCTTCACATTTAGACAACATATTATGATTACACAATAAGGAATACAAATGTTCAGTGAAATATGTTTGCTTAAAAAAAACTGAGCTGAAATAGTCAATGAAGCATATACATGATTAAAAATAGTTTTGAAAGCATTTTTATAAATTTAAAGATGCATTAAAAGTATAAGAATAGTTTTTACTGAATAATGCAAAGTTGTCAAACAGTGTAACACAGTGACTGTCATTGAACTCACTTCCTTCTTCCTGTTTTATTCCAGAACCTACAGAGAGGCCACCTATGCTATTAGTTGCAAATTCTGAAACAATTGAAGTTTTCTATCTTAATGGAAGTAAAATGGCAACCTTGAGCCCAGCCAATGGCAATGAAATTCATGCTCTGGATTTTATTTATAATGAAGACATGATTTGCTGGATTGAATCAAGAGAATCTTCATATCAACTCAAATGTATTCAGATAACAAAAACAGGAAGGTTAACAGATGAATGGACAATCCATATTCTGCAATCCTTCCACAGTGAGTATTTCAGTTCACTCTTTTCTGAGTATGTTACCATTTAAAGGTTTCATTTACAGACCAGTAGGCAGGATTCTCAGATTTCCAGCACAGCTTGTGAGTATTGGAAAGTTGTATATATATACACACATATATATGCATATATATTCATATATATATGTGTGTATATATATATATACACACAAATTGGATTTAGTTAAATAACTCTATTCATTCCTTTCTATATGTTTTGCATATAGAAAGTTTATTTATGTAAGTAGTAAATTGCAGTACTGCTTGTAATTCTTTCTTTAATGCTTATTACAGTGTCACCTAGCTGAGAATTATAATTTTTTTCAGAGTGATAGTTCACAATGTGATAGTGAAGTTGTGATATCTTAGAGAAAGCAAGAAACAGAGCTGATGAACTTACAATCTTGTTAAAAAGTACCTTGAAAACTATTTATGTTAATCGGCAGCAACTACTTTTTTTGTAAATCAAAGTATTTGTACAACTTTTCCCATAAAGTACCTTGGGATTTGTTATTAACTTCAATTTCTTGTATTAGAAATTAAGAATTGATATTCTCTGCCTACGTATCACCATAAACTAAAATCATGATTTTATACGCACACAGACAGATACACACACACCCCTTCTCCCCTCTCCATTCCAGAAAGGAGTATAAAAATGTGCTGATGCTTGCCCAGAGAATGCATACACATGACATGTATGTAGCTATGTTATCATTTGCAAGAATATTTTTGTTACAAAGACTGCTAACAAAAACATCAATAGAGGAATGAAAGATATAAGGGATATAATCCAGAAGGAAATAAGAGTGTTATATAGAATAAATGCATTTTTCAGGTCTAGAATTTCTGGTACTTTGCATCTGATAGTTAAATTTTATTGAAATTTTTGGTACAGAGTTGAATGGAAAGTTTGTGAAATCCTATTGAGCATAAAGAAATACTAGTATGTGGGGCTTAGTAATTGTGATTATATTAAGTAATTTGGTGTAAAAACTGTAGTAATTGGAATATAAAGGTATGGCTTAATAGACTTAAATGGAAACATTCAAATACTTTGAAGAGCCTTGTAACATAAATAAAACAATTGATAAAGTAATTCATATTGTGAAAATGGACCAAAATTCTAATGTGAGCAATGCATTCTGGCAATTTCACAGAGTCTGTGGAGAAATATCCATTTATAACAAATAGTAAAAGACATTTTGTAGCACCAAAAGGAAGGCTGCCCTGTGATGTATTGTAGGAACTGCCTTAGCAAGCAGTTGGAGGTTGAACAGAAGGCCTCGCTCCCTCCCACATTAGGGCTTGCCTCAACTAATCTAAATGTTTTTGTTTCTAGCCTCCCCAATACCGGGCAGTGAAATAACTAGAATAGTCAATAAATTGCAGGATAAATTATTTTCTAAGCTTACTTATGCCCCTTTTTTCTCAAAATGTAATATATCCCAATAGTAATCTTTTGTTTAATATATAATTTTAGTATCCTACACATTTTATCTCAGAATAGTTTTAAATTTACAAAACAAATTTATAAAATATGAAGAACTTCAATATAACTCTCACCCAACTTCCGTTATACATTTTCATAATTAATAAGTCACACCCAGTTTTCCATATTTTTTCCTAATCCAAACTCCTTTTATCCCTCCCAACCTCTAGTAATTCACCATTCTGTGTTTAGATTTATTTTTGTTTAAATTTTAGCTCCCGGCTGGCGCCACGGCTCACTAGGCTAATCCTCCGCCTAGCGGCGCCAGCACACCGGGTTCTAGTCCCAGTCGGGGCGCCGGATTCTGTCGCGGTTGCCCCTCTTCCAGGCCAGCCCTCTGCTGTGGCCAGGGAGTGCAGTGGAGGATGGCCCAGGTGCTTGGGCCCTGCACCCCATGGGAGACCAGGAAAAGCACCTGGCTCCTGGCTCCTGCCATCAGATCAGCGCGGTGCGCTGGCCGCAGTGCGCCGGCCGCGGCGGCCATTGGAGGGTGAACCAATGGCAAAGGAAGACCTTTCTCTCTGTCTCTCTCTCTCACTGTCCACTCTGCCTGTCAAAATAAATAAATAAATAAATAAAATAAAATAAAAATAAAATAAAAAAATAAATTTTAGCTCCCACATATAAAGAAGGACATGTAGTATTTGTTTTTTTGTGTCTGGCTTGTTTTACTCAGCATGATGTCTTGTTTCATCCATTTTGTTGCAAATGACAGGATTTCATTCTTTTTTGACTGAATAGTGTTCCATTGTGTATATATAGCATATTTTCTTTATCTTTTCATCTGATGATAAACACCTTACTTGAATCCATATTTTGACTATTATGAACAGTGCTGCTATAAATATGGTGAAATTTAATACGTATTTTAAAAACAGCTATTTGGAGTAGGCATTTGATATAGTGGTAAAGACTAAGATACAACTTTGGATGTCTGTATCCTGTGTTGGAGTGCCTAGGTTTGAGACTTGGCTCTATTCCCAATTCTAGCTTTCTGCTAACATGCACCATGGGAGGCAGCAGTTGATAGTTCAAGTAGTCAAGTCCCTGCCACCAGGGAGAGTAATCTGGATTGAGTTCCCAACTTCTGACTTTGGTCTCACCTAGTTCCAGATGGTGCAGGCCTTTGTGGGAGTAAACCAGCAGATAGGCAATCTCTCTCTCTCTCCCTCTCTCTCTCTCCCTTTCTCTTTCTCTCCCCCTCTCCTACTCCTGTTCCCTCTCCTTCTCCTTCTAACACCTCTGCTTTTTCTCTCTCTCCCTCCTCTCTATCTCTCAAATTAAATAAATGCATAAATTAAAAAAAAAATAACTCTTTTTAGTAAATCCAAAAAGGGCCAACAATTGCAAATCAGAATATTTGGAGAAAACAGGCTGCAACTTAGAAGATTTTATTTGACTTATAAAACAATTCTTCACAAACCTAGAAAAATAGGAAGTTGATTTTAGTTAGGCAATCCCCTGGAATGCTGAATAGAGCATAAAAACTAAACACATTGGAAATACTTTAATCAGAGTAAATATTTTTGATTAAATCAAGTTTGAGCCAAACAATTGCACAGTCACTTTAAAAAAAAAGATGATTAAATATGTGGAAGTAATTTAATGATGGGAGTGGGGCAGGGGTGTAAGTAGGGCTGGGCTCTCTGTCATTGCTTGTAAGCTATGCATTTTATCAACATGTCACAGAACAGCTGCCATTGGATATGATGGGCTCTGAATTCACCATGACAATTTGTGAGTTGAAAATGAAGTTTGAATATTCCTAGCATGTATAATTACATGAAATTTCTGTCACACCATGTAAGCAAAAATAATGAACTAATGGAAATCTCCCTGAATACCTGTCATTGGCCTCTGTTCTAATGATTTTCTCTTTAGCTTTCCCACTATTATTTTTAGGTAGTTTGTCTGAACTTACCTAAGAGAACATTCTTTATTGGAAAAAAATAAAAGGTTTGTTTTTTCAAAATACTAATATGAGGGAAAACCAGTCATTATAAATCAGTGTGGCTTACATTTAAAACATGCATAATAACATGGTGGTAAGCATCATAATGCAATATTAAAAACTTCATCGTGTATCTCATATCATTGGATACATACTGCATCTCTGAAGAGAAAGCAAGAGACATATTGCTTTTCCTATTTTCTAATAAATGAAATTCTAACTTGAAGCATTCAGTGTTAAAAGATATAAATTGGATATTTAAGTCTTAAGTTCTTTCTTCTACTCTAGAAAGGTAAATCTGCTCCAAAATAATAATACTTAAATTTAACCCAATGTGCTAAATAACACTCTGAAAAATAAAATTATTATAAATCCCTTTTTACTGATTGGAAAACTAATTCTCTAATTGGGTTTGGATCAGATTTCATAGCTTTTTCTAAATACCATACTGTCCTGGTCTAAATTTTTGGTTTTGTTATGTTTCATATTAGCAAGCCAGGGTGACTAGGTCCAGTCATATTTGTAGCACTGACTTACAAAGACAGTTAATTTAAGTGGGAGAGAGGTAATATATGCATCTGGGAAAGGAGGCAGAAAAAATGAATTATGAAAGGCTGTGCTATTTGAAGAGTTATTTATTTATCTGAAAGGCAGAATTACAGAGAGAGGGAGAGACAGTGAGAGAGATTTTCCAAATGCTGGTTCTTTCCCCCAAATGCCTGCAATGGCAAGGGTTGGACCAGGAGGAAGCCAAGAGCCAAGAGCTTCATCCAGGTCTCCCACGTGGCTGGCTGGGGCCCAGATATTTGGGCCATCTTTTGATGCTTTCACAGGTGCAATAGGGAGCTGAATCAGAAGTAGAGTAGCTGTGAAATGAGCTGGCATTCATATGGAATGCCAGTGTCACAGACAGAGGCTTAACCTGCTTTGCCACAATGCCCACCCCAGGGATAGCTGTATTATTTGTAAAAGCCCACCAAGTAATTCTGATATGGCTCTCTTGAGAGCTGTACCTTTAAAATTGAGACTCATTCCTAACCAATATTATCAGAGAATGAAGATGGAGATGATAATATGATCTATTAATTACATTAACCAAGAAACTTTGAGGGAAATGTTACATATTATAGTCCTTATGGAATTATATTCTAAAGATGCCTACTTTTATATTTAGCAATTTATTACATTTAGCATGTGAATGTTGAACATATCTAAGATAATCTTGGAGTTATTTTGTAAGAAAAATTGATTTTCCAATAAAATAAGCAAAACGCATTTGTAGCAGTTAATTGTTTCCCCAAAATTTCCTTGGAAATTACTGTAGAAGGATATAGATACTCAAAAAAAGGACATGATTTACAAAGTGGAGGGCTGTATTTCTTTCTTCATCATGCAGTACATGGAGATGATTGAGATGCACACGAATATTTTCTGAGTTAAGCCCTTATTAAGGAAGATGATCAGAACTATGCTGTAATCTTCCAGCTGGACAAGTCCACACTTTTATTCTGTTACGTGTATGATTCTGAAGACTTGAGGATCACTGTGAGATTTGGATGTGGGCTTGTACAGCTTGTCTTGATCCATTTCTGGGCTCCGCTCCAGTCCAGTAGAGTGTGTCTGGCTTGAAATAAAAGGGTTGCTTATTCTTCATGGACTTAGCTTCTGAATTAACCCCATTCACTGACTTTCATCTTCTTTTTTCTTGGCCTGTTCCAGTATCAACTTTAGCTAATTTTCCTTTGAACCTCTGCCTACATCCTCTAAATAAATTCCTTGCATGGATGATTGCTTTCTTTTTAATTCTCAAACTTCTGTCTTCTATTAATTTGTCTCTATTCCTTGAGTTAACAACTCACTAAAAATCACACACTGTTAAGGGGCAACATTTACTGAATGTTTATTTTATACATTAGCAATTCTAGATATTTATCTCATTACCATCACAGAAATTATACAGCATGGACACTGTTTATAATTTTTATAGATATTTAAATTAGTTTGAAGAAGAGAAATATATTTTCTAAGTTAGGAGAAGGCTTTATCTTTCTCTCTCTCTTTTTTAAAGATTTATTTATTTATTTGAAAGGCAGACTTACGGAGAGCCACAGATCCAGAGACAGAGCCAGAGCCAAAGAGAAATCCTCTGTCTATTGGTTCACTCGCCAAATGCCACAACGGCCAGAGCTGGGCTGATCTGAAACCAGGAGCCAGAAGAAGCTTCTGGCTTCATGTCTTAAACTAAGTTTCTCTTTCTTTCTTTCTGTTTCTGTCTTTCTTTCTTTCTTGTTTTTTTTTTTTTTAATTTAAGTTTTATCTATTTATTTATTTGAAAGAGCTACAGAGAGAGAGGGAGAAATAGAGAGAGAGATCTTCCACCCACCGGTTCACTCCCCAAATGTCTGTAATGACCAGAACTGGGCCTATCTGAAGCCAAGACAGGACCTTCTTCCAGGTCTCCCACATAAGTGCAGGGGCCCAAACCCTTGGATCATCCTCTGCTGCTCTCCCAGGCCATAGCAGAGAACCGGATTGGAAGAGGAGCAGCAGGGACTCTAACCAGCACCTATATGGGATGCCAGCACCACAGGTGGTGCCTCTATGGGCTATGCCCCTATCTTGAAATTTCTTAATCTTTTTCACTTCTCAACTGCAATATTGGTCTAATCGATAGCCTTCCCTGCTTCATAAATATGCTCCATTAAAATATAACTGGGCAAGCTTCGTAAGGATGCGCCCCTATTGTAATATATTATATAGACATATTGTAATGACAAACATAGTCTTGAAATAAATATCAGCTTAGAGCAATAGAAATTCTAACCCCAAACTGTGGCAACTTACATGGAGTCTGCACTTTAGAAAAGCTGTCTGTGGGACTTTACAGCAACACTGAGAGATTATCCATTGGTGCATAATTACGTAGAAATGTGGCATACATTGCCTGAGAGACTTCAATCTTTACACCTCTGATAGAATGATCGTGATGCTTTCTTGTTGAAAATATTAATTTATTAGCTTTCCATCTGTGTTAGGATAAAATTAAATGTCATCATCTAGCTTCTCTGCAGGCAGCTGGCCTACCTTGCCTTAACTCCACACACAAATCTCACATTCCATCTAAAAGTACAGCACATTGCTCTCTCACTTCTGAGTATGCTTGCATATTCTGCTGATTTTCCACTTAATGCATGTTTGTTTCCTGTAACCAATGGTCTGGCACTCATTCTTAACTCATGCCTTTTTGAAAAGCCTTCCAGTTGTGTTTAGTAGCTCTACCTCAAACCAGAGGACGTATGC
This sequence comes from Oryctolagus cuniculus, assembly GCF_964237555.1. Taxonomy (NCBI): domain Eukaryota; kingdom Metazoa; phylum Chordata; class Mammalia; order Lagomorpha; family Leporidae; genus Oryctolagus; species Oryctolagus cuniculus. The sequence goes on from NC_091434.1 coordinate 101,474,557, forward strand.
TTTCATTCTTTGTCAGAGGTGAAGCATGCTCAATTCTGCTTCAGTTGGTTTCAAGCATTCTGTGAAAAATAGTTCAGAACTGGTCACTTCCTATAATAGGCAAATTGAGGATGTAATGATAGTGATTATATCTTGTAAATTAATAGGATGGTTCAAAAGGAATATTTTTTATGTTGTGGTAGATTGACTCACCAAAAAAGGCAAATAATTTTTTTCTCCAAAACTTTTTATAAGAATGTTTTATGGAGAACTAACTTTGCACAATAATTTTGGCTGCAGTAATGGCTTTCCTGTCATTGCCAAAGAAGCCCTGTGAAGGGTCCAAAGCACATCCTCTATGAAGATATTGCAACCCTATCCAGAGAGCTCCTTTTTATTAACTGGTATTTTGTAAACGAATTCATGTTTTATTAAACTCTTTATTCTTTTAAAGATTTATTTATTTATTTGAAAGTCAGAGTTCACAGAGAGAGAAGGAGAGGTAGAGACACAGAGAGAGAGAAATTTCATCCGCTGGTTCACTCCTCAATTGGCCGCAAGATTGAAACTGTGTCGAATCTGAAGCCAGGAGCTATGAGCTTCTTCCAGGTCGTCTACGCTGGTGCAGGGGCCCAAGGACTTGGGCCATCTTCTACTGCTTTCCCAGGCCATAGCAGAGAGCTGGATTGGAAGTGGGGCAGTCGGGACTCGAACTGACACCCCTATGGGATTCTGGCACTGTAGGCATTGGCTTTACCCGTTACACCACAGCGCCAGCCCCCATAAACTCTTTATATTTCATAAAAGCATCTTATCTTTTATTTATTACTTTTATATTATAACATTAAAAGTGACATTTCTGTGGCATTTGGCTGTAGAAGTTAAGACACATCTGGACCCCCATATCAAGTGCCTACGTACAATTCCAGGCTCTTCTCTGTGCATCCTGGAAGCTTGCTTGTGATATCAAAGGGTTGGTTCCTGCCACCCATATGACAGGCTCCTACCTTGGGCCTGGCTCAGCCCTGGCTGGTCTTTTGGGAACATTTGGAGAGTGAGCCAGATGAAGGGAATGCTTTCCCAAATAAGATATAAATAATAAAATGTATTGTTTGAAAACCTTTTTTAATGTCTTCAGAGACATGGCTCTGTGTTTGTATGTGATACTTGTGCCATTGGTGGGGAGTTGGGAGTGGAGAGGGTATGGGGGAGAGTGGTCCATGACACTAACTAAAACATTGCATTCCAGCTAGGATCTGGGAATTTCAGCAATGATATTAGGTCATCCATTGAGAATCTAAATGGAATAGTTAAAATCAACAAAGATGAAGGCATATAAACACATTTTGAAAGAAGTTTCAATATTCCTGTCTTGATTTAATATACTTCATGTTGCAGGCATTGATATTAAACTGTTTCTTCATTTTTACATTATATTAGATGAAGGCATACTTTAAAGTAAGTGATTGATTCTGCTTTACAATCATCATTTAGCCATAAAATGTCTTCCTGAATGCCTGGTTAAAGAAGGAAAGGAAAAACAACAAACAAGTCACTTAGTGCTTTGTGCCTCTATATATTTGTCTTTATTGTTAGTTGTTTTTAGGCTGCAAAAACTATTACTATTTGATTTTCATTTGGTAACACACTTGAAACTTGCCAATGCAGAAATTAGAGATGTGCTTGGCCTTAATATTTGCATGGATTTTCTCTATGTGTTTCTTAAACTATGAGGGCAATTTGAGAAGTTCATGGAAAATGGAACGAAAATTAGTTCATGCATTTCCTGTGGCCTTTTTGAGGACTTCTCATTTGCCCAGATTTCAAATTTCTCTTGCACCAAAATCAACATTTTAAATATTCTCATATATTGTGTATATACCAGGAACATGTATACTCCTTTCCAGATTGTGCTTGATGTCATTCAGAAGTTTCAGATCATTATTATCAAAGTGTTTTTCTCTAGACTTAAATATCTGCTTGTTTATTCATCAATTCTATTAGCCCATCACTGTGCCATATACCTGACAAAACATATTTGGCAGATTATCTTCATCTATCATCAGAACTTGCAAGGTAAAATTTCTTTTTCCTCATGAACGAGTTATAGACTAGAATTGAAATCCATAAAATTTAATTATTGAAATTGCTATTTTGACTTCAAAGGCTTTATTTTGATGAAAGAAAGAAATATAGGAGATAAAGGAGAAGTATAGGAGAAATGATAACTTTTATGGGAAAAAATTAATAAAAAATTTTAATTATCAGAACTCTGTTCAAATATAATTGTTCACTCCTTTTCTTTTTCCATTATTGTATATTTCAATAAGGGAGTTTGTTGGGTAAAATGAGGATTTCTTCCCCCTATGAGGGAATGTTTTTAAAGTTACAGAGTGGTAACAGATATTGGGAACTTATCAGAATGAAAGACAGTGAGCAACAGGACCCTAATTAAACAATATAACAGGCCCTCCTTCTGATTCCATCTGCTGGTCATGTGAACTCTGGGAGACAGCAGGTGATGGCTCAAATTGTTTTCTGCCATCCATGTGGGAAGTTCTACCCTGGCCATTTGGGGCATGTATGTATGAGTCAGATGATGAATGATCTTTCTGTGTCTCCCTGTCTCACAAATAAATTATTTTTAATGAAATATGAACCTAGATTTAAATAATATACATCTTATATTATAGACACATTTACAGTTATCCCAGTTGACAAAAGATAGGCTTTTCTCCTGGACCTCCATGAACTTTTTAGGAACCTCATAAAACATGGAAAGCCTAAACCTCATCTTTTCAAACACTTGCTTTGATTCTGTGCTCTTCAAAATTCTTTAAGATTTAATCTCTCAGATGCCATGATACCAGAAATAATTTGTTGGATAGTTTCTCTTGGTAATTGTATCACTTGCCCATCCATTCAATGGTGATAAATAATGGTCTGACATTCTGGTACGTATTTTAGTTTCCTGAGAACATAAAGCATGGACTAATTTCCCCAAATCTGTTAAGTGTTTGATGAACAACTCAAGTAGAGTTCCTGAAATTGCAAACCTAGTAATTAGATGCTGAATCTATATTCACAGCACTTAGGTACAAAAGTACATACGATCTAAGTTTAAAATATTGTCTATTTTTATCATTTAATGATAAAATTACTTTATAAATGTATATAAAGTCTCTAGCAACCTTCATTATTTTAATATGAGGATTAATCTTGACATTTATAAATTGTTTAACCTGTTTTTCACATGTGGTATGTGTCTATGAACTGTAATTATTCAGTTTATGTTTACTAAAAAGTAGTTATGCTTCCCCCAGAAAGTAGTGAGGAAAGCCAGATATATTACTTTTTAATACTGAGTCTAATTTTGTAACTCTAAAGCAAATCTGTGATTTGAAACACCCCCTGCAAATGACACAAATGCCATTAGTGCTAAAAACTTCACTCATGAAAAATATTCTTTCCATAAGGAGTTGCTATTTTAGATTTTTGTACTTTTGGTGAATATGCCATTTACTAAACACACACACACACACACACACAAATAATAGCAGCAATAAAAGACTCTACAGATTTATCTTGTGGTTTGATAGAATATTTCAGCTTATATGGACTGGTGCAAATAATTAGTTATCCCTATGAAATGCCTCACTCATCTTAAAGTCTGTGTTTGGTGTTTCGTATTGTTTAAAAATGTATTGATAATTTGTTTGGAGATGTGAAAAGCAAATGATACCAAAACTTTAATGAAGTCTCTAATTACTCTTTTTAGAATATCGATTGTGTCTGAAAGAATGACTTTTTTCAACATCTGTGTACTTCAAAAAGTTCATGAAAGCTAAGTTCACCAAAAAGTTCACCAAAAGCTAAGTTTGGGTGCAAAGAAATTCTGAAACCCATGTATTTTTTCCCATTATATACAATTTCTACAAACACTTTGAAGACCCCTATAGACAGTGTAGGTTCTGTGCAGGGAACAGAAACTTTACTACTCAGAAATGGAAGTGCTTTAGAGCAGTGTGCCCTCAAAATTGTTGAAAGACATAACAAATAGAATGCCAGTCTGTTCCTTGGGAAACGACACCTAAAACAATGTGGAACTTCTGAGGCCAGTATTTCTGAGGGCTTTGTAGGAGCTATGCAGACATGAAGAACTGCTACTGCTGTTGCAGCAGCCTCAGAATACTCTGATAACTAATTGGAAAGGAGACACCCACAGCTGCAATCTAAGAATTAGAAAGGCTCTAAACCACTACCATTGCTTCTGTGACTCACACTACTTCCTGTCGCCCTGAAAGCTAGGGTGGTAGATACTGAAGCACTACTCTAAGCGATTATCTTGTTTTCCACAATCGTGTTTGCCAGTTAAAAGTTTAAAATGAGCAATGGCATGGCTTTACTTTCACTTCTTACAAATTTTGGAATGTATACCGTTTATCGTATAGAACCTTAGCTTTCAGTTGCTGTGGAGAAGACATTTTTTAAATTTCCAGTCTGCAAGCGGACAGAGTGAGACTGAGAGAGCTACACCAAAATATCTACTACAATTGTATGGGTATCTTTTTTTTTTTTTTTTTTGATCTCAAAGTGGTGTTAATGCTTCCTTAATAGAAACTCTTGGGCCAGCTTTATGGTATAGTGGATAAAACTGCCACCTGTGATATTGGCATTCCATATGGGCACCAGTTCATGCCCTGGCTCTTCTATCTCTTTATTGTTAAGGTTTATTTATTTATTTGAGAGACAGAGTTACAGACATAGGAAGAGATAGAGAGGAAGAGACAGTGATCCATCAGCTGCTTCACTCCCCAAATGGCTGCAATGGCCGAAGCTGGGCTGATCCGAAGCCAGGAGCCAAGAGATTCTTTCAAATCTCTCCCATGTGGGTGCAGGGGCCCAAGAACTTGGACCATCTTCCACTGCTTTCCAAGGCCATAAGCATAGAGCTTGATCTGAAGAAGAGCAGCCAGGGCACGAACTGGCACCTGTATGGGATGCCTGTGCTGCAGATGGAGGCATAACTTACTACATCACAGTACCAGCCCCTGGCTCTTCTGCTTCTGCTCCACCTTGCTGCTAATGGCCTGTTTGGGCCACTTACAACCATATGCAAGATGCAGATGAAGTTTCAGGCTTTGGCATGGCCCAGGTCTGGCTGTTGTGGCCTTCTGGGTAGTGAACCAACGGATGAAAGATTAGCCTCCCCCCAACCCTGCCCCTCTCTGTTTCTCCTTCTTTGTCTGTAACTCCAACTTTCAAATTAATGAATTTATCTTTAAAATAGAGAATAAATAAACTCTTTTAACTTGACCCTAGTTACTTATGAATGCAGTGAAGCTAGTATAGAAGCTAGTGGTTATGGTGTTTTCTTGTTTTGGAATCTTAAAAATCTTTTTCCCACTAATGTGACTTCCTAGTGTGGATGTGAGAGAGAGAGAGCAAGCAGGAGAATACTTCATTTCCTCATCTTAATTTATTTTATTTCACAGTATGGCATAGTGTAGTTTACATAACTTCAAGTCTTTCTTTGGGATCACCAATTTCCTTGAAGAAAACTTTGCCTACTTTCTGCAAGGTGTACCATTAGGTCAGCATATTATTTGCTCCTCATAAGTGATTTCAGGAAATCATCAAGTATACAGTTTTACTCATGGCTGTTAAAGAGAGGTTCATGTCTGTCAGAAAAGATAGTACCATTGAATTCTACTGACATACAGATACAAGTTTTGAAAATAAATTTTTATTTGCCTTTTGCTGCCTCATTATAAAGAGATATTTAGTTGTCTCTCAAGTACTAAATAGGAGTTATATTCAGTTAGATTTTTTAAAGATATTTAAACCTGAAATAAAACTGTTAGTCTTTCTCTATATCAGATGTAATCTTTAATCTGTCTTACAGCTTTAAGTATTTGATATGCCAGAAGAATATAACTCAGTCAATTATAACTATCATGATAATTGCCATAAAGGTTTTAGACGTAAAGGAGTACAGTATGATTATACTTATGCAAAATGCTGTGGGGAATTACATCAGGTACTTACATAATTTGTGCATAAATACATGTTGGTAAAATATAGATAATAGAGGCAACATGTTTTTAATGTGTGATTTATGCAAAATAATCATCTCAATGTTCCATCACATTTGATGTGTTCAGACTGAGCTTTTTTAAAAATCTATTTATTTGGAAGAGAAAGACAAAGAGTGAAAGAGAGAGAGAAAGAGAAAATATCAACTTTTCATCTACCGATTCACTTCCCAAATGGCTACAATGGCCACGGCAGGCCATGCTGAAGTCAGAAGCCAGGAACTCCATTAAGATCTCCCACATGGGTGTAGGTGGCCAAGGACTTGGGCCATCTTCTGCTACTTTGCTTGGCACATTGGCAGGGAGCTGGATCATAAGTAGAGCAAATGGGACTCCAGGTGACATCAGTCTGGGATGACAGTGTTGCAGATTGCAGTTCAACCGTCTGTGCCACAATGCTGGCCCCTAGCCTGTACCTTGATTTTGTAACTATCAGTCAGTGTGTCTATCGTATATTCATGGGATGATATTCTGCTGAGAGTTACATGAAGAATCAAAATAATTATTTTGATAAACTCAACCATCTCCATTTTCTAACTTAGCCCTTGAATTGTATAGGTGATGAATTCACTTATTTGTAGCTTATTTGATGAATTCACTTATTTCCCTGATGGCTAGGGATCCTGTATTTTTTCATGTGTCTGTTGGTCATTTGATTTTTACTTCCTGAAAAATGCATCTTCAAGTCCTTTGCCCATTTCTTAACTGGATTTTTTGTTGTTGTTGAGTTTCTTGAGCTCTTGATAGATTCTGATGTTAATCCTTAATTGGGAGCCGGCGCCGTGGCTCAATAGGCTAATCCTCCACCTTGCGGCGCCGGCACACCGGGTTCTAGTCCCGGTTGGGGCGCCGGATTCTGTCCCGGTTGCCCCTCTTCCAGGCCAGCTCTCTGCTATGGCCAGGGAGTGCAGTGGAGGATGGCCCAGGTGCTTGGGCCCTGCACCCCATGGGAGACCAGGAAAAGCACCTGGCTCCTGGCTCCTGCCAGGATCAGCGCGGTGCGCCGGCTGCAGCGGCGGCCATTGGAGGGTGAACCAGCGGCAAAGGAAGACCTTTCTCTCTCTGTCTCTCTCTCTCACTGTCCACTCTGCCTGTAAAAAAAAAAAAAAAAAAAAAAAAAAAAAAAAAAAAATCCTTAATTGGTTGCATAGTTTGCAAGTTTTTTCATCTCATTTTTTTGGTTGTCTTTTCACTTTGCTGAGTATTTCTTTTGCAGTGGAGAAGCTTCTCAGCCTGATGTAATCCCATTTATTTAGTTTGGCTTTGATTGCCTGTGCTTTCTGGGTTTTCTTCCAAGAAGTCTTTCCCTATGCCAAAGTCTTGTAGATTTTCCCCAATGTTCTTTAGTAATTTGATGGTATCAGGTCATAGATTTATGTCTTTGATCCATTTTTTTTGATCCATCATTCTACCTTTTAAAAAAATTTAAAAATTAAAGACTTAATTATTCATTTATTTAAAAGGCAGAATAACAAAAGGGAGATAGTGAAAGGGAGAATCTTCCATTCACTGGTTTACCCCTTGATTGTCTACAACAACCAGGGATTGGTCAAGTCAAAGGCAGGAGCCATGAACTTGATCCATGTCTCCCATATGGATAGTAGGAACACAAGTAGTTGGGTTATCATTTGCTGACTTCCTAGGTGCATTAATAGGAAGCAGTATATGAATCACAATGGCTAGAACTTGACCTAGAATTCTAATAGCAGATGCAGGTGCCTCAAAGAATAAATTAACCCAGTGCTGCTACAATGTCCACTGCATAGGCAGGAGATTCTTGAGCAAAGGCAATTGTGAATATAATAAGTATACATTCACAAATATGTACTGAGAACTTACCATAGACTACATTCAGATCTGGCCTTTGGGAAGACATCATTGAATTAGTCATATGGGACACTTATTCACATGGGATCTGTATTCTAATGTAGAGAGATAATGCAGTGATAATTATTCTGTCAGTGATGAATGCTGAAAGGACATAAAATGAAGGTAATATTATAAACTCATAGCATGAAGTCACAGGGGTGTGTGTATGCATGCACATACAAATGGAGATATAAGAAGTCATCTTTTATTTTAATAATTATTTATTTGAAAGAGTTAGAGGGAGAGACAGAGAGGGAGCTTCTATCCACTGGTTCACTCACAATATACACACAGCATCTGGGAGCTGGGTGGATTTGAAGCCAGGAGGCAGGAGCCACAAGCCAGGAGTTTCTTCTGGGTCTCCCATGTGGATATAGGGGCCCAAGGACTTGGGCTATCCTCCACTACTTTCCCAGGCACATTATGAGGGAGCTGGATTGGAAGTGGTTCTGCTGAGCATCGAATTGGAGCCCATATGGCGGCAGCTTGACCCAGTATACCACAATGCAAGTCCCAAGAGGCTCCTTAATATCTGCTGGTCAAGGAAGTTCTCTGTGTAAAACTGGCAGTGAACATTGAGGGGAATCAAAAGCACAAATACATAGCAAACTTTATTGTGTCATGAAGGCCAAATATAAGTGTTTTAAGGAGGAAGCATTCTTTACAGATTCAAGAAAACATGAAGAGGTCAATGTGACTTCAATAAAGTGAACAAGAATAAGGTGGGAAAGAAGGGAGTTTTGGGAGTCCTGGATGCCACTCTAAAGTCTTTGGATTTTATATTAAGCATGGTGGGACACTGTTGGAGTCTTTAGGGACAGGGTTGATATTGTAGAAAAACAGACTGAAGATTTAGAATAATATCTCTTGTTTACCAAACCTATGTGGTTTAGGAAACAATAATACAAATAGAAGCCCAGTTCACCTCAGTTCTTGAGTAGCCTTTAAGGCAAAATGTTATAAAAGAAATATTGTACACCATTTAGCTGAAAATTGGGCTAAAGCTTAGAGAACGTAGATAAAGATACATACGAGACTGCTGTGGAAAGCATTTGTTCAGTGAAGTAAATCTGAGACTTTCAGTTTCTTATGACTTTTCTTCATTGAAAATCCAATGTAACAGAACTCTGTCAGTACTGATTTCTTCCTTCGTGTTATCACATAATTTGTGTGATAGAATGATCACTATGCATGCTCTGTAAAGACAGCTATAATGGAACCAGAAGGAAAGCAGGGAGACCAGTTAAGAAACTATTGTAGTGATCCAGAAGAGAGAAGATAATGCCTAAACAAAGAAGGTAATAACATATATGGAAAGAAATGAGCAGTTTCAGGTAGAGGTCTTAAGATTGATAGATTGAATGTAGGATGAAGTTTGGAGAGAGAAAAATAGAATGAAAGGTGAAGTCATTGCATGCATGGGTCAAGTGAGATTGTAAAATTTGCTTTCTGGGGAAAAGATGCTCCTGTGTAAACTATGTTTTCTTCTGAGATCATTTATGAGTAAGTGCATCCACAATCAGAAATCAGCTCGACTTATGGTTAGTGTTAAATAATTATGAAAGAGTAGAAAAGTGATGTAGACAAAATGCAGAAGTGCAATCATCTGGTTTCTCTTCTCCCAACAAAACACATAAGGCTGGAGGGCTCCAAGGTGGCAGAATAGGGAGGGAGCTCACTGATAGGGAAAAGATAGTTTAATAAAAGTGGAGATAATGTAGTCTCAGGGAAGAGTTAGGGAAAAAACTGCAGAGGAAACTCTTCCAGAATTAGTGGGATGTGGTGGACCTACGTGGGGGGCACGGGTGCCCATGGCTCAGGAGCCCAGCTGCCGATTCTACGCACCAGCACTGCAAAGGGAGTTGAGGTGAAACCGCAGTAGCCCGAGACACTGGCAGAAAAGTGGCAGGAAGAGCCTAGAGGGAATGAGGCTTGAAGCCCTGTGGGGGAAAGTACACCAGCCTAACTAAAGGAGAGAAAAAAAATAAAATAAAAGGGACCGGTACGGACACGATTCTCTCTCCACTCACCTTACAAAGGCAACAAAACAATAGAGCAAGTGCCATTTTGGACATATGAAACAGCTGTGCCTGCTCAGGGCTGTGCCTGAGCTCAGCCAAGCATAAGAAAATGACTCTGGTAGGGAGAAATAACAGGAGACTAAGACCTAGTGAATATGTGGAGCTTATGAACCAGGACTGTAAAAACAAACAAACAAACAAACAAACAAACTGAGGGTGTGTGGAAGAACTCGTGGTGTGGCTGAGACAAAAGTAGTCTCGGTGGGAGACACCACAAATTTGGGCAGCTTTGGCTACACGGTGAGAGACATTGCAGGGGAATCTGAGCTTACACTGAGGACTGCACAGATCCTTTGTGTGGTCCTTGGGACAGAGCAGATGAACATTATACCCACCAGGGATAGTGCTCAGGCACTGATTGCCATCAAGGAGAAGAGCTCAGCTGAGTGGAATTACTTCCTTCCTGAATAAAAAAAAAAAAAGAGAGAGAGAGAGAGAGATTGACCATGCTAAACCTGGGTGTGTCACATTTGGCACAGACTTAACCCAGAAGAACTGAACAGAGCTCTCTGGCCACACCCACCACAAGCCTCTAAAGATTCACCAAAAGCAGACAGTCCACTTAATCTAGAGACATAGTATAACGAGAAAAGCCACCACAGTGAAAAAAAAAAAAAAAAAAAAAAAAAGAAGAAGAAGAAGAAACCAAAGAATATCTCCACAATGCCAAACAGCAAATGCAGAAACCGAGGAAACAAGAACAAGGAAGACAACATGACACTCCCAAATGAATTGACACTCCAATATAAGATTATGAAGATGATGAGATAGAAGAAATTCAAGTCTCATGAAAATGAAATCTTAAGGAGGAATCAAAATGAAATGAGGAATTTAGTTGAACATGAAATTGAGATACTGAAGAGAAATAAAAATGAAATGAAGAATTCAATAGAACAAATGAAAAACACATTTGAGAACCTTAAAAACAGAATCAGTGAGATAGAAGAGAGAATATCAGACTTAGAAGAGAGAGCAAAGGAAAGTATACAGTCAAACCAAAAAAAAAAAAAAAAAGAGGAAATTAGAAATCAAAAAAATATTGTTGAGATTTTACAGGATACTATTTTTTTTTAACTTTTTGCAGGTCAGAGTTAGACAGTGAGAGAGAGAGAGAGAGAGAGAGAGAGACAGAGAGTTATAGACAGTGAGAAAGAGACAAAGAGAAAGGTATTCCTTCCATTGGTTCACTCCCCTAATGACCACTATGGCCGGCGCTGTGCTGATCCAAAACCAGGAACCAGGTACTTCCTCCCGGTCTCCCATGTGGGTGCGGGGACCCAATCACTTGGGCCATCCTCCGCTGCCCTCCCAGGCCACAGCAGAGAGATGGACTGGAAGAGGAGCAACTGGGTCTAGTACCCAGTGCCCCAACCAGGACTAGAATCCAGGGTGCCAGTGCCACAGGCGGAGGATTAGCCAAGTGAGCCATGATGCCGACCCTACAGGATACTATTAAAAAAAAAAAAAAAAACACAAAAAACAAAAAACAACATTCGGGTTCTAGGAGTTCCTGAAGGCATGGAGAGGGAAAAAGGGTTTGAAGGCCTTTTTAGTGAGATACTAGCAGAAAACAACCCAGGTTTAGAGAAGGAAAGAGTCATCCAAGTACAGGAATTACATAGAAGCCACCAATAAACATGACCAGAAGAGATTCTCACCACGACACGTTGTAATTAAACTCACCACAGTGAAACATAAAGAAAAGATTCTAAAATGTGCAAGAGAGAAACATCAGATTACTCTCAGAGGATCCAATAAGACTCACAGCAGACCTCTCATCAGAAACCTTACAGGCTAGAAGGGAATGGCGAGATATAGCCCAAGTTCTAAGAGAAAAAAACTGGCATCCCAGCATATTACATCCGGCAAAGCTCTCATTTGTGAATGAAGGTGAAATAAAGACCTTTCACAGCAAACAGAAATTGAAAGAATTTATCACCACTCATCCAGCCCTGCAAAAGATGCTTAAAGATGTATCACACGGCCGGCACCACGGCTCACTAGGCTAATCCTCCACCTTGTGGCGCCGGCACACCGGGTTCTAGTCCCGGTTGGGGCACCGAATTCTTTCCCGGTTGCCCCTCTTCCAGGCCAGCTCTCTGCTGTGGCCCAGTAGTGCAGTGGAGGATGGCCCAAAACCTCGGGCCCTGCACCCCATGGGAGACCAGGATAAGTACCTGGCTCCTGCCATCGGATCAGCGTGGTGCGCCGGCCGCGGCGGCCATTGGAGGGTGAACCAACGGCAAAAAAGGAAGACCTTTCTCTCTCTCTCTCTCTCTCTCTCTCACTGTCCACTCTGCCTGTAAAAAAAAAAAAAATCTATTACACACAGAAACACAGAAACATGGCCATCAATACAAACAAAGGTAAAGGAAGAAAAACTCCCAGTAAAAGATCACACGAAGTTCAAAGTATATATTAGAAATATCTTTGGATAGATGGCAGGGCAAAGTCACTACTTATCAATAGTCATATTGAATGTAAATGACCTCACCTTTCCAGTTGAAAGGCACAGACATGCTGAATGGATTAAAAAACAAAACCCATAATTTGCTGCTTACAAGAAACACATCTTTCCAACAAAGATGCATGCAGACTGAAAGTGAAAGGTTGGAAAAAGATATTCCATGCCAACAGAAACCAAAAAAGTGCTGGCGTAGCCATCTTAATATCAGACAAAATAAACTTTAACACAAAAACTGTTAAGAGAGACAAAGAGGGTCACTACATAATGATTAAGGGATCAATTCAACGGGAAGATATAACTACTATAAATGTATACACACCTAATTACAGGGCACCAGTTTATTTAAAAGATATGTTAAACGACTTAAAGGGAGACTTAGACTCCAATACATTAGTACTGGGGGACTTCAATACTCCACTTTCAGCAATAGACTGATCAACTGGACAGAAGATCAACAAGGAAACAGCAGACACTATAGCCCAAATGGATCTAACAGATATCTACAGAACTTTCATCCTACACTTAAAGAATACACATTCTTCTCAGCAGTACATGGAACCTATTCTAGGATTGACCACATACTAGGCCATAAAGCAAGTCTCAGCAAATTAAAAAGAATTGGAATCATATCATACAGCTTCACAGACCACATGGAATGAAGTTGGAAATTAGCAACTCAGGAATCCCTAGAGCATATGCAAACACATGGAGACTGAACAACATGCTCCTGAATGAACACTGATCAGTGACAACTAACTGAGCACCTAACAGGAAACCTGTTGAAGTGAAATGGACACCATGACAAACAATGACTTGATCAGCCCTTGTGTTCTGTCGAGGAACAACTTACTACTTTATTCCTTTTAGTATTTTTTCTACATAATGCCATTGGTTGAACTCTTTAATTAACACACAATTATTCTTAGGTGTTTAAATTTAACTGAAAAGTGATCCCTGTTAAATATAAGAGTGAAAATAAGAGAGGGAGGAGGTGTACAGTTCGGCACATGCTCAATCGGAGTTACTCCTAATGGTAGAGTTAGAAACGTGCCAGGGGATTCCAAATCAGTACCATCAAGGAGGCATGTACCAATGCCATCTCACTAGTCAAAGTGGTCAGTTTCAGTTTATAATTGATCATAATGATAGGATTAAGAGTCAAAGGTATCATATAAACAAGACTAGTATCTGCTAATACTAATTGATAGAATTAAAAAGGAGAGAATGATCCAACATGGGAAACGGGATACACAGCAGATACATATAGAATGGCAGATGCCCTAAACAGTACTCTGGCCTCAGAATTAGCCTTTAAGGCACTTAGATCTGGCTAAAAAGCTCACGAGAGTATTTTAGGCATGGAAAGCCAAGGCAATGTGGCAAAAAAAAAAAAAATGACCTAAATGGAAGATCTCTGTGAGTGAGATTCTAGCAGAAAGAATGGGCCATCAAAGAAGGAGGTACCTTTCTCTGAAGGGAGGAGAGAGCTTCCACTTTGACTATGACCTTGTCTAAATAAGATAGGAGTTAGCCAACTCAAAAGGCTTCCATAGCCTTTGCAACTCGTAACAAGAGCCTTGGATGATTACTGACGCCATAAACAAGAGTGTCAATTGTTAAATCAACAAGAGTCACAGTGCACTTACTCCCCATGTAGGATCTCTGTCTTTAATGTGTTGTACTATGTGAATTAACGGCAAAACTAGTACTCAAACAGTATTTTACACTTTGTGTTTCTGTGTGGGTGCAAACTGTTGAAATCTTTACTTAACATATACTAAATTGATCTTCTGTATATAAATATAATTAAAAATGAATCTTGATGTGAATGGGATAGGACAGGGAGTGGAAGATGGGATGGTTGCCGGTGGGAAGGAGGTTTTGGGGGGAATAAGCCCCTATAAAACAAAAGTTGTACTTTGGAAATTTATATTTATTAAATAAAAGTTTAAAAAAAGAACACATTGCTTTGTAGTTTACATTGTCATAGTGTGTTACTTATAAAACAGCTACTTTTGAACATTTGAAATCAGTGCTTTTCTCAAAATCAAATGACAATCTAGTTCTGAAATATAAAACACATAAGGCCATCCAGGACAGTATAAAATGACCTAGTGTGGATTAAACATCTCATGCAAGAAGCACTTCCTTTTCTTTTGCATAAATTCAGGCATAGTTTTGATGAACACCTATCTGACAGCTCATATTCAGAAGTATCCATGATGTTCTTTTTCGTGACATTTCATCCATACAAGAAATAAGATTGGGGCCTATAATGATACAATATTTCATGAGTGAAACAAGGAAGGAAAGGCTCTATAATGTTCTTCAGCGTCTGTTCATGACTAAAGATAAGCCTATCCACAGTATACATTCACTGAACTTCTGTAATAGCATTTTCATTATTGTACAAATAGACAGAGCCTTTGTTTTTCTCAACTTGGTTTGTTTAATATCACATAGGATTAATGTGAGTGTATGCTTCTCAATAGACATTATGGTGACAATAAAGTAAAAGTAAATGCAATTATATCATTTTATAGATGTTTCAAATCTTCTTGCAAAGAAATGTGGTATAAAATTTAAATATTAATTTCCCACTGAAACCATTGAAGAGATACATAAATCAAGGTAAACAAGATAGGTTTCATTATTACCTTAAAATACTTTAAAATATCTTGGATTGAGGGAACATTATGGAAATGAAGATCACCATTTAAAATATTCATAATATATGATAAGAATAGAAGTACTTGGTATTTGGTATTTAATTGATAATTGGCATTTGGATTTGCAATGTATGCAGACTTTCGGCTATGATTCTTCACTTCTTTCTTAAAGTTGGAATGTAACTTCAATATATCTCTATTTATGTTTATGTATTTTATGATTAAGGGAATGTGTAAGGGTTGGCCACATAACTTCACCTCTGCTATGAAGCTACACATCTTCCTCTTGGAAAGTGCGAGTTATCATAACTGAGTGCCTCTTCTCAGATTTTACCTCTTGGCTACACAGCAACTGGAATGATCGTTTTAAGACTGAACAGATATCTCAATTCCCTCTTGAAACTGTCGTTAGACATTCCATTAACTGATGTATATAGGACAAAAATATTCATTATATTTGTTCTTTCTGCAAAATCAGTATAAATATGGTAAAGAATTTTCTTTGTATGTATCAACCCAGAAATAACAAGAGAAAGTGAAAAGAGACAAGGTGAGACAACATGGGACAGTAAGGTGCAAATGATTAATCGTAAGTGAATTAGTTTTTATACTTCTCTTCTTTGTTAAGTGAGTGCAGGTGGAATTCTATGACTACCTGAGACAGTCTTAAGAACTGGAAAACCTGGGAGCCTCTGAAGGTGGAGGTATAGGATGGGACAAGGGGTAAGAGGATTACCTGGTTTAAGAATATTTAGGCTTCTAGGTTCCCTATTGCAGTTCTAATAGTCAGGAAAATTCTTACCCACTACTTTGGCAGAAATTAGGAGATTTCATTTCAGAAGCAGTAAGTAGCTGGACTAATAAAAGAAAATCTTAAGACCATGGTTATGGAGCAAGCCGATATAGACTGAAAGTGGAGAATAGCATGTGGTGTTGGGAAAAAAGGATCTGTGCATGCAGAACTATGAAACAAAACCCCTACCTTACACCTTACACAAGAATCCACTCAAATTGGATCAAAGACATACATCTATAACCCGAAACCATCAAATTACTATAGATCATTGGTGATACCCTGTAAGACATTGGCATAGGAAAAGACTTGTTGGAAAAGACCCCAGAAGCACAGGCAGTCAATGCCAAAATTGACAAATGGGCAAGCTGAGTGGCTTCTGCACTGTAAAATAAACATTCAGCAAAGTGAAAAGTCAACCAAAAGAATAGGAGAAAATATTTACAAAGTTTGCAACTGATAAAGAATTAATATCAGAAACCGTCAAGAGCTCAAGAAATTCAACCACAGAAAACAAACAATCCAGTTAAGAAATGGGCAAAGGATTTGAACAGGCATTTTTCCAGAGAATATACAAATGGCCAACAGACATGTGAAAAAATGCTCAGAATTTCTAGCTATCAGGGAATTGCAAATGAAAAACCACCGTGTGATGTTTCACTGCACCCCATTTAGGATGGCTCTCATATGGAAATCAACACACAATAAATGCTGGTGAGGATTTGGGGGAAAAAAGTTCGCTTAATCCACTGTTGGTGATATTGTAAACTGGTACAGCCATTGTGGAAGACAATATTGAGATTCTTAAGAGATCTGAAAATAGATCTACCATATGACCCAGCAATCCCATTCCTGAGAATTTACCCAAATAAAATGAAATGAAATCAGCATATGAGAGAATTAACTGTACCCTCATGTACTTTGCAGCTCAATTCATAGTAGCTTAGATATAGAATCAGCCTAGATGTCCAACTGATGACTGGATAAAGAAATTATTGCATGCATACGCTATAGGATACTAGTTAGCAGTAAAAAAAATGAAATCCTGTCTTTCACAACAGCATAAATGGAACTGGAAGCCATTACACTTAGTGAAATTAGTCAGTCCCCAAAAGACAAATGCAATAAGTTTTCCCTGATCTGTGGTACCTAAAATGTAATGTATAGGAGTGAATTTGACAATTTGAGATTCAATGATTGTTTATAGCTCTTGTCTATACTGTTAAGGAATAGTGCCCCCCATACTATTAGTTGAACTCTTTACTTATTATATGGTTAATCTTATAAGTACAAAGCAAACTGAAAATGGATCTTTGTGAAAATTTAAAGTGGGAATGAGAAAGAGAGGGGAGAGAAGAGTGGGAGCATGGGCAGGAGGGAGGGTATAGCGGAAATGATCAAAGTTCCTAAGTCTGTATAGATGAAATGTGTGAAATTTGTGTACCTTAAATCAAACTTAAAAATAAATTAAAAAGTGTAAAACAAGGAGACGGGTGCCATGGTACAGTGGAGTAAACTGCCACTGTGTGTTGCTGACATCCCATATCAGAGCACCAGATCGAGACTTGGCTGTTCCACTTCTGATCCAACTTCCTGCTTATGTGACTGGGAAGGAGCAGATAAAGGCTCACGGACTTGAGTTCCTGCCCCTCATGTAGGAGATCTGGATGGAGTTCCTAGCTCTTCTACATCTTCTCCTATTCCCTCTCATGTCATTCTGCCACTCAAACAAAGATTTTTCTTGAAAAAATAAGCATGGCAGGTATTTGCTGTAACTTTAAAGCCACTAGTTAGGGCATCCCTATCCTATATCAGAGTACTTGAAATTGGGTCCTTGCCCTGCTCCTGATTACAGCTTCCTGCCAGTTCAGAACCCGGGAGACAGCAGATGATGGTTCAGGTAGTTGAGTCCTTGCCCCACACATGAGAGACTTGGATTGAGTTCTTGTCTGCTGGCTTTGGCCTGGCCTAATCCTACAATGGCATCAGGGGAGTGAATCAGTGGAGAGGAACACTGCCCCCTGACCCCACTCCATCTCTTTATGTTTCTGTTTCTCTTCCTCTCAAATAAATAAATGTTAAAAGAGCAAAAATATTAAAAAGTAAAACAGCAAAAATAACAAAACCATTTATAGAACACCAAGTTTTTTTAATTTGGAGAGGTCAGAGTTCTTTTTCTTTTTAAAGACTTATTTGTTTATTTGAAAGAGTTGCACAGAGAGAGGAGAGGCAGAGAGAGATAGTGGTCTTCCATCTGCTAATTCACTCCCCAGTTTGCTGCAACGACCAGAGCTGCACCGTTCTGAAACCAGGAGCTTCTTCCAGGTCTCCCACATATGTGCGGGGGCCCAAGAATTTGGCCCATCTTGTACTGCTTTCCCAGGCCAAGGCAGAGAGCTGGATTGGAAGTGGAGCATCCAGGACTCAAACCTGCCCCTATATGGGATGTCGGCACTGCACATAGTGGCTTTACCCACTATGCCACAGCGCCGGCCTGGAGGTCAGAATTCTTTACAGAGTTATTCAATAATATTCAATTATTCAGAGTTATTTAATGATAAATTGGGGAAAAAAGAAAACTTGGAGAAAAGGCAATTTAGTCTTAAAAAATCAAAGTTGTTTAAGGAAGGAGATGTAATCATATTAAAGTACTTTCTCACCTATCAGCAAAGATGTATATAGTCATAATTATATAAAGACTGAATATTAACTAAAAATTGAGATTGTGAGAAGTTATGGAGAAAGAAAGTGTGTGTGTGTGTGTGTGTGTGTAAGGATATAAGGAATAAAATCCTAGTCATATCTAGAAAATCAATAGATCATATTCAAATTTTAAAAACTTAAAAATACTAGTATAAACATTATATGGGAATAAATAAACACAAGTGAAGTAGGTAAAATAATTCGGATACCTTAGAGAGTAATAGAATGGACAGTGCTGTTCTTGACCATATACACTGGTGGAGTGTTTGATTAAATCATGTGATTGATTATATGATGCAAATAAATCACTTTTTATCAAATTATTTACTGACTTTACAATATAATTATTATACAATTCACTTATCTATCATAGTTTATACACTCCTATCTCTGCTACCTCTTTTCCCTGCATTTTCTCATATATTAGCCATGGTTTGGCAACTTTTATTCCTGGTCCTCATTTTCAGAACATGATACACTCATTCTGCTTGTTATGCCCTATCCCCAGATCTCCATATGACTAGCATAATCTTGTCCTTCTGTGCTTCAGTCAAACATTGTCCCTCTTAGAATAGCTTCTCTGACCAATAATGCTTTCAAGTTTGATTTTGTCTATTTTATCAACTACAACTAACTCCTCCCTTCTCCAGAATGGGACTATAGGCAGTATCCCAGCCTTGATCATGCCCAAACATGACAGTTTCAACACAAGAACATACTTTTTAAAAATAGAACAGAAATCTTCAAGAATTCAAATCTCCTGGGGTTCATATATCGATGTTTGTAGAATATCTTGTGTTTTCAGCGTTAGAGGTACACCATGGATCACTTAAAGTAATCAAGACAGCTACTAGTGTAGGAGCTAGTCTCATTTAGATATAGGTCTCAAATTTATATCCAATGGCTATGATGTCAAAAAAAATCCATTTTTTAAAACTGCAATGACTTGACCATTACATTCATTATCTTTTGCTGTATAACAAATTGCTCCAAGATTTAGTGGCTTTAAAAAAAGGCAGGTATCTGTTTTCTCACATTTTCTATGGGTTAGAAATTCAGGAGTGGCTCAATCAATTGCAATCAAGATGTTGGCTAGGAGGCGTGGCACAGTGTGTTAAGCCACTGCTTGTGAAGCCAGCCTCCCATATCAGAGTGCTGGTTCAAGTCCTGGCTGCTCTGCTTTCTATCCAGCGCCTTGCCAATATGGCTGGAAAAGCAGTAGGAGATTACCCAAGCCCTTGGACCCCTAGCATCCAAGTGGGAGACCCAAATGGTCTTCCTGGCTCCTTGCTTTGGCCTGGCTGAGTCATAGTGGTTGTGACCACATGGGGAGTGAACCAACAGATAGAAGACCTCTCTCTCCCTCTCTGTCTTTATCTCCCTCACTCTGTCACTCTGCCTTTCAAATGAAAAGCTGTTAAAAAAAGATATTGTACTGAAATGTAATCATGGAATTTTTTAACTGGGTTTGGAAGGTTGACATCCAAGCTCACACTTATGGTAGCAGCAGGAGTCATAATTTCCTTGCAACAAGGACCTGTGCATGGGGCTACTTGAGTGTCCTCAGAGAATGACATCTGATTTCTACCAGAGTGAGTATGTCAAAGAAAGAAATGATAAAATGGGAAATTATCATGTGGTTTATGACTTAACCTCAGAAGTCTGAGTCCATCAGTTCTGCATTCTTATTGCTAGAAAGGAAAGACACAGCAAACAGTCCACATTCAAGAAAAGAACTTGGTCCACCTCTGGAAAGCAGTAGTATCAGACAATATGTAGACATATATAAAAACCATCTAACCTATTTGAATGTCTGTTTTATAATTACTTAATGCTTTACCTAGTACTATACTATTTTCTTGTAATCCTTTCTTATTCATATCACAAGCAGGCACAAAACTACACATCAAAAAAGTAAGGTCCTTTAGTTCCTTCTAGGAAGCACCTGTTATGTTTGGAACACCTACTATATGTCACTGCACTATATTCTTAACATTTGTTATTTAATTTAATTCCCTGAGCACTTCCCAAGGTAGACCTTGTGTTTATGTAATATAAGCCCAGGAACTTTATGGATGATAGTAACCTTTGCAGTAGGTATTTTTAATCACAGGGCTAGGTCCAACTGAAGAATAAACAATGTTTGCTTTGCTTGAGTGTAATAATACTAGTGGCCTTGATCCAATGTGGTTCCAGACAAGTTTTGCCTGATATACAAAATACTTTAAAACTTTTAAAAATTAGTTTATCATATTTAAAAACTGAAAGATTTCAAATGAAATACAGAAAGCCAACCTTTGAGCTTCTGTGAAACAATTAAGCAATTTTCTATCAAAACAAGCAGCTGCAGGTGATGCTGCCACCTTTTGATAGGTGCATACTTCCTACTCATCAGCTAGAATTACCATAGTCTCTGTTAACAAGTGTGCGTACTTATGTTGTCTTTCTGATTCTTACAGATATAGAAATTTTCTACTTCTGGCTGGTTGAATATCAAATACATAATAAATAAAGAAGAAATAAAGTACTAGCATTTGTCAATATATAATTTCCAAAAAATTTTAAAGAATAGGCAAATATGTAGTGAATATGTGTCAAGGAATCATAGGACCTTTTAGTAAGAGAACCAGCAGAATGGTGAAGCTGATTCAAAGGAGAAGAGACTGGAATGTTTATAATTAAGGAAATAAAAGAGTGTTTACAAAAGAATTCAGTTAGTTATAAAATTGATTAATGTTTTACTGGGCAGTAGAAGTACAAACTTTAGGATTATCTTTTCCACCAGTTGGAAATCATTTCTAAATTTATTGGTATAATACAAATTTGCAGTTTATCCATCTATAAATTGATATATAAATTCATATAGGATGAGATCTAGCCAGCATTAACTTGTTAAGTAAACAAAGTTGTATTTACCAAGAGAATTACTGAATCTTTGCAAGGGCCTAAAATACAATGGATTATGTTGACACTGAAAGCCCACACAGATATCCCTTTTCTATTTTTCCCTTAGCAAGATTTTGACTTTTGTTCTCAACAATTTTGTGGCTTGGACTCCTCTCTAAAACAATGCTTGAGTAGGTTTATTAGTTTCCTAGTGCTGTCCTAAGAAAAGATCAGTTGTAGCTCTAACAACAGTAATTTCTTAGAGTTCTGAAGAATGAAAAGGCTAAGATCAAGTCCTGACACCTCTTTGGTGTTCAGGGACCATCATCTTGTTATGTTCTCACATGGCCTTTTCTCCACATGGCCCTCTGGTGTTGTGCGTTCTAATTTTCTCATTTTGTAAGGACACCCATCGTGTCAGGTGAGAGTGACCCTAATGGCTACACTTTTCACTTCATGTTGTTCTGAGAGAAATTATCTCCAAATATGGCTACTTTTAGAAGTTCTGGGAATTAGAACTACTACATATAATTTGGGGAGGACACAATTCAGTCCTTAACACTAAGCACAGATTGTTTTTTCCTGAACTTAAAGGGTTTCTCTTTCACATTCATCAACTCTGATGGCTAATTACTTGCTTTATGACAAGATAGAAAACCTGATGCATCATTTTTAACTAATTATGAATTATTATAAGTGTTCTTCATTTATATTTTTATTTTTGA
This sequence comes from Oryctolagus cuniculus, assembly GCF_964237555.1. Classification (NCBI taxonomy): domain Eukaryota; kingdom Metazoa; phylum Chordata; class Mammalia; order Lagomorpha; family Leporidae; genus Oryctolagus; species Oryctolagus cuniculus. Next base: position 101,496,824 of record NC_091434.1, read on the forward strand.
ACTTTCATTTCAGTTAATTTTCACTGGGTACCACATAATGTTATTGGACTTAATAAATAATAAGTTTTAAAAACATGGTTAATAACTATGTTGTATATTATTTTGTAAGATTTTAAATGCTTTCAGTATTCTTTATTCTTTTAAATTACTGCTAGTATTGATAGATTTATCTTGTATTTCAAGCAAGGTATCAATAATTTCAGAGACTACAGATAGGAAGAGGGAAGTAACATTTGGCAGTTAGGAAATTCTCATTGACCAAACAAAATACAAGACATTTTAAAGGAATCAAGAGATCAAAATCCCACTGAATTTTGCTTGAAGTAATAATAAATAGTAACTAGAGAAATGAAATACCAAGCACATTTAAAACTTTGTTCTAGTGACAGTAAAGCCGTATGGGTATGATTAAAAGTTTAGAGTATTTTTTTAGTAATATCATAAAAGGATTATGGTTATCTTCAGTAATTTCCTATAAACTTTATTTCATTAAAGCAAAATAAGAAATATTGAATTTTTTCTAGAAAATCACCTATTTCATAAAATGCCCAAATCATTTCCAGTTTTCTGAAGGCAGAGAAATAATTCAGACTTAAAGATCTTGGCTTCTATGCTAGTTGAAAACTAACTAAATCTGTTCAGTTCATATTCTCTCCATCTCGCTCGCTCTCACTCTCTCTCCTCCTTTCTCTCCCTCCTTCCCCTCCATGTATTGCTAGGGCAGAAATGTCTCATACCTTTCCTTACCCATTATAAGTGCCACATCTGACACTGCTATGATAAAAACTGAGTTAACAGGGGAAAGCATGTCAAATTTATTTAAGAAAGTTTTAAATGACACCAAAGTCTTCAGAAATGAAGACCTAAAGACCCAGGGAAAGCTGTTGTTATTATACATGATTTCAAAGAATAATGTACAGTGGTGTAGAATTGATCAGGTTAAAAAGGGGGGAGAGAGCTGATCTAATGTTGATGAACTGAGGGAATAAAGCTCCCAAGGCCTACTTGTTCCAGTTCTTCTTGACCTCTGTGTGGCATGTCTGCCTCCTTGGTATGGGGCAAGATCCCTCTGGATCAAGGTATGTCAGGGGATTTCTTTATGACCCACCTCTACACAGAAATGTAAGGGAAGGTTAGAGTAATAATTCTTGGATTTATGGCTTGCTTTGGGGAACAGGATTTCTGGTTTCTATGACCTGCCTGGGAGAAGACTGATTTTAGTTTCTATGATTTGCATCAGAGGAGAAAAAAGGGATATGACACAGGAGGTAAAGAAAGTTCATAGAGAGATTTTGCTTTTGAATCCCTCCAGTTTCTTCTACTTAAAGTATATCATACTTTGGGATATCATTTTCTGAACCTTGTGTAAATTATTTGTCTAATGTCTACAGTCTTGATACATATTACCTTGAGAGCAGACAGAAGCTTCAACTATAACAAAAATAAATAAAGCCAGTTCTTGACAATTGCTAAGTATTTGGCTAATCAGCCTCTTTATAGACTTAACTGATTCGAACTTGGATAGTTGTTAACAATAGCTATTGTTTCAATAGCAGAGAAACTTTCTGAAATGACAGAGTTGAAAGAAGGTTTGAATGCTGTCAAACTGCTCCTTTGTCTGAAATTACAATTGCAAAGACTAAGGCAACTGTATACCCAGCATGAGGGATGGGTCATTGAATGGACTCTGGCACATGCTTTATCTGAACCAAAGGTATTTAAAAAGACATTTGAAACAGTGGGTTCTGAGCTCCAACTGCTATAATATTGCAAAAAGACTCAAAAACAAAACAAAACCTACATTTCAGATTTTTGAAGACAGAAATAATTCAAATTTCTAAAAATCCTTGTTTTCGGACTTGTTGCAAAAAAAGCTTCTTGGAATTTAAGGAACATTTAAATGTTTATGATTCCATAATGGCTGTGTGATCCAGGAATGAAACTATGATCAATGACGTGAGTCTTTATCCCATGAATTAAAATATCCACTTTCTCCTTACACTTGTAGGACATGACAAAAATTCCCACTATGTAGATCCTTTCTCTACCTTCCAGTGACAATGCACCATTATGAATGATAATGCAACAACACATGCATCTTTGTTAGTTTTTCTGTTGAGAGAACATCAATCACTAAAGCAGCATGCTTGTGAGTGAGCATTTTGAAGCACAGAACAGAAAAGGAAAAATAATCTCTTCCCCTACTATCTTAGTTTCATCAGCTGGGACCAGGCAAATCAGACAAAAGACAGATTAAAGAAAAGTATATACATTTATTTAATATAAATTTTACATGTGAAAGGAACCTTCATAAGTAAATGAAAACAAAAGTAAAGATTGTGAATTTTTGTTGTTGTTACTAGTTCTAGTGAAAGGTAGAAATTCATGGCAAAACATGATTGGACATAGATATGAGTTGTGGATAATAACGGAGAAGAAATTGAGCAAGGCCAGTTCATTCAGATTCCTCTCAAAGTCCCTCTGTCTTCAGATGTTAGGATGTTCCTTTCCTGCGGGCATAGGGAAGGCATCTCCCACATGAAGATCTTAGGAGTTTGTCTAGGTGTAAGGGGAAGAACAGAGAGACCTTCTTGCACTTACTTTTCTCAAATTCCTTTAGCATGAAATATTCAATAGGCCAAAGTAACACATTTGGGAGTAGCCTTTTCTGTGCTGTCTTATTCTGTTTAGTCAATGAATTATGATCCATACTAGGTTCAAGCAAGGAAGAATCAAAGTACACAATAGTTCCCTCTTGTTTACATTTTGCCTTCCATGGTTTAGTTACCTGTGGTCAATCACAACCAACATAATATAATAATCAATATTTTGAAAGACAGAGAAATACCCCATAGTCAGAAAATGGTTTCTGGAGTACATAATTAGTTCTATTTACCATCAGATTTTATTAATGTCTTACTATGACCAATTCATAAAGGAATATTATAATGATGTGTCAGTATTGGAATACAGCATTTAATGTTATTCAAGCTTTCGGAAATCAACTGGGGATCTTATAACTTATATACCATATAACATATGGACAAGAGACTATTGTAATTTTCAAAATTTAAAAGTGTGAATGTCATAAAAATCCAGAATAAACATGAGTTAAAATTGATTTATGCATTATTGAAGAAAAGAGATCAAAGTTGCTCTTTCCAAGAGCATTAAAAAAATTGGATATTGATGAGTATTTTAAAGAAAAAGAGGTTTAAAAGAGATTTATAGGTTAGGTATAAAAATGTTACTGTCTCATGGGGAAATTAAATCATAACATTTGTGGTTGTTTTTTTCCACCAGACGTTAACATGCAATTTCATAGTGTATAGATTCGCTCAAACAGAAATTACTCAAGTCAAACATAGAATACGTTCTTCTAGAGCAGCAGTATCCATAGTAGCCACTATATTATATGATTCTGAATTTAAATTAATTAAAATAATGCAATAAAGATTTAGCTTCTTAGTCACAGTTGCCAATTGTTAAGTGCTCAATAGACACATTTTGCTAGTGGCCACTGTCTTGGACCACTTAAACATGGAGTAATTCCATCACCAAAAAAAATGTGTTAATGGAAAGCACTTCTCTGGAGAATTAATCATTCCTTGAGCAGGCCCTTTTTACATTGTAGATGTATGCCATTGGAAGAACCCATCCATTGTCGTTTGGCTTTATTTCCAAGTTTTGGCTTTTTTTTTTTTTAAGATTTGTTTATTTATTTGAAAGTCCAAATAACAGAGAAGGAAAGGCAGAGGCCGAGAGGCAGAGATCATCAATCCGCTGTTTTACTCCACAAACGGCCATAACTGACAGAGTTGGGCCAGGCTGAAGCTGGGAACCAGGCACTTCATCCTGGACTTCCATCTAGGCTCAGGGGCTGAAGCACTTGGGCCATACTCTGTTGCTTTCCCAGGCTTATTGGCAGGGAACTGGACTGGAAGTGGAGCAGCTGGGACTGGAACTGGCAGCACTATGGGATGCCAGCATTACAGGTGGTGGCTTTACCCTCTATGCCTCTGTGCTGCCCCTGGTTGCTTTTTCTTAAGCAAAGGGATGTTATAGATCCTTTTAACTTGCTCAACTCTTTATTTTTTTTTAAATAGAGGATTACCTGAGAGCAAGGTTTGCCTTAAGTTCACTATAGCTGAACTTAAAAGCTGTCCTATTAAACCAGTTGTTCGTTGGATTGTATAAGTTATTTTGAATGGAAGTAAAAAGAGAAAGATTGTATTGTCAATATCTATACATTGGGATTAGAAACTCTCATTTCTCCAGGTCATCCTCCATCTTCAGATAGCAAGAAAGATACAAAGAGGTAGTCATGATTTTACATAAGTAAATCAACTCCTTTTAGTACATCAGGAAATTATCTTTGTAGATTCTTATAAAATGTCTGTAGTTTGGAAATGCCCTCTGTGAGGGTTGAGTTAGGCTTACATTCTCTTTGGGTTGTGATGTAAGATTTGCACCTGTGATTCAATGATTTTGTGTATGTGTTTTTCAGATGTGCAACAAATGGCGATTGACTGGCTCACCAGAAATCTCTATTTTGTGGACCATGTCAGTGACCGCATCTTTGTCTGTAATTACAACGGGTCTGTGTGTGTCACCCTGATTGACCTGGAGCTCCATAATCCTAAGGCAATAGCAGTAGATCCAATAGCCGGGTAAGATATTCTTCCGTACACTGTTTGATCTGAAAAAGTTTCCATTAAAAACAAAAGATTAGAGGCTGACAAGAATTGTGGAAAATAAGACTATGGAATAAACCTTCAATTTTTTTTAGAATTGATTTTTAACAACTGCATTGCAGGAATCAAAAGGCTGTCTCTCACCATGTAGAAGCTGAGGATGACCTATTTTTAATAAATCAATAGTGTGGCCTACCCTTAGACACAAACAAGCCTTTGCCCTCACAGGGACTGCTTTTTGGTCACCAAAGAGTCTCAGGGTAGTTTTAAGTTAAAGAGAAGTGACATTTAAATATTTATCTGTGTATCTTTTAGTTAGCAAAATTCAGAAATGCTATTCGAAAGATCTCTTGTTAGCATACGTAGGCCTCGCATAATATTCAGGATTTTTAAAATGGGTACAATATATGTTTAAGGGTACTAGAAAACATTAAATATATATTTTTGTTAGTTCAGACACTAACTCTTTTTTTTTTCTTCAGTAACTGTTGATATGTAAACCCAGCACTATTACGCAGTTAGTGAATTCCTCAACAGAATCAATCCTCTATTTTCTAACTTTTTAATTGTGCAAGCCACTTTACTGGTTAAAAAAGATTTATGTAGCCTCCATAGACAATATAGTCATTAATCTTTTAAAATAGTTCCTTATTTGTCAAAATATAATCATAAAAGATTTAAATTTCTATCAACTTTGTTCATGTGAGCAGAAAACAATATAGGAATTTTGTTATTATTTTGTAGTCATGATGGTATTATTAGAGGATGAGAGACGAAAATATGCAATTTCTATAGATTTATTGGTTTTGCCAATTATCGGTCAAGAATAATCTCCTTTTATTTGGAGAAGCCATTATTTTTGAAGATGTAAGTTGTAGCAAAGATTTGAACACAGAAATTGTGTTCTTGTTACTATTTGAATCATCCTCAGGCAGTTGGGGCTGAAGTGTCTGATGAAACATATCCTATATTGCCATAAGCCTCCATTCAATCAATGGGAAAATATTTACTGAGGAAACAGCTGTCATCCATATGTGGACTTTTGTCACTCTTTACTTAAAGTCTGATTGAATATTAAGATGCATCATCACAATGGCTCTGATTTTGACAAGAACAGCTTGCACGTAAGAACTTTGCTACGGAGGCTGTATAATATAATTCTTGTATGGAGCTCTATTTGTATTTGCGGCAGATGGTTCCTTGACTCAATCTGACTGCAGTGATGCTTTGGAAGACATTAGTAAAAAGAAGTTGTATTTAAACTGATTTGTTTGGGTGGTTGGAGAGGGTAGTAAGAAAGAATTGGAAATTTACAAATGTGCTAACAACATCTTTTGGCATACTGTTTAGAAATGTATTTGCCTGTGTGTTATTCCTTGGATGAGTTAACTGAATTTCAAATTAGCCAGGAGACACTCTTGTTAGCCAAAAATGGAAAGAGGTGAAGTTGCTGCACCCGCCCCTTCTTTCGGCTATGTATCCTTCCCAATTCTTAAAGACTCAGAGACCCTTTTCAAACAAAAGTGCTAATCTGAAGTATACACGAACACCATCTCTCTTTCTTAACAACATATTTCATGTTCTCAGGTTTCCTATTTTTCACTGTCATTATATGAAAGAATCATATTTTGTCATTTTTGGTAAAAGGAATTAGGAGTAGAAAACCACACATTGTTTGTCCTTACTCTCGGCTGGATTCCTTTGGGCCTAGTAACTGTTTAAATGCACTTTTGTCATGTATCATTTATCACAAAATGTTCTTTGGAAATTTTGTTTGCTCCATCTCTCTAGCACAGACTTTCAGTCATGAATCTTACCTATCAGGAAGGAAAGCTCTTTTCTTTTGTAAATATGCCTGCTTACAATAGAACACTTTCAAATACATTATACTTCCCTTTTGTTGTCAGAAATTTGGCTGGAATAACGTGATGATGCTGTCTGTGCAGGAACAGAAAAGGTTTTTCCATGAACGTCTACGTTTGGATATGCTCTTGGGTAATTAGACGCATTTCAGCTTGAATAACTCAACATGATCTCAAAGAGGAGGGTTCTGTCCCTAAAATCTTTCCTACCTGTGCTAATTACATGGAATGATATATCTTAGGTTCTTTCCTCTGTAACTTGAGTTCAGGAAATGTCGGAATGTATTCATAATGTGGCATAACTCTTAGAGTTTAAACTTAATACGCTTGGAATGGAGGGAGATGTACTTTACACTACTAAAGCCCACATTGAAAAGGGGTCTTTTACTTGGTCATACTTTAAACTTCACTTTTTTCAACTTCTATCTCTTTTTAATCTAAAGACTACCATGGACTTATCATTACTACTTAAAAGTATTTTTGTTCTTCATAATTTCAATATGTTATAAATTTTTTCTGGACTATGATTGTGACCTGAAACCAGTCTCCAACTTTTAAATCAAACTTGTGAATACCTTCTGCATTTCTAGATGTTGATATCGATGCATTAGTTGAGGCTATTTCCCAGATTTTCTCCTTTCCTTCAAATTGTTAGCAGTGTTTCTTTCCAGTGATTCCTTGAAATCCTTTCCAGTATTATTTCTATGGAGTTATTAGAGTTGAAAGGTAGCATTAGGATCATAGTCCAACTAATATAAGAAGTAGCATTTCTGTTTCTTTAATGGTTTAGGACTTAATACCTGAGCTCACTCTCCCTGTGGTCAAATCCTGACTCTATCACTCTACAACACTTTGTTTTCCAAAGCCATGCCTTTATTTTCTCATTGTAAATATGTGACTAATGATGACCCTATACTGTGAGATAGTTGAATGGATTTAATAAGATCAATATGTAGAGTTTCTTCATGGTGCTGCAAAAAATAGTTGATAATATTTCTATATGATTTATTTATTTATTTGAAAGGCAGAGAGAGAGAGAGACAGAGAGAGAAAGAGAGAGAGAGGTCTTCCATCCTCTGGTTCACTTCCCAAATGGCCACAACGGCTGGAGCTGGGCTGATCTAAAGCCAGGAGTCTGGAGCTTCTTCCACATGGGTGCAGGGTCCCAAGGATTTGGGCCATCTTCATCTGCCTTCTCAGGCACATTAGCAGAGAGCTGTATCAGAAGTGGAGCAGCTGGGACTTGAACCGACACCCACATGGGATGCTGGCACTGCAGGTGGCAGCTTTACCTGTTATGCCACAGTGTCAGCCTCCCTGTTATTAATATTTCTAACACTGATGATATCATTATGAATAGAGTTATCCTTTATATCTTCCCATCAATGATGTCTTTTTCAGTCCCAGTCCCATTCTCTTTCTACTAAGACCCTCCTGAAAGGATTTATTCCATAATGCAGTAACAGAAATGAACTAAGGAAATCAGAAAAAAATAGATATAGCCTAGGAATAAAGGAAAAATACTTGTAAGGTGTTGGAGGAGAAAATATATCACAACTATTGGTATGAGGGAACTGGTGAGGGAAGATCTCTTATCTCACCTGTCACTAGGTTGGTGGGTGATACAATTAAAATAAAGGCAAGATTAACAAGAAAAAAATGAAGATTATTTATTATAAGTGTTGCATAATGCAGGAGACATCAGACATGAAGATCCAAAGAAAGAGAGACCTCTGCACTAGGTTTGATAAATGGGAAATATGACTGCACAAAAGGGCAAATAATGTTGGAAGAACGTTGTAAAGGCTGTTTGTTCAGATTCTTTTCTGTGTCCCTATAACTTCAGTGACAAGGATGTCCCTTCTGGGTAAAGAATGGATACTTCTCACATGAGAGTTTTTTGACCTACTTCAAAGAAAGCTCAGTTAATTATTTTGTGGTGTTTGTTAAAGGACTTCAGTGACCTGTCTGCTTCTGCTGTTTCCTCGAATGCCAAGGTGCCATAGTTTTATTACATGCCTTTAACTGCACCAAGGAAAAAATGTGATAGGAAGAAAGAATATTTTAAAAATCGATTTTGGAAGCTGGCGCCGTGGCTCACTAGGCTAATCCTCCGCCTGCGGTGCTGGTACCTCATGTTCTAGTCCCGGCTGGGGCACCGGATTCTGTCCCAGTTGCTCCTCTTTCAGTCCAGCTCTTAACTGTGGCTGGGAAGGCAGTGGAGGATGGTCCAAGTGCTTGGGCCCTGCACGGGCATGGGAGACCAGGAGGAAGCACCTGGCTCCTGGCTTTGGATCGGCGCAGTACCAGCTGTAGCGGCCATTTGGGGGGTGAACCAATGGAAGGAAGACTTTTCTCTCTGACTCTCTCTCTCACTGTCTAACTCTGCCTGTCAAAAAAATTGATTTTGTCCAAGATGTATTTAGACAACCTTCAATATCTTTCAAAGGATATAATTCAAATACATGCCATTTGAATAGAATTCATAGTATACCATTCCTTCAGAGTTACCTTGGCTCACTGAATTGCGAAGTTTTTAAAGATTGTATTTATTTATTTGAAAGGCAGAGTTATAGTAAGAGAGGAAGAGACAGAGAGGAAGGATATTTTATTTGCTGGTTAACTTCACAACACCAGGGCTGGGTCAGGCTGAGGCCAGGAGCCTGGGGCTCTATCTGGATCTCCCATGTAGGTAGCAGGGGGCCAATTCATCTGGTACTGCTCTGCTAGGTGTATTAGTAGGGAGCTGTATTGGCAATGGGTACCTGAAACTTGAACTGATGCCCATATGGATGCCAATGTTGTAAGCAGTGGCATAATCCATTGTAGCACAACCCTGACCCCGTGAACTGTTTTTCAACATAACATTGTTTAAAGAATACATCATATAGTATCTAGATCTAATTAGGGGTGTAACATAGGTCCTAAGTGGACTTAGTCTATGATTTTGGTTCTAAAGTACAGCTCCCAGCTTCCTATTAAAATTAGCATAGCAGACTTGGGACAAGCATTTATTTCACCATGAATATGATATGGGTGCAATAATATTAAAAGATAAGCAGTCAGATAATCCTAAACATAATAGTTATTAGAAAAGCAGAGTAAAATTAAAGTTGCAATTGAAAATTTGAGAAAAATATATTTTTAGGGACTTGGCAAACCATGCATAAAATTAAAGTTCAGTAGAATTATGTGAGTTAGCTAAGAGTGAGGGACAAATCTCCAAGGTTAAGTGAAAGCAGAAATCAAATATTTTCCAAGTACAATAATATTCTTATTCTGTGTAAGATGGACATTTTGACCTTCAGAGAGTGAATAGATGAGTGATTTGAGGATTTACTTGTGAATTCATGAACCCATGTCAATAATGAGGAAGAAGTATGCTGTCTTTATGCTCTACAAGAGGGTGCCATCTGCCAGGAGACAGACAAGTGAAATTGAGTCTCACAAGTTATATTCACACAGGAGTGATTGACAGAAATTAAGAATTAAAAGACCTTTCCCATAACCCATCTGGATCTCTACTGTTGGTGAAACTAATCATGGTTGAGAAATTAAAAATAGAATCAAAGTTAATGGCCATCAGGGAGCAGGACTGACTAATGAAATTCTAATCTGAGATGCTATGTTAATGTGGGAAGCTGGAAAATGAAGCAGGTTTGCCTGTAGACATGAAAGTGGTTTGTAACAGGGGGAGATCTTTGAAGTTAAGAGCACGTTATCATTTGTTGCATGGTTCCCAGAGCTGCCTGGGTTCCAGATTGAAAACTTTACGCACTAATTAACTTGTGATGGAGCACGCATAGAATCTCTATGCCCCTTAGACTTCATTGTGGACAAATTAAACCCACAGATTGCTTCCCTACCTGTTAATCACTACCTAATTATTTGAATATTGAGATGGTTCTAAAAATTATAATGAGTTTCAATTTCAGGAAGCATCTAAAATATGACCCTTGTATTATTTTTCTCCCCTTGGAGACATCAATATTGAAGGGTAAAGTATTCTTCTTCAATTCATGACTTCCCTATTGTTTTGGAATTCTTTTTCATACTTTAACGGTGGCAAATCATGAATTCTGAATTTTAAAGGAAAACTATTACCTGCACAGCACTCACAAACCCACTAAAAAAATTAAAATGTTAATTGCCTAGCTTCCTTCAACTTTTCAGTACTGCTATAACTTACATTTCCCAAATCTGATGCATCTCCTCATGTCAAAAAAGTATCTGGCCTGCATGAAATTGTGGTATAGAAGGTTAAGCTTCAGCTTGGAATGCCTTGCTCCCATAACTGAGTGCTTGGTTTGAATCTTGGTTACTCTTCTGATCCAGCTAGCTGCTAGTGTATCCAAGAGGAAGCAGATGGTGGCCCAACTACTCGAAATCTTGCCACCTGCATTTGGAATTCCCGACTTTTGGATGTGGCCTGGCCTGGCCCCAGCTGTTGAAGGCCTTTGGGGAGTGAACTAGAGGGGATAGAAGATCTCTCTCTCTCGTCTCCCCCTCTCTCTGTGTTACCCTACCTTGAAAATGAATATGTAAACATTAAAATATATTTTAATTTACACAAGATACCTGTGTAAATTTATGGCATACAGTGTGATATTTTGATACATGCATACAATGTGTGATGATCAAATTGGGATAATTAGCATATATATCACTTCAAATATTAATCATCTCTTTGTGGTAAGAATATTGAAAAATCTTCTCTCCCAGCTATTTTGAAATATGAAATAAATTATTGGCAGCTGCCATTACATTGCCATGCTGTGGAACACTATCACCCTAGTGTTTTCTTTTCCTTTGGCTGTATAACATGAGCTGGGATTGCTGGATCATATGATAGCTGTTTCTGATTTTAGCATTTTGAGGTCCCTACATACTATTTTTCATAATGGCTGTACTAACTTACATTCCCACCAACTCTGCTTTCAGAAAATTCATTTTCTTGAAGACAAAAGTAAATTTAGTCTCATTCAGAAACTCCTTGTGTTTTCCTCTTCATAAGCAGAAAATCAGAGAAAAATGGAGACATTATGATAACTGTTAAAACTTTTGAGTATGTTTTGACTTATGGTAATTTCTCTCCTGGACATCTAGAAGTTAAGTCTCTTGGTAAAAAAAGAAAAAAAGAAATGATAGATAAAATGAACTGGTAAAATGTATTTTGGGTTATTAGTATATTTTTGAGACTTTCTAGAACCGCACATAGGATGCTGCAGCACTCAGATGGTCTGACCCTGTATTCACCTGCATGATTAAAAGGCCATTGGGTTACTTGCCTTCTTTTCTTTATAGTCGATCAGTTAATATATATAATGACAGAATCCCTAAGGTTATAAATCTGTGTTTTTTCCTCAAGGCATATGCCATGACTTTTTAAATCTATATGGGTATTATTATAACATATATTTCCATATTTTCATCTATTTGTGACACACTCAAATATCTCAGTATTTTTCTATCTATTATGATTCCTTATTTTGTTTCATTACAACTTTTCCTATGTTAGTTTGACATGCCTGGCGGTAGCCAGGTTTATAAACAATTAATGAAGTTTAGGTCAATTTACTAAGGGTTCCAGACACTTTCTGATCCAACCTTCACTTCAAAGTTACTGATGTGAATAAATGTGAACACATGGGTGGCTGTGAACACATGTTTCATGGGCTGTATTCATTTTGATGGAATTTCATAGTTTAATGGCTCACAGGTATAAATAAATGCCTATGAGTATTTAGTATGTTTTAATCCTTCTCATTGATTCTCTTTTGGTCAAATTTCTACTTCTTTCCAAATGCTTCTCTAGACCTTTCTTCAAGAGGAGGTTCATCTAAGGTATTTGCTAATTAGTGTTTCTTACAAATTTTCTGTAACATTGTCATTAACCTGGGATTATGGTAGCTACTTTTAGAGGTTCATCTGTAATGTGATCTTTACTGAAAATTTAGCCCAAATTGATGTGGTTCCCATTGTGTTCTCTAATACATGTTATTTTTAAAGTCAACATAGTTCAAAACATTCCCATTTCTACTTTTTCTCCTTAATATTTTCTTTCATTTTGACTTCATAACTTTTCAATGTCTGTTAAGCTTATCCTTAAAGTACTGAGTTAACAATTCAGTTTCTAGTAATCTTAGTCAATGTCTTTCATCCTTTTAATTACTACCTAAAAAACATAGTTTTCATTTAAATTCCCATTCTGATTAGCCAAATAAAAACAACTTGATATAGCTTAGTTGGTAAAGAAATGTATTATCTTATTTAAAACTCTATATTTAGAACCATTCCAGGGTTGGCTAATTTTAGTAAAGTAATATTGTTAAGGACTTAGGTTCCTTATACCATTTTTCTCTTGGATGTTATCCTTAGTGTATTCTTTTCACAGTAACACCCCTATGATTATGAGATGTCTGCTGAATTCCAGGTATTCCGTGTAGAAATAAGTACCAGTTAAAGAACAGTACCACTGTTTCCTGGTCACCAAGTAGACATTCTCTCATGTCTCCTTGGTCAGAACTAGAATGGTTGTATTAGACAATTTTTACCATTTGCAAATGAAAGGCAGAGAGAGATGGGAATGAAATTGAGATCAGGCTAATGTGAAGCAAGACAAACGGATTATGAACTGGCATCATTTATTAAACTACTGTCCTGGGGTGCCATTGAGTGGTTTCTCGTGAGAAGCTCTTTATCTTTTCTTTGTTCTTTCTGAACACTGAGGAGTCTCTTTTCACTTAGCTACACTAGTTTGGAACGTGGACAAATAGTATTTTGCTCCAACTCTTCATTCCTTTTCTAGGAAATCTCCTGTAGTTTGTTTTAGCCAAGGACATTTATGCTTCTGAAGATTATTTTTCTTAACTCTTTTCCCAGGCAAAGGATAGGTTTTTCTTCTGTAACATTTTATACAGTGCTAGAAGAGGCTGTGGTAAGGGCATTCTAAATGACGTCAATATTGCCCCAATTTTATCTTTGCATACATAGTTCATGAAACTGATGGTACTTTCTATTCCATCAGATTCTCTAGCTCTTTGGGGAGCTATGAGAACATTTCTGAATCACTTGGGTAATAATAAGTAAATTATTACTTTGCTTATAAAATCACTCTCATGTGGCAAGAAAGCTTTCTTATTCTTTGCCAGATAATAGGTTATAAACTGGAAGAATCTGCCAATAATAGAAAAGAATCATTTTAACATTTTCTACTGGTTCAAAGTTATTTTTATTTGTTTCTGACAAAAAGTCCTGTGAGAACAAGAAGTGAATATGAACCAATGATCCTGCCTTTGAAAGTACACAGACAGCTTTCCCGTAGCACTCAGGTCTGATAAAGGCTTCCAAGATGAATAATGTGATCTATTTCCTCATGTAGTTAGAAGTACAACAGATTATGTATAAAATATCAAACATTACAATATAAATATGTATTTACTACAGTTTATAAAAGCCCACAAAACATTTCACACAATAAATAAAATAATAAGCAGTGACATTTAAAATTCCTTAGGGGAGTAATAGGTCAAAAACAAAATGTTATTTTCAAAAACTAAGAGAATCTAGGTTTGTAAACACTACAAAGAAAGAATGAAAATTAAAAACAATAAATAAGTGTTTGACACCTTTCTGTTTATACATTATCACTCTTTAAAACACAAGTTCAAGATTTTACTGTAGGCCATATATTCATATTCAGCCAAAATAAATAAATGAAAGAAGAGGAAAATACCAACATTCAGCTTTTATGCTGAGCTATGCTTTGTTCCACTTGACTGCTGAGCCTTGTGGAACATTGAACCAGAATGGGTATTTTCTTTTGAGCTGAACCTTTAATGACTTGAGTTAGAAGAAACTGGCCTGGCTTTCAGGGTCAAAGTGGGTGTTTTCTCCAATAAGGTGGCTTTGACTGAGGATTATTTTAGTCATACAAAAAAAAAGTTTACTTAAGCACACATTTTACTTAAATTGTTTACAGTTATATCATTAAAATCATAAGATGATGGATACCGTCAACACTTTTTTTTTTGTATGACTCAAGCTGATATGTTAAAATATTTAATGCTTCTTTGGAACAAAAAAAGGTGATGGCTTTTGTCATTGATCCTATTCATAATTATAGTTTAGCAATGTCACGAGCAAACACTTTAGTAAAACTCAAAATTTACTGTGTAAAATAGCTTGTGGCAAGCATACAATGAGATTAAAAAGCAGCCAGATAAGGGCTGGCATTATGGCATATCAGGTTCAGCTGCCATCTACAGTGCTGGCATATCATATGGGCGCTAGTTTAAGTCCTGGTTGCTCCACTTCTGATCCAACTCTCTGTTAATGTATTTGGGAAAGCAGGGCAGTACAGTCCAAGTGTTGGGGACTCTGTCATTCCTGTGAGAGACACGGACGGAGTTCTAGGCTCCTGGTTTCTTCCTGGTCTAGCCCAACTCTTGCAACCATCTGGGGAGTGCACCAGTAGATGGAAGATATCTCTCTGTCTTTCTCTCTTTCTGTGTAACTCCAACTTTCAAATAAATAAAATTAAGTTTAAAAAGCAGCATAATCAATATTTCTATGTCTTCTGGAAGGTTCTGGTCTTGGCTCAAATAACAGAAGGCAGAAATGGGAATCTTCATGAGTTAAATGTACACCAAAATAATTAATTAACGTCAAAAATTCAATATAGTACTGTACAAAATCAAAAAGACTTCAAATTTATAGCATCTCAATCATTTTTATGAAAGCAAAAAAAATTCATGGTTTAGTTTTTCAGTTGTATGCTGTATTATGAATTTAATTTGGTTAAATTTTGAAATGTACACACAAAAATTTAACTTATATGTTTGACTACATGAAGCAAGTAAAATTTCCATAGGATACACATTAAACTTTGAATGAATATGAATAGGATAATCTCCTTATAACAACAATATTTATTAGAATATCTGTTGTTGCCCTTATAAACTCCAAAACTATAACTTAACACAGTAAAGTTGTATTTAACACTAACTTGTTAATACAATGAGGTGGCACAGGTTAATGAGAAGCTTTCTTCATTGTGATTAGTCAAGGATCAAGGTTTCTTCCATTTTGTAGCACTAGAATATTATAGGACTTCATAATATTTCCACTCCCAACTAACAGAAGGAGAAATGTAGTAAAGATATATGGACACAGTTGGATCCAAGTAGATCAGGGAAATCTAGCTACTAATTAGATAACTACTTGCCCGTGACAACAACATACTGAGGAAGTAGAAGCATGCATTTTCAATAAACAGTGACTATTTCTGCCAAAATCTTTTTTTCTGGCTACTAAATATCTAAATTTATCTTTCTTCTGAATCATAGAATACATTGGAGAGTTCTGAAGAAGGTTTATTAAAATTGCAGATTATGAAAAATAATATATGAATTTCAAAAATAGTTGCAACAAAATAAACATAAATTCGATTTTACAGAAATTTTTTGAAGTACTCTTGTACTTCATTTATATCAAAAAACAGGATATCCAACTGATGTCATTTTGTTACTTTATATAGCAATCTATGAACCAAAAGTTTGGACATCTGAACTTACTGTCCCCTCCATATACTATAAATATGATAAAGCAACAAGAAAAGCAGTAGCAACAACAACAACAAAACTCTTCCAAATTAGTAGTGACCATTGGTCCAGTTCTCTCTCCAGGTCAGAGCAAGGTCATTGCCAAGAGCAGAGAATGAAGATGAAGTCCAGTTGTCATTGCAGTTGGAAAGTCCCTGGTTAGATTTCGCCTTCCCCTTCACCTGTGCTTTCTAATTTGTTGTGTTCCATACTATATCTGAAGCTGGCGGTGGGGAGTATTCTCACCATGGGACCCTATATGTTTCACAAACTGTTTCTTGCTCTTTTAATTTTTTTTTTTTTTTTTAGTTTGAAGAAATAGTGGTTTATAAGGTATGCTTCTGGCTTTAGTGCTGCTTGGATTTGTATTAATCAGAGTTCACTCTAAGATCTGGAGATAGGTTCAGTTTCCCATGAGTCATGAAGACTTTGGACCTGGGCAGAACAGGGGAAGAAAAATATCAGAGCATAATCAAGTTCCCCACAGGTAAAACAATTAGAAAAAGCATAACTGAGATAGTCTAACTAAAAACAGAAGGAAGATGTATGGAATCAATGCCATGGAATATTTGCTTTGGAATGCAAATTAATTGAGTGCAAAATTGCATTGTTCCTGATATATTTTCTGAGGTTCTTTATCAGGGTCCTGCAAATGCTAGATAAGCATGGTAATGGTGGCGGTAGTGGTGGAGGTGATTATGATGATGACAATGACTGAAATATAACTGCATCCGTAAAACCAGTGAAGGTGATGCTCACCTCAACAAAATAAGTATTGAAACTGTGTGGATATCAAGTTTGTGTGCGTCTGTGTGTGTGTGTGTGTGTGTGGAGGGGCTTTATATACTTATTTTAAAGCATGCTAAACTTACAGAGGAATTCATGGTTCATTCCACAGGGAATGGTGCCCGAGAGATCGTTAGTAACTTCTCAATATTAAGACGTTGGCTTAAATGATTGAACGTAAGGGGAGAGATAGTTAGAAAATAGAACTCCCTGATGCAAACTCTGCCTTCTCTAGATCCCCTTACTCAAAGTAACTTTATATGTTACTGTTTATAATTTACTGTTATGTAAATTTAAGGTTGTTTAATATAGAAAAGCTATTTTTGAGCCAGGCCTATTTTTAGATCTATTTTTCATTGAGTTATTACACATATCAAATTCTATTTACCAGCTATTTAATATTGCATGATTCAAAGAATAATTTTAAGTGTATTGTATTAAAATTATATTAAGATGAATAAGCATGAATATCAACAGCCCATAAAACCTGTTTTGTAATCTATGGCATTAAAGGCTGGAGTATGATTGTGATTAAAGGCAAAATCTCCTTTTCTCCCCAAAGAAATGATAATATTCATTTTTCTTGGTAATATTATGAGCAGATTTAAAGGATAGAATTCCCTTGCCTTAAACACCTGTATTAATAGTATTTTTCATTATTTAAATGTGAGCCGGTGTATTTTCTGGGAGATGTTTTCATTAAAATTTTAAATGGAAAGGACATCACATTATATCTTTGTCATTAAAATATTCTGAGGGTTTATATTGTAAATTATATGCATGGTAGCAGAGGCAGTATTATACGATAGTACTTTTTGGAGAACTCTGCCCTGCATCCTACCCTGGCTGAACTGCTGCTGAATATGTGAAGTGCACGGGGAGCACATTTATGTTATGTGAATCTTCATAATGAAAGTGATTTTATTGAACATGACCACATAGCAGGTCTCAAGTACTCCAGGACATCATGTCACCCTATCATTTCTCCAAACTCCTAACTGCTTATGTTTGTATATCTTATTTTTTATTCATATTGAAAAGCAGAGGGAGAGAGAATCTTTCATCTACTGGTTCCTTCCTCAAATGCCTGCAAGTTCTTGGCCAGGCAGAAGCCAAGGAACAGGCGCTCCATTCAAGTCTCCCTCGTGAGTGGCAGGGACCCAGGTGCTTCAGCCATCATCTGCTTCACAGGCTATGCATGAGTAGGAAGCTGGATTGGAGGCTGAGGGTGGACTCAATCCCAGGCACTCAGATATGGAATGCACTTGTCATAGGAGGTAAAACTAACCTACTATACTGCCACACCTGCCACCCTAAACTGTTTTTCTCATTCATGTAAAATGGAGTCAGTGAACTTTTTTGGAAAATTATGTTTGTTATTTTCACTATGGGCTACATCAGATTGTGGATATATAATTTTTATAGGGTCCATTTTCTTGAAGAGACAGCCAGAGAGAAAGAGAAAGGGTAATATGAAAATAATAGAACATACAACAAAGAGTTAATAGAAGGAAAAGTACTCCATTTTGGAGAAGTCATTGTTCTAAGCTCATCTTTTGCATTAATATATGTGATTTTCGTAGAATCTTGTGAGGGACTGGTACCACTACCCCTTGTACAGATATGTCTAAGAGAGTTGAAATTAGTAGTTCCTGGTAAAAGAGCCAGTAGGTCCTGCAGTCAAGATTCAGTTTCAAGAATTATCATCCAAAGGCGGAAGTTTGGCATTGCAGTTAGGATGCCGACTTCCCAGTTGGGAGTGCCTGAGTCCCAGTCCTAGCTCTGCTTCGGATTCCAGCTTCCTGCTAATGTGCACCTTGGGAGGAAACGGATGATGCCTTAAGTAGTTGGACTGCTGCTACCAGTGTAGGAGATACAGATTGAGTTCTTGGCTCCTTGCTTTGACTTTTGCCAGCTCTGATCACTTTCAAATAAATAAAAACAATATAGACTATGTAAAAAAAAAGAACTATCAGACCCAACCTGCACTCTTAGCCCACTATACTATATCCACAGGAATCAATTTTGAGGGGTTTTAATATGAGATTGTTAAGGATTTCACAATAAGAGAGTTTTCATCCAGAACATGGAATGTCAACCTGAGGAGAATAGCACTTGGGAATTACAATATATTTTTTTAATGTGTGTATTATGTATTTGAGTTGCAAACAGAGAAAAACAGAGCAAGAACTCCCATCCACTGGCTCACTCCCCAAAATGACCCCTAAATTCATGGATAGACCAGGCCAAAGTTAGGATCCTAAAATGCAATCCATTTCCCCCAGATGGGTGTCAGCAGCCTGATTACCTGCTGCCTTCTGGGACCTGCATTATCAGGAAGCTGGAATCAGGAACTGCAAGTCAGACTCAGGCACTCCGATCTGTGGTGTAGACATCTTAACTAGCATTCCACTACCAGGCTAAATGCTCATCCTTCAATATGCAAATGTTATTCCTTAACATGAAACAGCTCATGTTGCGTCAGTTGCATGAAGATGAATAGAAATAACACATAGAATTTGTAGCTTATTATTTAAAAGAAGAAATAGGTTCTATTTTGGAAAAGGAAAAACCCTAAGGAAAGTAAAAAGATCAGTGATTGCTGGGAGTTGGGGAGGGGAGGAGAAAGTGATAAATAGGTAGAGTACAAAGAATTTCTAGGGTACTGAAAGTATTCTGTGTGATACAGCAATAATGAATACGTGTCACTCTGCATTCATAAAAACTCATAACACTCTACAACGCAAAGTGTGGGCCCTAGTGCAAACTATGGACTTAGTTAACAACAATGCATTAGTATCGGTCCCTTCACTGTAGCAAGTGGAACATACCTATGTTAGCAATAAGAAAAACTGCATGAGGAAGAAGAGAGGTATAATGGGAATTCTCTCTGTTATCTACTCAATTATCTACAAACCTCAAACTGCTATAGAAATAACCTTTTAAGTGGAGAGAACAGTAACTGTTATGGATGACCACGTGACTATAATTGGGGGACACAGTTGATTTCAGAACAACAGTGGCCTTTCTGCTTTTGTGATGACACACAAGAATTCTACCTTCTTAGTTACAAATCCCACAAACACTTCTCTTCTGTGCTCTCCATGTCGCCACTAATCTATCAATTCTAGGTGAGCCCAAGTCTCTTTCTTACCTCAGCTACTCCTAGATAGAAAACTAAATAACTTTAGAAAGCACATTGCACCCTTTGAAGGCCACAGACATGAAATCCAAGAGTTTTCACGTGATTTTCTGAAACATATAACTTACAGGGACACAGGAGAGCAAGCTCCCCCTATATTTTTAATGATTCTAATGATGGGGCTCTATTTCTCAGCCTTGTCAGCCCTTGTTAATGATAATAAGCTGACATTTGAGAGGGAAATTTACTCTTAATTATAACCACAGAACTGCTTGTAATGGCTGAGAGAAAGGAGGCAAGCAAATATTGCTACTTCCTGTGGAGTGTGACATAGATTCTCACACCTTTTTCTCACCACTGAAGCCAGAGATTCAGCACGAGGGAATAGCTTTCAAGACTGAAATGGTCAGTAGACCCATAACTGTGCTTTTGCTACACAGTTAATGCTCAACATGAGATCTGTATGGCAGCAAGAGCAGTATGAGAAAAAGCAAGTTACCTGCGAGTCATGTTTTGATCAAAAATAAGGGCTAGCTGTTTCATCCAGGCAAGAGGAAATGCTTCTGCACAGTTCCCTATTCAAAATGATTTGCATGAGTTATGAGAATCTTATTAGTATATCTGTCATTTCAGGATCATTGAGGTTACTACATCTTCAAACTGCTTCATAATAAAAGAATTTAAAATGGACTATTTTGGAAGAGAAGGTGTATATATACATATATGTGAAATATATATATATATATATATATACCCTATGAACTAATACTGCTATATACAATTTGGATAATTATAAGAGGTAGTTAATGTACAGACATATTGAAAAATGGAGTATAAGGATACTGCAAAAGTTTGTGAAAATGAAATTTTTAAATGTTTTCATAATATTCATTTTCTATGAATTTTTCAAGTATCTTTGTATTTGTACTCTATAATTAAGAGTATGTAATTGATAACCAAAAATCCATCATGGATATGTTATTAACATTATCATTACCAATGTAGCACAAAAGGTTTATCTCTGTTCAGATTTGGATTCTTTTGGATGGGGTAGAAGGAGCAGTACCTTTGTGCCAACCTAATTCCAAGTCCTGTCTCCATTTTCACATTTGAATCTTGCTAATGTTAGGCCGGTTGCTTCCTATTGTGAATTTTGATATATTAAGTGATGAAGTCTCAAACTATTGTCCTAAGGATAGACTGTCTTCCCTATGATGCAACAATTAGGAGTATAATTATAATTCCATTGCCCTCTTCATGCTACCGTGCCATGTAAATCAAGATCAGCAAAAGTACAACGGTACTTGAATATTTGCTTCAATATCTGTTGTTTTTGTGAAAAATTTTTGCACTATAAGCCGTTGATAGAAATATGAGAAACTTCTCATGATTTTTAAATGGAGAAGAAACAAACAAAAAAAAATCCAGGGTTCCCTGCTAATTGCAAGAAGACGTTTCCTATTCTATACTTAATATATGCTCTATTTACTCAAACAAACTTTGCCATACCAAGGGTATTTGTGACAAAAATTCCATTGAATACCACGTCTTTCTTAAAATGAATATTTCTAAATAATTGTAAAGGCATTAACCAATAATCACAAGAAAACTTTATTTCTGTATTTATTCACTAGTTAGAGAAAAGAGAGAACTGCTTACTTCCCCTGGTTCATTCCCCAAATGCCCACAATACCCACTGCTGGGTCTGGACAAGGCCAGGAGCCCAGAACTCAATACAGGTCTCCCAAATGGGCACCGAGAACCCTACAATTTGAGTCATCACCTGCTGTCTCCCAGGGTATGTATTAGCAGGAAACTGGAATCAAACCCAAGTGCTCCAATATGGGATGCATGTATCTTCAACTGGTTTTTAGTCCCTAAGTCAAGCATTCAACCTTTGTTTGCTCTACTGATTACTACAAAGAGATTTACTGTGTTTGCCTGAACTTTTATAAGCTCTTTGCTCATATTATGGATATAGTCTTCCACAAAAGCCAGACTGGTGGATATGTTATTTGTTATATCTATTGTACTGATCAGGAAACTGAGGAAGAGAGAGATGAAGCACTTGTTATATGTCACTCAGTTACCAACCAAATGAAACTTCTGGAAAAGAGTCATTTAGTTAGAATATTCAAGTAAAAGCTGTTTTTTTCTAACAAAATGCACATTATTATTATTAATATTAATTATTATAATTACTGCTTTGCATGACCTTTTCTGTTTTGAAAGTGAATTGTATACTTTTTCTGATAATTTTGTAGTTCACAATTTTAAATTTCAATAGTGATTGTCACAGTTCACTCTTTTGCACCTATACACTTCACTATTCCAAGTAACTGACTGATTTTCTTGTGACACCTAGTTATAATAAAACCACTGCTTCACTCTCTAGCAGATGGAGAGCAATCTTATTTTAATGCACATCACTTACAGTAGATACAAGCTGTCAGATAACTTTCTGGTAAAATAGGATGCTGAATCAGATATTTATTTTTAGTGGCAATTGCTGAAGCATACAATAGCCCACCCAGATGAAAGTATGTGATACCACTTGACTACATGGGTAAAATATGCTGAAATAATCTTTGTCATTTTCCATTTTATATTTCTATTTCAGTCTTCTTATTACACCCTGATTTCCACCACTTCCCTAGTAACAATTTGTTGGTTGTCATTTAACCATTTTATTTTCTATTTTTGTCATTATATCTTTTTATTTGTACTTTCATTAAGAATAATCTACTACATGGTCGGCGCCGCAGCTCAATAGGCTAATCCTCCAACTAGCGGCGCCGGCACACCGGGTTCTAGTCCCGGTCGGGGCTCCGGATTCTGTCCCGGTTGCCCCTCTTCCAGGCCAGCTCTCTGCTGTGGCCCGGGAGTGCAGTGGAGGATGGCCCAAGTGCTTGGGCCCTGCACCCCATGGGAAGCCAGGAGAAGTACCTGGCTCCTGCCATCGGATCAGCACGGTGCGCTGGCCGCAGCGCGCTGGCCACGGCAGCCATTGGAGGGTGAACCAACGGCAAAGGAAGACCTTTCTCTCTGTTTCTCTCTCTCACTATCCACTCTGCCTGTCAAAAAGAAAAAAAAAAAGTAGTGTTCCAATTGGGACTTATTTCTCAAAAAAAAAAGAATCATCTGCTACAGAGTAGTTATAAGTAGTTGCATCATGGTTATGAACATGTGTGCTCTTGAATCTACAGATCTACATTGAATCTGAGAACAGCCACTTATTAACACTGAGATCTTTGATTTCCTCGCTTCATAATACTTCTATCAAAGAGGATTATAAATGTGTCCATAATTCTGAAATTATAATTTTATCATAGGTATGAGGAACTTTAGTTCTCTAATATAAGGCATCAAATGAATGATGTTGAAAATCATGGCAAAAACAAATTTTTAATAAAAATGAAAGAGCAGATATTTTAGACATCATCCATAGAAATAAACAAAGAATCTTTTTTAGAATGTATAAAAATTGGCAGGCATATCAAATCTTTGTTTAATTCATGTAGACATGATCATTGGGAAATATATATAATGAGCACTAGATTTGTATACAATTAAAATACTAATTCTTCATTTTGACTGCATATATACTAAAACTGGAAGAATACCAAGATTTTGAAGCATCCCATACATTATATATTTTAAGAAAAATTACCTTTTATACATGTTTGTGTATGTAATAATAAATATGGTAAAAATAAAATGACAATGAGTTCATTCTGGGTAAAATGTTTATGTGAACATTAATCTTGCAACTTATCTAAATCTAAAATTACTGAAAAATCAACTAACGTTTTGGAAAATAAAAAGTTAGAAGTAGCGACCCATCTTCTAAATTAATTTTTTCAACTAGATCTGGGTGAACACCTCTAGGATTGGTGTTCTGGTACTATAGAGGTTCCATGTTTTATGAATATTTTAATTAGTGGATTTTCTGCTACTCCACACTAAAATAAAATATTTTTCAGAGTTAACAGTCAAGAATTATTTTGGGGACATCTTATAAAAGTAAGTTATTGAAAGAATACTATTCATTTTTACAATGATACAGTCATTACTTTTATACACAGGTACTTCTATAAAAAATTGTGATGCTATATGTGAATATAAAAATGTGGTATTGTCAAGAATGGTGGAGAGTGGTTTAACTTGGTAAAGAAATCTATGAAAGCCTCACTAGGAAGATGATGTGTAAGATTTAAGGAGAAAATCAATAACTATGGCAAGGGACTGTTGTCACGGAACAGGAGAAGCATTATGTAAAAAAGCAGTTCTGTTTTCTTGAGGAAGCAAGGATTGGAGTGTGATAACCTGGAAGAAAGTCAATATGGTTGGATTATAAAAAGTAAGGAGAAGAGTGACTAAATATTAATGTGGATGCGGGGAGCTACATCGCTCAGAGCTTTGTTAAACAGCTTGGGGATATTTAAGAGGAAGATGAGTTTGGTAATTTGCAGTTTAGAAATAAGAAAAATGTGTTAGTGTAAAATATGATGTCCGGGGAATGGAACGACAAAAGCAGGAATGGAAAGATTAATGACAAGCCTACTTTATAGTTTAGATTGGATAATGGTTGCTTGGACAAGGGGAAAACTTACGTATATGGGGAAAACACCATTGTGAAGGATTTATAAATAATGTATAAAAGAAGTTTACTTTATTACAAATACTTGTGGCTTATGACTGGAAACTAAAAAAATGATAATAGTAATGATGGTGCACTTAGCATATAAGAAAATTTTGAGAGGGACTGGCATTGTGGTTTAACAGGTATAGTCACTGGCTGAGATGTCAGCATCCCAAATGGGTTCTAGTTCGTGTCTTGGATGCTCTACTTCTGATCCAGCTCCCTGCTAATGTGAATAGAAAAGTAGCCGAAGATGGCCCAAGTGCTTGGGCCCCTGCCACCCACATGGGAGACCTGGGAGAAGCTCCTGGCTGCTGTCTTTGGCCTGGGCCAGCTCTGGCTGTTGTGCCTATCTGGGAAGTGACCCAGTGGATAGAAGATCTCTCTCTCTCTGTCTAGCTTTTTCAAATAAATTAATAAATATTTAAGAAAAAAAAGAAGAAAATGTTGGGGGCAATTTTTTGGTGACAGATATTAAGACACCACTTGAGACTCCCCTATCCCTTATGTGAGTATGGGAACTGGTGTAAGGACGAGATCTCTCTCTGTTTCTCTTTGTAAATGTCTTTCAAATAAATTTAAAAAAATAAAAAAATAAAAAAAGCAAAAAACAGGCAAGCCCTAAACAAACACCAGATCAATGCTACTAATTGGCTTAATTTTATCAAATAATTGCTGCTTTGTTTTGAAAAAATTTTTAAAAAAATGGTTTCAGTATTGTGGCACAGCAGGTTAAGGCCTGGCTGTTGCAGCCATTTGGATAGTGAATGAGCAGATGGAAGATCTGTGTATTAGTGTGTGTGTGTGTGTGTGACTCTGCCTTTCAAATAAATCAATAAAATATTTTAAAAAATAACATTTTATTTAGATAAATAAAATGTTATATATTTATGTGATACAATTTGACTTCTTTTTAAGGTTTATTTATTTATTTATTTGAAAGAATTGAAGGGATACAGGAAGAGACAGAGGGAGAGAGAGAGAGAGATCTTCCATCTACTGGTTCACTCCCCAGATGTCTGCAAAGACCAGGATTGGGCCAGGCCATAGCCAGGAGCCAGGAACTTCATCCACATCTGTCATGAGACTGGCAGGGGCCCAAGTGCTTAGGCCATCAACTGCTGCCTCCCAGGCCGTTATCAGGGGTCTGGATTGAAAGTAGAGCAGCTGCGACATGAACCAGTGACCATAGGGAATGCTGGTATTGTAAACAGTGCCTTAATCTGCTGTGCCACAATGTCAGTCCCACCATGTGATGTTTTGATACATTTATAAATAATGTAATATCTAATCAGGGTTTTATATATATATGTGTGTGTGTGTGTGTGTGTGTGTGCTTTGTATCCTCAAACATCTAATATTTCTTCATGGCAAAATATTCAATATTCTATCTTCTTATTTTGGTGTTTCTATTTTCTTAAAGAGAAAACTATACAGTACATCGACATGTTCTTTAACCACCTTACTGTGTAGTAGAACCCCAGAACTTCTTGCTCTTCTTTAACTAGCACTTAGTAGTCATTAATCAATCTTTCCCCATCTTTTCCTTCCCCCTTCTCTCCTGAGCCTCTGATAACCAACATTATACTTTTAATTCGTATGAGAGATCTTTTTTTAGATTCCACATGAGTGAGATCTGCATTGCTTATCTTTCTATGCATATTTCACTTAATATAATAACCTCCTATTTCATCCATGTTGTTGTAAATAACAAATTACATTATTTTATGGCTGATTAGTATTCCATGGTGTATATTTACCACATTTTTTCTTTATGTATTCATTAGTGGATGGGGACTTGCTATTTCCATTTCTTAGCTATTGTGAAAGTGCTGCAATAAACGTGGGAGTGCAGATGTGCCTTCAGGATAATTCATTTCGCTCCAATAGTGAGAGTGCTGGATCATATTGTAGTTCTGGTTTTGTTTTTTTGAGGAAACTCTGTATTGTTTGCAGCAAGGCTATACTAATTTTTCTACCAACAGCAAGTGTTCCTCTTTCTCCACATCCTTGCCAACATGTTTTTATATTTTTGGTAATAGCAAACCTAAGTGGAGGGAATTAACGGCTCATTGTGTCTTGGATTTGTGTTTGTCTTATAATTAGTGATTTTGCGATTTTTTTCATGTGCCTTTTAGCTATTTGTATATCTTCCTCAGAGAAATCTATTTAGATCTACAGCCCATTCTTTAGATTATCTTTTGTTTCTCATTTGTTTGAGTTCCTTATTTGTTCTGGTTATTAACCCATTGTCCAATATAACTTGGGAACGTGTTCTTCCACTGTGTAAGTTGTGTCCTCTCTGTTGTTTGTTTTCTTTGTTGCACAGAGGCTCTTTAATTAAATTCCGTTTGTCTGTTGTTTTTATTCCTGTAGTTTGGGGTCTGGCTCAAAAGCCCTGTCCCATTCCAGTGTCCTAAAGTATTTCTTCTATATTCTTTCCAGTTGATTCGAAGTTTCAGGTCTTAAATTTAAGTCTTTAATCTATTTTGAGTGCATTCTTCTGTGTGTTGTCGGATATGGGTGTCTTGATTCGCTTTTCTGCATGTGGAAGCCCAGTTTTCCTGGCACCATTTATTGAAAAGATTGCTCTTTGTCCAGCATCATTTTTTAAAATAACTTTATCAAAGACCAATTGATCTAAATGGTGGGTTTACTTCTAGGGTCTCTATTGTATTCCGTTGTCCTATCGATCTGTTTCTATAACAAAATTATGCTCCTTTAATTACTGAAGCTTTGGGGTTCTTTTGATTGTTTTTAATCTGTATAAGAAGTGCCTGTAATCAAAACTTTCTGTATCCACTTCTACAAATCTTCTCTGAGACTGGAAATCAGAGTATTCTTACAGTTGGCAGTCAGAATAATTCCAACTGTGCAAACAAAGCATTAAAGAGAGTAAATGTGTTGTAGCTGCTTAGTACTACAACTAAGAAAAGGGAAAAGAGCTATAACTTAAGCCATGACATTGGATTACCTTTATAGACTTACAAGAAACTCAGAATAAGCAGTTTTTTGCTATCTCAGGATGAACCACACAGATAACAAAATCAGAAGACAAGTCCTTGAGTGAGTTACGAATCAACTTAAAAGAAATCTGATTGGTAGTGGTAGTATGAACTGTTTATCTCACCAATTTGTTTATAAAAGAGCAGAATTCACCTTTCCTGCATACTTTAAAAATGAGGCATACAATTCTAAATATATTGGATAACTGCTAAACTATAAGATTTTATATTTGCTTCCTGTATGATGATTTGAGTTCAGCTGCTCCTTGTCATCACATTGCATAACACTGGACTGAGATTCCAAGGACTACATAAAACAAATTCCATTGTTTCATAGGAGCAAGATAAGGAAAAAAATATGCATGATACAAGTAGATTTAGTTTAACAGGTTAAAAAGAAAAAAATGTATTGATGTGATGTGAGTAAAGTAAGGATTATATTCAAACTGCAGTTCCTTCTATATTCAGTGAAAAAAAAAAGATGAAAATCTTACATTTCAAAAGTTAACAGAAGGGGTAGGTATTTGACACAGTACTTAAGTCACCACTTAGGATGCATGCATCCTGTATTGGAATGCCTGGTTTAAGTTATAGCTGTTCTGCTTCTGATCTAGCACCCTGTTAATGTGCACCCTAAGAAGGAGCATATGATGGCTTTAGATGGAGCCTGCCACCCAAGTGAAAAGCATTGATTGAGTTATGGGATCCCACCTTCAGCCTAGCCTGGCCCTCCTGCTCTGGGTGTTTGTGGAGTGAACCAGGCAAAAGAAGAGCACTGTCTGTCTGTCTGTCTTTCAGATAAAATGAAAATAAATAAGCAAAATAAAAAAAGAACCCCAACAGACATAGCCAGAGATAGAACACATTAAACTGACTTTAAAGACTTAGATAAATTGATTGGTTATTTGTGAAAATTGGCATATTTTTAGATCTAAATAAATGAAATGTATGCACATGTTAAAGCAATATTTTTTCAATGTGCAGACATCAATAATTAATATGGTTACCTCTGTCTTACCTATGACAATATTGTATCAACCAATACAAGTTACAACTAAGCAGTCAGAAACACATGCTTTTCCAGTGACAGAGACAAAATAACTTAGTGGATTTTTCAAAAATATATATTTATTTGAAAAGCAGAGAGAGTGAATGAGTGAGAGAGTGAGATCCTCTATCCACTGATTCATTCCCCAGAGAACCACAGTAGCTGGAAGTGGTCCAGAGTGAATTTAGGGGGCCAAGAGCAACATCTGTGTCTCCCATATGAGTGGTAGGAACCCAAACACTTGGTACATCTTCCACTGCTCTCCCAGGCACATTAGCTGGGAGCTGGTTTGGAGAGGAGCAGCCAGCACTTTAACCTACGCTCTTTTATAGGATGTCATAGGTAATGGCTTAACCCACTGTGCCACAATGCTGTGTCCGCTTAGCAGTTTTTGTTTACTTCTGTTCATGGATATAATCCATATATATTATCTAAATTTATTATCAAAGTATTAAACAAATTATAATTACCTCATCTATTCAATAGTAAAATTTCAGCACAACTTTTGTGTGATTAATTGAAGGAAAATGCACAAATAAGATTTATTCAGCCCCTATTGACAAAAATAGCACTCATAGTAAGTTATTACAAGTTTCAGTGAATAAAAAATGTAGAAAAATGTATTCCTATTTGTTTGTGTATCATTCAATTTTTCAATTTATATTATAAAAATATAGGAAGTTGACAGTTGTTCCAGGTTGTTATTTCTGATTCTGAGGTGCTATCAATAAGACCCTGACTCTCTAATACCTTAACTGTAAAGAATGAGGATGTGAAAGGCATTTGACACAACAGTTAAACTGTCACTTGGGAATCTACATCCTGTCTCAGAGTGACTGTATTAGCGTCCGAGCCCTTCATCCAATTCCATTTGCTGCTAATGCTGATCCTGGGAGGCAGCAGCTGATGGATCAAGTACTTGGATCCCAGACACCACATGGAAGACCTGACTCTTCTTCTCTTTGCCCTCTTACCCTCTAATCGCCCTCCCTCCCTCCCTCTCCAGTACAAATGTATCAATAATTTCAAATGAGGACAAGATCATTTTTCTCCAAAGTGCTTCAACATTGATTTTTCCTATATATAATATAGAGAGTTTGGAACACATGGATACACCTGAAAATAATGTAATAATTAAATATTGTTTCATCACCCAGAATAAACTGTTAATATGCTGTGTTTCTATCACAAACTTTGTAAAGATGCATTTATAAAATTTAATAAACTTTTTATTCATGTTATATAAATTTTTTTAAAGATTTATTTGTTTATTTGAAAGAGTTACACAAAGAGAGAAGGAAAGGCAGAGGGAAAGAGAGAGGTCTTCCATCCGATGGTTCACTCCACAGTTGGCCACAAGGGCTGGAACTGCGCCAATCTGAAACCAGGAGCCAGGAACTTCTGGGTTTCCCATGTAGGAGCAGGGGCCTAAGGACTGCATTCCCAGGCCATAGCAGAGAGCTGGATTGAAAGAGGAGCAGCCATGGCCGGCGCCGTGGCTCAATAGGCTAATCCTCCGCCTGCGGTGCGGCATACCTGGTTCTAGTCCCAGTCGGGGCACCGGATTCTGTCCCGGTTGCACCTCTTCTGGGAATGCAGAGGAGGATGGCCCAAGTGCTTGGGCCCTGCACACCCGCATGGGAGACCAGGAGAAGCACCTGGCTCCTGCCTTCGGATCAGCGCGGTGCACCGACTGCAGTGCGCCGGCCGCAGAGGCCATTGGAGGGTGAGCCAACAGTAAAAGAAGACCTTTCTCTCTGTTTCTCTCTCTCTCTCACTGTCCACATTGCCTGTCAAAAAAAAAAAAAAAAAAAAAAAAGTGGATAGCGTGCAATCTCTTAGGGGAAAAAAAAAAGAAAGTGGAGCAGCTGGGACTCAAACCAGTGTCCGTACGGTATGCCAGCAGTGCAGGCAGTGGCTTTAACCGCTATACATAGCGGGTATATAGTGCTGGCCCCATGTAGTATAAAATTGATATAATGTTACAAATACTTTTTTAAATCCCTGTTTTTTATAAATTGAAAATCAAGAGGCAGGTCACATAAAATAATTTTTTAATATCTGCATGGTACAGTATCCAGGGAAGTTAAGCAACATAATTGCTTCTTATTCGTTAGACATGTGGGACGTAGAGTTAAGTTATAAATGAGAAAAATCCACTAGGAAGAAGGAATGATGTTCTGCCAAATGTTCCTTGATCTTCACCATCTCAAGAAAATAACTAATGCTGATGTTTTCCTTGAAAACATTTATTCACTGTTATTCTGCTTTTAGATTTAGCAATTACTTATTTCCAGAATTTCAATTTTCAAACACAAAAAAAAGTTCTCAAAATTTCTAAATCTCCTGTCTGTAGCAGCCTTCCAATACTCACTCCTGCTTTTACATTTACCTTTGAGGACTCTCCCTCAGCATGTAACATGGCACTTCTATACTGTCCTGCCTTCGGCACAGCTGTATGTAGCTTGTGAATTAAGTTGGGAAGGGGTATATTAGTGGAAAAAGTAGGCTCAACATGCTAAATGTTTTAAAATCTAGCAGGCATACTTTGAAGGTCCAATTGTGTGGTTTTCTGTTGTAATGACCCTGAATTTCTTAGCTAAGAGACACACAGCTAGTCAGAGATGAAGTAAATTTATGCCCTTTTCCTCTGATTAACAGTTATGTCTTTACTTAATGTATGCTAAACTGATCTTCTGTATATAAAGAGAATCGAAAATGAATCTTGATGTGAATGGAAGGGGAGAGGGAGAGGGAAAGGGGAGGGTTGCAGGTGGGAGGGACGTTATGGGGGGGAAGCCATTGTAACCCATAAGCTGTACTTTGGAAATTTATATTCATTAAATAAAAGTTAAAAAAAAATATGTCTTAGTTCTGATCGGAATATATAGGCTGGTCATTGTAGTTCTAATTTCAATCTTATCAGCTGTTCGAAAATTTTTGATTCCTCTTAGATTTTAAAATGTAGTTTATTTGTCATCTGATGGTGATTTAATTTGGGGTCCTTTTGTGGAAAGAATTTGTTCTATAGTGCAAAGAATTAGAGAGATACTGAGTCAAGGGCCACTATCTTAAACCTGTCTCTAAAATCAACTTTGATTATTTTACATAATATCTTTTTACAAAAAATATATTCAGCTACAAATAATCTGAATTTTTAACCAGGAATGTTAAATGAAATCATCTGGTACTTGAGAAATACTAATACATTCAATTTTTAAAATTATATGAGTAATGTTAGCTTTCTAAATATGCAACATTTACCTTAGTAAAATTCGGTGAGCAATATAACTTATAATTTTATTATATAATTATAATCTGATAAATACATTTGTTCTTATGCTTGCAATTATTCATTATGTCCTAAGGATTTTAGAGGATGTGATATTTATATGAAAATAAAAGAAGGATGCATATTTTAAAAATGAAAATAATGAATATACTCCTCTTTTTAGTTATTCCCCACCAAAATAATGTATTTTTTTTGACAGGCACAGTTAGACAGTGAGAGAGAGAGAGAAACAGAGAGAAAGGTCTTCCTTTTCCGTTGGTTCACCCCCCCCCCCCAAGTGGCCGCTGCAGCTGCGCCGATCTGAAGCCAGGAGCCAGGGGCTTCCTCTTGGTCTCCCATGCAGGTGCAGGACCCGAGGACCTGGGCCATCCTCCACTGCCTTCCCGGGCCACAGCAGAGAGCTGAACTGGAAGAGGAGCAACTGGGACAGAATCCGGCACCCCAACCGGAACTAGAACCTGGGGTGCCGGTGCCACAGGTGGAGGATAAGCCTAGTGAGCCACAGTGCCAGCCCCAAATAATGTATTTTACCTACCTTTCAGTAAATCTATTTTGATTCTCAGTAAGAACATAAAAGTAGATGCATAAAATAATTTATATAATTATAAGGCATTATTATTTAAATTCTTAAAAAAGTAAGTTTTCAATAAAATTTTAAAAAAAATTTAATATTTTTATTTTCTAGTTCTTTA
Source organism: Oryctolagus cuniculus (assembly GCF_964237555.1). Lineage (NCBI taxonomy): Eukaryota > Metazoa > Chordata > Mammalia > Lagomorpha > Leporidae > Oryctolagus > Oryctolagus cuniculus. The sequence goes on from NC_091434.1 coordinate 101,529,589, forward strand.
AATAAAATATGAAATAATTGCATATAAATAATTGTATTCATGCAATTATTTTTCCCTTAACATTGCAGCATAACAATTCTTGTACTAAGACATTTTAATATCTTGTAAAGGTCATTTTAAAGAGTTACACAATAGTCCATTGAAGGACTACTATTTGGTAATGTACCTAGGTGTTATGTATTTAAGTTGCTTCTATTTTCCACTGTGATAACTCATACCAATCACATACACTCTAGACTTCTTTCCTGTCATATGTTGTCATCTTCCTGTCACATGTTTCCCACTTACAAATCAAGTCCTTGATCTATTCTGCATACTAACCTGTCCCATAACTAACTCCTCCAGGTTAGTTACTTTCTTGTTTGATTTTTATCATCACTCTCTATATATCTCTATTGCAATACCCTTGGAATTGTATAACATTAAGATCTTTGAGCATCTCTCTCAACAAAATGCTAACTTACTAGTGTAAAGTTGTAAGTTTCTCAGCTTTTGTTATCATTTAGCATTGTCCAGCACATGGCAGGTGGTCAATGGATATTTGCTGAATTAAAGAATTTCAGGCATTTTAGCAGGTCCCAGCAGGGTCTTTTCCACAACTCTCCCTTGTAACATTCAGAAATGATGTCTATTCACTCTTTCTTCCATCTGTGCTCGGAATAATTTGGTAGGTATAATTTGATAGATTCTTTTTTGAGGAAGAAAACTACTGTATTCCAGGAGAAGGAATTTAATCTTGGATAAAAAGCACAAAGCAGTAAACAAAATTTACACTGCAACTGCTTCGTGGGTAGAAGAATGAGGTTTTGTTGCTAAGACTGGCCGATCTATGAATCTTTTCTTAGACCTTCAAACTACTGGAAGAATAGAAATGGTGGTTTAGTGTGAGTACAAGTAAGGTCATAGGCCAGCTGAGCCCCTGACAGAATATCTTAGAGTAGATAATTTGTAAGTAATAAAATTTGCTTTCTAATATCTCTTGAGGCTGGTGGGGGGGAGAGGGGTCCAAGATCATGGTGGCAGCAGATTTGGGGTCTGCTGGGGCTGGGTCTCCGTGTCATAGATAGTACCACCTCTTGGTGCATGCCCACATGGCAAAAGGAGCTATGGCTCCCTCCAACCTTTTCTGTGAAGACACTAAGCCAGTCATGAGGATGCAGTCCTTCCCAAAGGTCCATCCTAGAAATTGACACTTTTTAAGTAGCTACTTTTATTACTAAGATAGAAAGATTCCAAAGTCCATCATTTAATGGACATTTTCCTCTCAGGGACTCACACAAAAGGAGTTTCTCTTTAATTAGAGGTGAAAAGTGATTGTGGTTCCCCTCTAGTAAGTGTTCCAAATATATTCTTCCCTATATATTTAAGAATCTGGCAGTGAGTTTCATTTTCCTAAGAATTTTTATATTTTCTAGTAGTAGTCTCTAAATTACTTTTTTCCTATTTTTTTTACACTAATGTTTAACAGGCAAAGTAATATAGAGAACATTTATTATAGTGGATTGATGGTATCGTTTAACTCTGTGAGCACTGGGAAAGACTTTTCCCTAGGCCATGCTGAATAATTTGACTATTGAGGACAGAAAATAAAGATAGGGGAACTAGTTAGAAGGCAACTGAAATAAAAGGCAAGAGTTTATGTAATCCTAAACTAAAGCAATAGCAGTGGGATAAAGTGAAATGGAGTTTTAGAAACTCTTAGAAATTGTGTTAGATAAGGTTGAGTGAAAGTTTAGAGTCAGATGATGATTCTAGCTTTGATGATCAGATGATGAAGCCATTATGGGAGCATATTTGATACAAAAGACACGAAGTTCAGTTGAGGATTGTTTAATTGCAATGTTGAACATCCAATGCATTAAAAAAGCAGTTAGAAAACATTCTGAGATAATATGTAATGTTCTAGAATCACAAAGACAGAAGTGGTGACTCAAACATACAAGATCTTCCACTTTGACCATGGCCTTGTCTAAATATGATCAGAGTCAGTGAACTCAGGGGGCTTCCATAGCCTTGGCAGCTCATGACAAGAGCCTAGGGTGATTACTGAGGCCATAAACAAGAGTGTCAATTTGTTAAGTCAACAACAGGAGTCACTGTGCACTTACTCCTCATGTAGGATCTCTGTCCTTAGTGTGCTGTACATTGAGATTTAATGCTCTAACTAGTACTCAAACAGTATTTTTCACTTTATGTTTCTGTGTGGGAGCAAACTGTTGAAATCTTTACTTAATGTATGCTAAACTGATCTTCTGTATATAAAGAGAATTGAAAATGAATCTTGATGTGAATGGAAGGGGAGAGGGAGTGGATAAGGGGAGGGTTGCGGGTTGGAGGGACGTTATGGGGGGGAAGCCATTGTAATCCATAAGTCGTATTTTGGAAATTTATATTCATTAAATAAAAGTTAAAAAAATTAAAAAAAAAATTTGAAAACTGGTAATAAACACTCCACCCGTTATTCTGCCTGAGGTGTGCCCAAACAGTCTTTTATTGGTGATTGCTTAAATGATGGGAAAACTAAGGAGAAATGAGTCCAAAAGATGGGGAGAAGAAAAATTCAAAAGTTGAGAAATATCTTTTTTCTTATTTAAGGCTCTGTTTTTGATTTTGGTGGGTGTTAACAAATACAGGAAAAATATCTGTGGTAATTCTTTCCTTTCTTACAGATTGTCATTTAGAAAAAAAAAAAACTGTAACTTAAATAGAATAAGAAATAAGGGATTTAATAGTAACTATTGTTTAATAATGTATTCAAACTATATGTTTAATAGTATATATTAGTTTAAATGCTGAAGCATTTAAAGAATTTCAAGAGAGGATGATTGCTTCAAAATGTAAATATGGTATGTTTATGACTGATTTGCATAACAATTCTTGAATGGGATTCCAGAAAACACATTTAGTTTTGCTATTTTTATAAAATACAGTTTTTTCATTGCTACTTTTTATAACAAATTGAGTTGAATAAATGAATTAAAGGAAAAACATACAACACACTAGGAGATTATATGCCCAGTTAGCTATCTCGTAACTAACATGGCAGACTGCCTTGTTATTTCCATCCTTAGTTTGTCTCTGCTCCATAATTGTATTTTCCTCACTTTTTTTTTCTGATTTGCTATTCTCAAAGAAAATATTGATGATGTTAGCAAATAACATTAGTTAGTCATTAACATGAATGGTACTTGTCAGATGTTTAGTGGGTAAGCCAATACTTGGGATGCTTGTACCCCATATTGCAATACTTGGGTTCAAGTCCTAGTACCTCCACTATCTCCAGCTTTCTGCTAATGAGGATCCTGATAAGCAGTAAGTGATGTCTCACATGGCAGGTCCCCGCCATCCATGATGGACTGAATTTCCAGCCTCCTGCATCAGCCTGCCTCAACCCTGGCCATTGCTAGGTGATGGAACAAGGACATAAGCCTCAGTCATTGTTGCTCATTCCCCTAAAGATAAACACTGGAATGTATTCCTTGCCCTTGAATCCCAGTTGGGTCTCACACCTTATTGCCTTCATACCCACCCTGCATTCTTTTCCAGGTTCCCAAGGCCCCACCCAGTTCCAGGAATTCCCCTCCTCCTGCTGCCCCCAACCCACACCCCCATCCTTAGTCCTCCTTAAAAAGGCCTGCCCCTGGGGTCAGGGCCTTCTGCCTCGTGTTCCATCAATGTGCATGTGGGCAGTGGGTCAACCACCTCTACAAATTTATTTTCTCTGAATAAATTCAGTCTGGCTATGAATTCGTACACTGCCTCCTCTCTATTCTGCGCCTCTTTTCCTAACATTTGTGGTGCCCCATGTGAGGAGGCACCAATCTGCAACTCTTCCTAACACTAGGCATTTGGGTAATAGGTCAGTTAATGGGAAAGTACTTTCTCTACTACCCACCTTCCATCCTCTTCCACTTCTCAAATAAATAAAAATAAGTCAATATTAATCTCAAGAATTTGTGAGTAGGTATCCCCCATGCCCCGATCATGGCTCCCACTCAGAAGTTTTCTACACTTTTTGCTGCCTTGTTATCTTTCATCCTGCTTTTTTCCTACATAATCAGCCAGGAAACTTCATTTCTCCTATTCCCAAATTAACCCAAATCCTAGGATTCAGCCTAGCAAACATAAATCTTGAAAAAATGTCCTGAGGCAGGCATTGTAGCATAGCAGCTTAAGCTGCCACCTGTGATGCCAACTTCCCATGTGGGTTCTGGCTCCTGTCCTGGCTATTCTACTTCTGATGCAGCTCCCTGCAATGGCCTGGAAAAAGCAGCGGGAGATGGCCCACGTGTTTGGGATCCTGCCACTCATGTGGGAGACCTGGTAGAAAAGCTCCTGGCTCCTGGCTTCAGCCAGCCCCAGCCCTGGCCATTGCAGCATTGAAGCCTTCCCGGGAGTAAACCAGAGAATGGAAGAGATTCTCACCCTTTCTCTCTCGCTCTGGCTCTGGCTCTCGCTCTCTGTCTCTGTCTCTCTCTCTCTCTCCCCCTCCCTCCCTCAATAACTCAGACTTTCAAATAAATAATCTTAAAAAAGTCCTGATGACTATGTACTCAAAATTATACACAATATTTCAAAATTGAACACAATAATTATTTACATAAAAAAGATACACAAAACTGTAGGTATATGCTTTCTAAAAATTTTCATTCTAATTAGGAGTTATGGAATATGGAAAAGCAAGTGTTTAGTAGTGTAGGATAAAAGGAAGAATATATAAAGTTTAAAATGAGTGGATTTTCTTCTGCCATTTAAATCACAGCTTCATGATAATATTTAAACTGATTGCTAAAGAACTGGTAGGATTATAAATCTGGATCATCTACTATGAATCAACAATTCTTAGGTAGTTGATGAAATACCAGAAAAGTACCATTGGAGGGTAAACTAAACATATCTTGGGTTTCTGATGCTTAGATACTAGAAAGAAAATATTCAATTCCAATATGACAAGGGCAATACTGAAATAATTACTTATAGATTTTGGGGACTCTCTGTGATGGTGTGAGAATAAAAAAAGCATGTGAAATTGAACTTCACTACACATAACAAAGAATTTGATCTGTTCATTCATTACAGATACTAAGACAATAAAAGATTTGATAACAAAACTGTTAGAATATTTTCTGTGCAGGTTAAAATATCTGGACCAATCGGGCATGTATGTACTATGATCCTGGTGAAACTGGTAAAATCTTTAGACTGGCTCATCTGCAAAGTTCCTGCTGTTTATAATTTGTTCTCTGAGACAGGGTATAAATATTTGTGTCGTTATTGTGAATCTAGGAATTTTTCTCTAACTCTGCCCTTGTTTTCTTTTTACTGGTCCTAATTACATTCCTAACTCAGAATGTCAGCCATTTGTCAAGAAAGAAGGTTCAATGGTTCATTTGGAATAATTTATTCCTGGGCATTTTTTATTCTCTTCTCATAGCACTACTTATTAGCAATTCTCAAAACTTTGTAAATTATCCATCATTACTTCAGTTTAGACAGTGATAGAGAACAAGAATTTTGAAAGCCTAGTCATTTTGCACTAAACATTGTGCTAGGAGTTTTACAGATATCCTCACTGTTGTGTGAGAATAGTGATCATTGCATAATAAAGATAAAGAAATCTGAATTTCAAGGAATTTGCATAGTTAGTAAATCTATTTGACTCAGTAATTATATTTTTCCTCCTAGACTATAATGCTTATTAAACTAATAAGGAGAAATTACATAAAGGAGTAAAACAGCTACATCATGATCAAATTAGATCCTTTCTTGCTGTGTCATACATTCGAACAAAAAATTTGTTCTTTTTCCAAAGTTAAATTACACACTGAAAAAAAACTGACAGTAAATAAGTCATTCAGTTGTTTTTTCCTTATGTTTGTACTAACATTAAAATGACACCTTGCCACAAATCTAAGCTTCAATATAGTCAGAAACAGAATTTTCTCTGTGTTTGGCTTATCTTAAAAATAGTTCAAGAAACAACACTAACTGGATGCTGCTCTGATGGGAGAAGTTAGAAGTGGGTTGTTTCTCGGTCTTTTGGTTAGGATCAAGTGTTAAAGTTAGAAATGGAAACAACCTACTTGTACACAGAACTGCTGAGTCCAGACATCAAGCAGCAGTAGATGTAGAAAAAATATATAAAAACATGTTGAGTCCAGACTGGGAGGGCTCCAGCATTTATGACAGCACCATTATTTATTGTTTTAGTGAGACTGAATAATAGAAACGATAAAACAGAAAAATTATGTGACCTAGATGATATAAAAATGGAAAGAAAAGCATATGTTCCTTGAATACCTTCATTAGACATGTTATAATCAAGACAATAAAATAAGTCACTACACTTGATTATAGATATAGTATTAGCGGACAATTTGATAGCACGATATATGTAGTTAAATACAATATTTCAGTGGTGTCTATGACTTGTGTTTCTGTGCTCATTAGGAAGTCCCAGTTGCTCAGGTTAGGTATGCATGTATAGCTTCCTCTGGCCAATGAAGTATGGGAAATAACCCACACCACATAAAGGCAGAGGCTTTTCCACTGTCTTCTCTTTCCCTATCTCAGTGATTGTAGAAGCATGCAATGCAATGGCGCAGTCATCTACCTAATGTTTTTAATTACTGCAATGAGCAGATCTCTGAGCTAGCATGTAACACGAGCTAGAAAGAAGCTATTATATTAAGGCAATGATATTTGAAGTTGGTTGTTACTGCAGCATAACTTTGCCAATTCTGTCTCATGTCTATTTATATGAATCACTCACTGGTATGACTCATGCCTTGTTTTTCAATATATCTCCACTACCAAAATAGTATCTGGCATGGATATTAAATCAATAAATGACTTAGTGATTGATGACACTTGCATATTTTTTATGCTCTTTGAGTATATAGGCCAAGATAGCATCACAAAAACACCAGTATTAAAGCCATAAAAATGGGAAGTTATTTACATGATGTATGGGCCAGAAGGAGGTGTATTTCACCAATGGAGGGCAAAGGTTTACATTAATTGAGCTAAAGAGTGGATGAAGAGCTTTGGGATTTCCATTAGTCTGGTAACTTGAGGCTCTTGCAACTCACAGGAATAGCAATAGGGATTTTTCAAGTAAAAGAATTCATCATTTTTTCTTTCACATGAAAAATGCTGCATTAAACATTATATTTCATGTGATTCAGTGAAATTTTTGCATCGTTTGAAAAAACAGGTTGGATTTATACATTACTGAGTAGTTTCTTCAATCCAACGGTCTAAATAGTTTTTATATATTTTGATGGACAAACTTGACACATGACCAAACAGATGGGACAAAGGGAATAATTTTGAGTAATGGGAACAGAAATAGACAAAGAAAATATGCAGAAAGAAGTTTTGTTTTGTGAGACAATATAATAGAAACCTGTTCAGATTTCCTTCTTTCAAAGTGTAGTTAATACCTCTACAAATGTTGAGAGTAAATCAGGGAAAAACAGTATATTCTTAAAATTACTAGTACATCTTAATTTTTTTATTTATTTATGAAAGCAGAGACAAAGAGACAGATAGAGATCTTCCATTCTCTGGTTCATTCTCCAAGTGCCCACAATGCCCAGATGTAGGCCAGGCCAAAGGCAGGAACCTGGAACTCCACTGGAGTCCTCCACGTGAGTGCAGTAGTAACCCAAGCACATGACCCATCACCTGCTGCCTCCCACGGTGCCCATTAGTTGGAAGTTGATCTGAAGCAGCGACAGGGCCCAAACCTACACACTCCCATCTGGATGTAGTCAACCTAAGTGGCATCTCAACCACTGAACCAAACCCCTGTCCCTGCTAGTAGACTTCCCTATTGGTTAATGGCACTGATAATCGTGAGTTTATTTTGACAATCCATTGTTTTGTGTTATCTCTTCCACTCATTGGTGTTATCTCCAGTGTCCTATATCTTACTGCCTCTTGGGAAAACAGTTCAGTAGATCTTCAGACTTATGCCTGAGGTCTCAGTGGAGCCAGATAGTAGGACAGACTCCCGCTTCATCATCACCAGGACCTCTTCCTCTCTTTCACACACGCCCAATCTTCACTCTTGGTGCCTACTCTTTTTTTTTTTTTTTTTTTATTTTAAGATATATGTATGCTTTTATTGAAAAGGCAGAATTACAGAGAGAAAGAGAGAGAGATCAATTTTCTATTTGCAGTTCACTCCCTAAATGGACATAGGGCTAGGATCGGTCCAGGCTGAAGCCAGGAGCCAGGGATTCCATCCTGGTCTCCCACATGGGTGGCAGGGGCCCACATTCTTGGGCCATCCTCCACTGCTTTCCCAGGCACATCAGCAGGATAAGAGAAGACGCAGAGCACACCAGTTCTGATTCAAGCTGGTTCTCTGTTATGGGATGCTGGTGCCACAAACTGCCGCGCACCCTGCTGCACCACAGTGCCAGTCCCAGTGCTGTTCTTTAGAAGCGTCTTTCAGCTATTCAGATAAATTCTGTAAGGAGATTCACACAGGTCCTAGCCTACCAATTTGGACAGGAAATTACTTGCAGAAGGAAACGAAGGATTCTCTTTAGCTGAATCTTGCCTCCACATAGTGCCAACAAGGCTTTACTTGATTGCTTTTTAATCCCAACTTCTCTTTCCTAAGCAGAGTCACTGTTACTCCTTCTCTAGAAATGCTCCCAGCTGCTTCTCTAATGGAACAGAATGGATTACATGCCTGCTAGTGACCACTTGTTTTCTGCAATAGGGAATTCTTACTTCTTTTATAATAAATTTTGAATTTTTTCATGGCTAATGAAGACAGAAGCTAATACCTCTGCCTTTGGAATTTGGGGAACACTGAAAATAGTCCCTTGGGCAGACATTTGTCAGTTTCAAAGGGGACATATGCAACATCAATTTGATCAAGGTTGTTCCTGTGAGTGGAATATAGAACAGAAATAGAAAAGAAAGCTAGCTGTTCATGTTATAAGATATTCCTCACACCTCATCATCTCTTTCCATTTTATATAAAATAAAGCCTTTGCAAGGAGTAAGTCCTGCTTTATGTAGATAGTTAAAAAGGGATATCAAGCTAGCAAAATGTTAATTGTGACTGTTAATGCAATTTTCTTAGTGTCATCTGGCTGCAAGTGTCTGGAAAATTTAAATTTCATAGTTACTGGTTATCTCTCAGACTGTAGCATTCAGAGGAAGAAAACCCAGTGGTATGATGTCCATACCTTAAGAACACTAACAAAATTCTCTTCATTCTGAGTCCTAGCAAGACAAAATCCTGCATTTCAAACAAATTCCAGTTGTGCTAGACATTCTTCCCATCCCTTAAGAACTCCTCACTTTACCCACTGAATACTCTGTCTTCTCTATTTCTCTACTTTCTACAAGAAAGTCTACTTTTCTTCTCTATTTTGGTGCCCTTTTACAGTCATTGCTATCATTGTTCCACTGAGAACTTCCGTGGCTTGAATCTAGGATAACAGTATTTCATGCACAGGAAAACTTTCCCCCAAGTTGGTATTATAGCTATCACTTTACGGTCGTGAATATCCAGCCTGCCTTTTCAAAAATGATGGATGCTCTGTCCATTGTGTGAAAGGATTGCCTCTGCCTCTCAGTTCAGTCCGGGGAGCCAGCTGATGACCATTGTGCTGACATGCCTAGCCTGGGAGAGAGACAACATGATACCTTCTTGTGGAATGTTTTCTCCAAGGGGCAGTGATGCTACCCACGAAGATACCTTTGCTCCTATAGATTGGTTCCCTGGACTCTTGGGAGACACATCTGTGTAAACTGATTGTTGTTTCTCTCTGTATTTATCCACACTGTTACTTTAGATTTCCTGAAATCATTTATGATTACTAAAATGCCAAGCTAGGAACTCCAGACATAAAGATCAGCATGAATCTAAATTAGATCAACCAAACTGGGCACCAGATTATAGTTTTAGCACATAGGTGGTTATTAACCCCGAGTATATATCTGTGAAAATGCAGGATCAAATTCTCAGTTTTTACCTGAGCTCAGACTAGCTCTGAATGGATATTGCCTAGAAGGCAACCACTTCAAAATCACATCATAGGATCATTTGATATCAGGTGGCAAAGCAAGGCATATACCTCATCTTATAGCAGATTATGAAAGGGCATCTTAAATTGAAATCTCAATACAATGTGCTACGATAATGGATTCATGCACCAATTTATTTTTTAAAGTAAATGGAGAATACAAGCGTAGAAATCCCCTTAAGTCATATTAATGTTGGCCAGAGTACTTAGGAATTTTTAATTTCTAAAAAATGTGGTATCTCTTCATTAATGCATTGTAGTATTTAATATTTTTAATCTATAAAGCTATAAATATGAAAATGAACACAATATATTTTAAACGTGTTATCTATTTTTTTGAAAGGCAGAGAGACAGAGAGATGTCCCATCTTCCTGTTTTACTTTCTAGATATCTGCAATAGGAAAGGGTGGACCAGATCAAAACCCTGAGCCAGGAATTCAATCCAGCTTTCCTGTGTGGGTGACAGGGATCCAGCTACTTGAGCTATCACCTGCTGCCTTCCAGGGTGTACATCATTAGGAACCTGGAATGGAGAACAGCACTGAGACTCCAATCCATAAACTCTAACATAAGATGTGGGCATCCCAAAAGACTTAATGACTGAGCTAAACAAACATCTGCTCCTGCACAAGTTATTTAAAGCAAGTGTTCTATCACTTCTACCAATCAACTAAAGAATAAAAACACAGCTATTCATATCCTCCCAATTCTGGTTCAGAATCCTGGAAGAAACTCATGTGGTTCAAAAATGTAATAAAGAAATGGATAAATTTAAAGGAACTAATAATGGATGTTGACCCGCTACAATGCTAGAAACAATAGGAAATTGGTATCAGCCATAAGCCTGAAGGGCAAGAGAAGGAATAGTTCTTTACTACAGGAGCTGACTAAAAGATGTTCTAATCCTGGGAGAATGTATAACCTACAAGAAAATGTGACCCACATATAAAAATAGTAGGAAGAAAACCCTCAGTTTTTTTCTGTTCTGTGATGTCCTACTTGTGTCTCTTACTGATTGAATTCACCCAAAATCTGGCTGGAAGGAATGTTCAAGGCCACATGGATCAACTTCCTGGGACCAACCTCCTGAAGAATGTAATGGTCTGGTTTCGGGGCTGGGGTTATAGGAGTAGAGACCTGAAAATGGCAAAAAAGCAGCCCAGCTCTTATTTTCACTTTCAGTTTATATTTTTATACTCAAGTAAATGCTAGAAACCCCAGTCTTTCTAAAGTACAAAATATACAGGAAAATGGACAAGATCAGTTTTAACACTGTTAACAGGAAAACTATTATCTATGCTATGGATACCATATTGCTGCCAAGAAAATTAAAGCCCAAATAAATTTAACAGCAAATACAAGGGATCTTCAACGGTCATGAAAAATTGTTCTATGAAAAAACTACAGCTAGATTTAAAAACATTTTTGTAACAGCATAAACCTATTTTTAAATATATTTGCTATGACTTTTTAAAATTACCATTGTATGTACACATAGACATGTGTGTTTATGTTCTCGTGTCTCCAGTTATCACTTGACTTTCAGCAAGACAAGAATATTCCTTGTGTGCTTAATTTCTCTGCATACATTTGCAAAGTAAGGATTAGACTTCTACACAATATTTTCTGTTATGTATTTTAGAGTAATTTATTGCTCTCAACTGTTTAAAAATTTGTATGTGTGTATTTATTTTATTTGAAAGCCAGAGGGATAGAGACAGAGAGACAGAGATCTTCCATGTGTCTGTGGCCCACAATAACGGGGTCTGAATCAGCTCAAACCTGGAGGCCTAGAACTCAACCTGGGCCTCCTGCCTGGGGGGGTAGCAGGGACCCTACTGCCTGAACCATCACCACTGCCCCCCTAGAATGTCCTTTAGCACGAAACTGGAATAAGAAGCAGAACTGGGACTGGATCCAAAGCGCTCCTGGGCCTCCTGCCTGGGGGGGTAGCAGGGACCCTACTGCCTGAACCATCACCACTGCCCCCCTAGAATGTCCTTTAGCACGAAACTGGAATAAGAAGCAGAACTGGGACTGGATCCAAAGCGCTCCAGTATGGATGCCCAGTTTGGATGCAGGTGTCTCAAGCAGTGTTTTAACCACTGTACCAAATACTGCCCTCACGTTGTTCTTAACTCTTTTATTTTTTATTTTTTACTTTTTTTTGACAGGCAGAGTGGACATTGAGAGAGAGAGACAGAGAGAGAAAGGTCTTCCTTTTGCCGTTGGTTCACCCTCCAATGGCTTCCACGGCCAGCGCGCTGCGGCTGGCGCACTGCGCTGATCTGAAACCAGGAGACAGGTGCTTATCCTGGTCTCCCATGTGGGTGCAGGGCCCAAGCACTTGGGCCATCCTCCACTGCACTTCTGGCCACAGCAGAGAGCTGGCCTGGAAGAGGGGCAACCGGCACAGAATCGGGCGCCCTGACCGGGACTAGAACCTGATGTTCCGGCGCCGCAGGCAGAGGATTAGCCTATTGAGCCGTGGCGCCGGCCTGTTCTTAACTCTTAAAGTATTTGAGGAGAAACAGAAAACTTGCCACTAAATATTAAATAATTCATAAAACATGGTATAAATTTTCACTAAAAGCTGCTTTGTCCACCAGTAATTCCAATTTAATGTACTTGCATTATACTTAAAAACAGATCTCCTTACTCCAGGCATAGTAAATATAAAAAAGAAATGTGAAATAGTGTGACTGTAAATAAAAGACGATTTAGTCCCCTGAAGCAGCAGAACAAACCATGCAGGGGAGAAACAAAGGAGGCATCTAGACTAATAGGCATAAAAGTAAACTGGAAGACGAAATCACAGTACAAAATTCACAGAAGATGTATTTTAAGCACCATGGAGTCTAATGCCCAAGGCCAAAGTGAAAGAGTTAAGTTAAAAAAGAAAGAAAAATTTTAAAAAGAAAAACATTGTTTTATGATTTGCATGTTAGCAAATCAACACTGTCACATTTGCTGCATAAGCTTGAAGCACTTGAAAAAGTAGTCAAATACCATGATTATAGATGCAGTATAATCTGAGTGAAATATATCGCTTTTGTGATAAGAAACTTTTAGTGATAAATGCCTTATTATGCAATGTACTTTAATTTCTGTCATACACTTTCTTAGCACTTGTGAAACTCTAAGACTGAGAAAAATGAAATAGCAAAAGTATCTTCAAAGTTCTTATTACTTGTTTATAACATTCATTTGTAATATTTTAACGGACTAAAATTTTCATAGCAAAGCCTTTTAGAATAAATTAGTGAAGAGTATTATGAACATATAATTTGCTTATGCAAATATTATCTACATTAAAATAATCACACAAGCTCATAAGGCAAAAGAGAGATATATTTTCTTTGCCTTTTTTTAGAATTAAAAAGAAATTAGTTTTATTGTAAAAGTTATGAGTATGGGTTCTCCTTGAACATGGAGCCAATTTGTCTCTTTGCTCAGCACTCAGTGGTTCTGGAGATACTAGTCAACAAGAAAAGGACTAATAGCTTCTGGAAACATTAGCCTGAGAACCATTTTCCATTTAGTCTATAGTTGGTTAATCAAGTGTACGTTCATTTGTCCATATAAGCTATAAAATCCCACAATGGTGATGCAATTATAATTAACATTGCTGACCAGTTTAAAGGCATAAACAGTAGTATGCCCATCAATATGTACTCTCCATTTGCTGACATTTCCAGTTATGCCAGATGGTAACTTTATGAAGGTGCCTTGTGGTGCTTCTAATGATTTTTGTGCCTGATGGTACTTTTATAGAGACTGTCACATTATAGAAGGCTGAAGGGTGACTTGATAATGATCTTCAGGCATATGAAGGGTCATGCAGTATATGATTGTGAAGTGACCAGCTGTTACTCATTCAAAGGAGAAGTAGTAGATGTTAATTGTTACTAGAGAGATTTAACTTAAATGTGAAGTAGAACTTCTTGATAGCAAAAGGTATTTAACGAGAAGAATAATGAGAGGTGTTAAAACCTTTTTTTATTTTCCTGGAGGACATATCATGCTCATCTGTTAGCTGCTGTTATCGCACAGTGGCCTAATGGGCTGCTTGCAATGCTGGCGTCCCATACTAGTGGGCTGATTCTAATCCCAGCTGCTCTGCTCTCAAAGCTGCACCCTGCTAATGTGCCTAGGAAGAGAGAGAAGGGTGGTTCAAATACTTGGGGCCACGCCATGCATGTAGGAGACCCAGATGGTGTTTCTGGGTCTTGGCTTCAGCCTGGACCAAGCTAGCTATTGCAGACATGTGGAGAGTGAACCAGCAGGTAGAAGATCTATCTCTCTCCCTTTCTCAATCTCTTTCTCTCCTCCTCTCTCTGTTGCTTTTTGTTTCAAATGTCAGTAATTAAGTACATAAATAAATAAATACATAAATAACTCTTAGAAAAGGGGACCAGTGTTGTGGTCAATCAGATTAAGATGCTCTTATAACCCTGGCATCCCATATCAGAGCTCTAGTTTGAATCCCAGCTGCTCCAATTCCAATCCAGCTTCCTGCTAATTCCCACGGGAAGTAAGGGATGATGGCCCAGGTGTTTGAGCTCCTGTCCTCCATGTAAGAGACCTTGCTGGAGTTCCTGGCTCCAGGAATCAGCCTGACCCAGACCTAGCTGTTACAACCATCTGGGGAGTGGACCAGTAAATGGAATCTCTCTCTCTCTCTCTCTCTCTCTCTGGCACATAGCCTTTCTTTCTTTTTTTTTAAGATTTATTTTATTTATTTGAAAGACAGAGTTACAGAGAGAGGTAGAGACAGAGAGGTCTTCTGTCTGCTGGTTCACTCCCCAGATGGCAGCAACGGCTGGAGCTAAGCAGATCCAAAGCCAGGAGCCTGGAGCTTCTTCCGCATCTCCCACGCGGATGCAGGGGCCCAAGGACTTGGACCATCTTCCACTGCTATCCCAGGCCATAGCAGAGAGCTGGATTGGAAGAGGAGCAGTCGGGACTAGAACCAACGCCCATATGGGATGCCAGCGCTTCAGGCCAGGGCGTTAACCCATTGCACCACAGCATCGGCCCCGTGGCACATGGCCTTTCAAATATTTTTTTAAAAAAGGAAAATGTTCATCTGTATGAAAAATAATCGTGTTTGCTCTTATTTTGTGTCGATAGATACTCTTCATTTCACATTGATGAGTCTATATTTTTCATACTCCAAAACTAATTTTATTCACATCCTGGCTATAACTTACTACCTGTGTGCCTTCAGGCACATTACTTGAAAGTATCATTTCTTGATTTACTTACCTGCAAAATGGACCTGGAGCCTTTCATCTGCATAGGGACAAGCATATAGCTATGAAGTGGGGTTTTATTTGATTCTTTCATTTCTCTTCCATGAAAATTAGGCCAGGCATGTAAATGATATCCTTTTAGCAGTATCTGTATATATATATATATATTTGAAAGGCATAGGGACAGAGAGAGATACCTTGCATACCATGCATGGTATCCCCAAACACCTGTAGCAGTCAGTGCTTGACCAAAGCAAAATCAGGAGCCAGGAACTCCATTCATATTTCACATGTGGGTGGGAAGAACCCAAGTGCTTGGGATATCATTCACTGTCCATCAGGCACATTAGCAGGAAACTGGATCAGAAGTACACAGTAGCAGGACTCAACCAGGACCTCCCATATGAATGTTGGTTTCCCAAGCAGCAACTTAACCTACTGCACCACAATATCCGCCCCCATTTTTCTTTTGCTATGAAATCCCTGTACAATGAAAACCTATGTGTTAGAAAAAGCAATATAAAACCTTGAACTGCTTCTCAAGTATTGAGAATTGTTTTCCCCTCATAGCATTAAATAAATGCATTGAGTTAGAAAGAATGTCAAAAGACACGGTTCTGGTTTAGATTTTTGAAACTGCTAACTATATAACCCAAATCCAAATCAAATAACTTCCCTGAATTTTCTTTGTCTTATCTCAAAAAAAAATGGTTAGGGAAGCTGACATTAAAAGATAAATTTTGATGCCACTTTTTTATGTCTTGGAAAAGAGACAGTGGTGAATAAGTTGAGAGACATTCAGCAATACAGATTGAGAGTAGAATTTTCTGCTGTAGTGGTCCGTGGCTTATCTAGAACAAATCAACAAATGATCAAACAAGATAACTTCAGAAATGATGCACTAGGAAGAAATCCAATAGGACAAGAATATAATAAAATAATTAATTGGGGTTTATGGGGCTGGATGTGACTCTGTGGTCTAGGAAATCTTTTTCTAAAGTCATGACCCTTGGTACTATCCATAAGTAATCAGAAAGCTTCAACTATACAAGATAGAGAAAAGTATTATCGTTATGGGTTGGAGGTAATAACCAATCCATTTCTACTTTTTTCATATGAATTTGTGGAGCTGAAATATGCAGCACAGATAAAAGTATTGATTAGCTCAGTTCTTGGCTTTGAGTTACTAGCTGATCTGAGCTCATCAATTGCTTTACAAGTAGAGCATAGGAGAGGGAGCAGTAATTTTATGAGAAAATAATTGTTTCCATTTTTCGCTTCTAAAATACTTCGACTAATCCCTGACCTGGCTATTTGACAAAGTAGAATTTTTTTAAATAGAAAACTTTTATTTAACACATTCAAATTTCAAAGGTACAACTTTATGGGGGGTCTTCCCCCAAAAACCAATCTCCCATTCTCAAACCATCCCATTTCTTACTCCCTCTCGCATCCCATTCTTCATTAAGATTCATTTTCAGTTAAGGCAAGGTAGATTTGAAGATGAAATGAAATAATAGGTAAGTAACCAGTAAAACTCCACTCAATGGGAGATTGATATGAAATGATTTTATTTTTTATAATTACTATTTTCAATCATGCTCTATTGACATCTACTTTCTTGAAGATCTAATCTATTACATTTGTCATGCTGATATCATTTAAACAAAATTAACTCATATATACTATTATGAATGCAAGAAAGTAATTACTATTGAAGTGATTTACTTTTCTCTCATTAAAATATATTCTATCTTAAGAATATATGAGGAATCTTCAAGAAAGACTATGGAATATACATTCTTCCTAACCAGTAGAGCACATTGTTCAGAATTAGAGAAAGGATAGGTTGATAGATTGGAGACTGACATTTCCCTCTTCCCATCAGTTCTGAATAATTTCCCAGTAATTAAATACAACTTTGACATTTCTAGAATGATTATGGTTACAAAATGTAGGAAAAAAAACAGAAACAAAAACTTTTACAGATAGTCTTCTTTAACAGAGTCATCTGCTTTTGCACTACAAATGTTGTAGATTAATCTCCTTTTGCTGTTTGACATATGTCTACCTAAGTTGGAAAAGTCCACCTGAACCAAGAACTCTGAGATCCATCAGAATGTGTGTTCTCTTCAGCCTCAGTAGTCAAGAGTACCTCACACAGTCCTGTATTAAGGCTACCACTCTTTTGATGTTTCTCGGGTGAAACATGTTTCACAGGCTGATAGAGAAGTATGAGAGAAAGGAGGAACCCTTGATAATAAAATTTTATGACTGCTGAAATTATTACAGTAACCAGTTAAATTGATTAAGCAAATCCTATATTGGAATGCAATATGACCTATTTTGTGAAGTTTGGATCAGTGGTTATAGAAGTATATATAATTAAGAATACATTATGGACCATACTATATTGACATACTTTTGGAGACAGTCCATCGTGAATGCGCATGTTACCACTCTAATTGGAGTATTACAAGAGAATAAACTATGATTTTTATTGACAAGCACATATAAGTAAAAACTATTCTTGGTAACTCTGTTAAATTAATTTTCTCTTTATGGATTTTAATATCCTTAGAAATTGTCTTGTAATAAAAAATTTCTTCTTAATTAAGTCAATTAATATTCATAAAAATCTTAAAGTTAATTAAGGATGCAGAAATTAAATTTGACATTACAAAATAACATAATCACTGTTGATAATAAAAGTTTGAAGAAAGGTAAGGTTGAAAAATTTAAAGCAGAACAGTGAGTTCAACAGATTCGTAATATTACTAAAGTTCAAATGAGTAAATCCTTTCAAAAGAAGTACATTATTACAATTCCATTTGAACCTTTCTTAAATATTTTTGGGAAATGATGTTAATCCATATGATACATAGGATCCATTTAGGGTAATCAAAATAATAATTCATAAGAAATGAAAATTATACAGATAAATATTATACTTGCATTGCTTTTCAGTATTCTACAAGATCGAAAGAAAAAGTAAGATTGCAAATTTAAAAAAATACCAAGCCAGGCTTATTACTAAACTTAGATTCTGAAAATTCTGTCTCTTCACTAACCAAATAACAATGTTTTAATGTAAGCATTCTTGCAATGATCTCTAACTAAGGTAATGCATTTGCAGTTCTTAATTTCCGATCAGTCAGACATTTCTAGTACAGCTAACCTTGGCAATTCTGTGAGAGAAATAAGTTTGGTAATTCCACTTACCTTGAAGGGCCAGCAGAGTTAAACACACACATACACAAAAAGAATTTCTTTATTTGAGGGGAATTATTTTAAGACTGACTTATTTATTTGAAAGAGTGACAGAGAGGAGAGGGAGAGACTGAGATCATCCATCTGATAATTGACTCTAGAAATGGCCTCAACAGCCAGAGGTGGGTGAGGCCCAAACCAGGAGCCTGTAAATCCATCCTAGTTCCCTACGTGGGAGGTAGGGGCCCAAATCAATGAGCCACTTTCTGTTGCCTACTCAGGGACATTAGCAGGAAGTTGGATCAGAATTGGAGCTGCTGGGACTCGAATCAGCTCTCCAAGTGGGATGCTGTGTCACAAGTGGCAGCTTAATTCACTGCCACAATGCCTGCTCCTTGGGGCAAATCTTGAATCCCCTGTAAGATGTATATAAGTACTTATTTGTAATTATTTAACAATATAAATTACATGAGTATATAGCTGTTTTACATATTTTTATAGTTTATTCACTAAGTCCAAAAGGTCAAGGGCTTTTTGAAGATTTATTTTATTCACTTGAAAGGCAGATCTCCATAGTGACAGGGAGACAGAGAGATTCTTCTGCTGGTTCATTATCAAATGGCCACAATACCTGGCTGGACCAGATGGAAACCAGGAACCTTGAGCTTCCTGGGGGTCTCCCGTGTGGATATAGAGGCCCAAGCACTTGGGCCACCTTCTATCTATTTCCCAGGTGCATTAGTAATGAGCTGCACAGGAACTGGTGCAGCAGCCGGAACTCAAACCAGAGCCCTTATAGGACACTGGTGTCGTGGGCGGCAGCTTTACCTGCTGAACCATAAGGCCAACCCTGGGCTTCTAATTTTTTTAAACACCTATATTAGTATGCTAGTCTATCATTAAAAAGCAACAAAGACTGCTGGCTTTAACAATGCAAGTGTTCTTAGGCAGAAAGTTCAAGATCAAGGTGGTAGGAGATTTGGTTTCTCTTGAGGCCTCTATTTTGGGCTTGCAGCCAGGTTTGCCTTCTTGCTGTTTCCTTACATGGTTTTGTCTTGTGTGTGCACATCCCTGGTATGTGTGTGCATCCCTGAAGTTTCTTCCTCTTAAGAACACCAACCCTGTTGTATTTTAGTCCTTCACTTATGAACTCATTTATTTTTAATTATTTCTAGATTTAATGGCCTATACATATAGTCACATTAGAGGTTAGGGCATAATATGAATTTTAAGAGGGTACTTATAGATTCATAACAGCAGCAAACTTTACAAGCATTTTTCAAAAATTTGTGGAAAATAGAATTAAAACAATTTTGTTTTCATTAACAATGTTTAAATCTGTATTCAGAGGATTGTTCAAGGTTTTTAAAAATGCATATTGTGAGAAAAATACGTATGGATTTCAAAAAAATTGAGCCAAAATAAGTATATCATGTAATTTTAGTTTTTCTATAAACTTGTTGAAGTATACTTGTTTTATGTAATCTTTATGAGAGCTATATCAGAGTTCTTTTAATACCCCTATTTTTGAAAACAACTTTATAATGATAAAATTGACATAGCACAAAGTTGAATGATGAAATAGACATTATGACATGTGTGTATATTTGTGGAACCCCCTAACTACCATCAAAATTATGAACATTTCCATCACCCCCAAGTGTTTCCTCGTGCCTGGTATACAGTACTCCTTTTGTTTCCCTCAAGCAATAAGTGATCTGTAATTAAATTATATTGTATATACTCTTTTCATTTGGCTTCTTCTACTTGCCATGATTATTTTTAAAAAAGATTTCCTAAAATCTGTTCAAAAGGCAAAATTACAGATGGGGATGGGAGAGGAGAGAGCTCTTGCATCTGCTGGTTCACTCCCCAAATGGCTGCAACAGTCAGGGCTGGGCCAAGGCAAATCCAGGAGCCCAAAATTCCATGTGGATCTCCTATGTAGAGAGCAGGGACCCAAGCACGTGGGCCACCTTCTACCACTTTCCCCGGTGCATTATCAGGGAGCTGCTTTGGAAGTGGAACAGCTGGGAATCCAAATGGCACTGTTTCTGAGATGCAGGATTGCAGGTAGCAGCTTAACCTGCTGTAGCACAGCACTGGTCTCTACCCATCATGGTCATTTTGAGATCAGTTCACGCTGTTGCACTGATTTTTAACACTGAATAATATTGAATTGTACACACATATCATTTTTTTAATTTGCGTAGCTGTTCATGGACATTTAGGTTCACATTTCTGGCTATTATAGATAAAGATGCTATGCTGTAAGCATTTGTGTTAAGTCTATACTGACATAAATGTACTTTGGTAAATATCTTGCTGAAAGAGCTAGATTATGTAATAGACGTATATTTTACAAAGCAATTGTACCATTTTACATTTGTACCAGTAATTTATGAAAATTCCCATTTATTTACATCTTTGTTAACACTTGATCTAGTCAGTATTTTTTTATCTTAGACATAGACATATAATTGGGTTCAATTGCAATTCCCTGCAATGCAGTATTGAACATTATTTCATGTGCTCATTTGCAATTCACATATGTCTTTTAGTAAAGTCTCTGTTAAAATCATTTACCAGTTTTTTATAGAACATTTTTTATTTGAGTTTTGAGGGCTTCTCATATATTGTGTACACAAACACTGCATCAAGTCAAAGCATTTTAAAAATGACGTCTCAATCTTTGACACCTTTTCTTGGTTCTGATAGTGTCTTTTGAAGAGCAGATATGTAATATTTGATGGAGTCTAATTTATCACTTCTATGAATGTTGGTTTCTGTGCCAAATATAGGAAATCTGTACAAAGTCTTGATGAATATCCCTTATGTTTTCAACTATCAGATTTATAGTTTTATGCATTATATTCTGATTCATCTTGAGTTAGTTGTTGAATACAGTGCAAGGTTTGTATCTAAGAACAGTATTTTGCATACAGATATTTAAACCTTTTAGCACCACTTGTTGAAAAGTTATCCTTTCTCCACTATATTGCCTTTGCACCTCTGTCACAAGTCAGTTGTGACATAGATATGGGCTTAGTTTTAGAATCTTGCTTCTGTTTCATTGATCTACTTATCCATATTTACTCTAATAGCATACTGTTTTGCTTTCTATCATTTTATACAAATTCTTTGAATCAGGTACTATTAGCCCTCCAATATTTTTTTAAAAGCTGTTATTAGCTATTCCAGGTCTTTCAAATTTTCATGTGAATTTTAAAGTCAACTTCCAAGTTTCTATAGAAAGTGTGCTGGGACTTTAATTGGTACTGCAATGAATTGATGAATTTTGGGTGAATTAACATCCTGACGAATCCAATCCATAAACAAGGCATATCTCTAAAATATTGCATTTATTATTTAATGTTTCTTCATGGTGTTATCATGTACAAGTTTTTTTATATATTTTACACTGTGATTTTAAAACAATGCAAGTTTTAATAGCAATATCTTTAGATTTCAATTTTAATTACTAACATATAGAAATACAACTGACATCTATGTATTGATAACATGTTGTTGAATTTTGATAAGTTCATTAACTCACATTAATTTTAGGGAGTGAATTTTCTATAAACACAATGATGTCATGTGAAAATCAGTCTGTTTTTCAACCTGGTTACCTTTTATTTGTTTTTATCTCCTTAGGGAAGTAACCAGTTGTGAATACTATGTTGTATAAAAAAGTAAGGACAAATTCCTGTCTTCTCTGGTTCTGTTCTTAGTAGCAAAAAGTATTCAGCCTTTTTCCATTAAATATATTAATTATAGATTTTTTCATAGATTCCAATTAGCAGGTTGAAGAATCTACATTCTATTCATTGTCTAGAGTTTTTGTCAATAATGGACGTTAAATTTGGCCAAATGATTTTACTGTTAAACCAACCCTGCATTACATAAATAAATAATAACACTTATGACATATTATCTCATCTATATTCTGTTGGATTTGCTTTTGTTAAGTTTTAAGTAGAATTTTGCTTCTGTATTTATGTGGGCTGTTGATCTGTGATTGCCTGTTTTTACAATATCATTTCTGTTTTGGAATCAGAATAATGCTCACCTCAGAGAATGAGTTGGAGATATTTCCCTTGATATTATATTTTACAATTAAAAACAAATTAATTAAATGCAAAGTCACTGTTAGAAGTGAAAGTATAATTACCATGTCTACCTAATAAAACATTTCTTTGGATGTTTTCCAGTGTGATAGTTAAAAATATAGTCTCTTCGTGTGATTTGTTTTTTAAGATTTATTTTATTATTTGAAAGAGTTACAGGAAGCAAGATCTTCATCTGTTGGTTCATTCCCCAAATGGCCCCAATAGCCACAACTGGGCCAATCCAAAGCCAGGAGCCAGGGGCTTCTTCCAGGTCTCTCACATGGGTGCAGGGTCCCTAGGACTAGGGGCCATCCTCTGCTGCTTTCCCAGGTGCATTAACAGGGAGCTGAATTGGAAATGGAGCAGCCGGGACCCAAGCCAACACCCACGTGGGATGCTGGTGTTGCAGAATGGAGCTTTAACATGCTATGCCACAGCATTGGTCCCTCTTAATGTGAAATTTAAGTTCAAATCCCAACTTAGCTCCTATTTAATTATTGTATAAAATATTATTAATACATGTGTACCATATATTTTAAATTTTTGGAAAGCAAAACATTCAGGTTTCATGTCAACATTATTGAAATATAATTGAAAGATAAAAATTACACATTTATAAAATGTACAATTTTATATACTTTTCAATCTATTTTAATTGGCAACAGGAAAGAATATATGCATTTAGTACATGAGATAATAAATGTGCTAATTAGCTCAACTGAGGCTTCCCACAATGTATACATATTTCAAAACATGTTGTAGACTTTAAAAAAAAAACTTTCAGTATTAAGGCAGGCAATTACTGGAAGTCTTTACTTCTTGCCTCCAAGAAGCACAGTTTCAAAACATATCAAAGGATCAGAAATTCTGGTAAGCTAGTTGGTTCCTTTAAGTCCAGGAAGTGCCACGGTCTCTGGCCAGTATTCCAGGAATGATGACATATATGCAGCAGTTCTGAGAACCTACAGAGCTGTGGGCACTTTTCTCCCCTCTGTAGCTAACATGTAACCTAATTTCCTAATGCTAAGTCTATTAGGCTGATGTTCCTTAGACCTTTTACTTGAATCTTTAAAACTGAATTTGACAAAGCATTTAAAATTCTAACAATGGAGAAAATACTCCATGGCAGAGAAATTGACAGTATAATTCAAAAGGTCTTTTTCACCTCTTATTCCATATGATTTTGAAACTGGCCTTATTTGGTATTCATATTAAATCTTTTTTTTTTTTTTCAAATAATGAAACAGTGCAAATTTTGTTAGCATCATTATTTTGACTGTATGGGTTTCATAATTTAATAATCACTGCTTTTATCTGGAGTGAAACAAGTTTTCTCCACAACTGAGTGACAGATATACATGTATTTTGCATTTAATTTCAATTCATAGATTTAAATAAGTTTTTCTATCTTCATAGCATGACCTCTCCTTTAATTTACCTCTTAAAGTTTATTTATTTAAGGAAGGAGAGAGAGAAAAACAGACTGATCTTGCACATGCTGTTTCGCTCCCCAAGTGCCTGCAGTCTGGTCTAAGCCAGATTGAAGCCAGCAGCCCAAAACTCAATACAAGTAGCCCACATTATGTGTTAGGGACCCAGACACTTAAGCCTTCTCCTGCTGCCTTACATAACCTGCTTTACACCCAGTTACTCCAGGTATCTTAAGACCAGGATAAATGCCTGCAAATGCTTGAAATTCAAGTTCTGATACACTGGAAATCTCAATCAAATTCATTGTTCAATCTACTATCTTTCCCTTTCCTAATTAATAATTTCAGGACATTAACTGTTGTTTATATTGTTGATTATTTGTTAAATGCTTGTGAATAGATATATTTTTCCTGATCAGTTTGCCATCACATCAGGTTTTATTATTATTATTCCCTATCTTTTTATA
Organism: Oryctolagus cuniculus; assembly: GCF_964237555.1. Taxonomy (NCBI): domain Eukaryota; kingdom Metazoa; phylum Chordata; class Mammalia; order Lagomorpha; family Leporidae; genus Oryctolagus; species Oryctolagus cuniculus. The sequence goes on from NC_091434.1 coordinate 101,554,119, forward strand.
GCCCCTATAAAATGATATTTATATTCCACTATGTATATTGTTTGGCATATAGTTGAAACTTATTGTTTTGAATAAATCAATTGCATTAAGTAGATTTTAAAGCAGCAAGGCAAATAAAATCTAACGTTCTTTGCCTTAAAATTTAAGCTCTTTTTTAAAAATGAGGGAATTCAGGATAAAAGGGTTTTTTTTCTTTTGTATAAATTGATTCCTACTTGGCTGAAATTCATGATCACTGTGCTACTTAGGAATTTGACACCTTTCTATGCAAGCTTAATATAGTCATATTAATTTAAGGGAATAGTGAAGAGTGAGAAGAATCAGTACAATCAAGATGTGTTAGGTTTTTTGAGTACGTAATTTTTTATCTGTAATACATTTTATTCTATCATCCAGTTAGTTCTTTCTCAAGCTGTCAGCAATAGCCCCTGCACATACACTGTGTAAGCTGACAGAATGTCCTATCATGTCATGAGGCTTTGTGCAAACAAGTATGTTACTCATTTTCCTGGCTTTTACAAAAAGCAGCCTTAAGGGGATTACAACCAGTTTTTGGGGGGCTGAGATCTCAAATTATAATTTGGTTTTAATAGTCTACTTAATAAAGTGTATACAATTCACTCGCTATGATCTGCACAAGTTGCATGTAGTCGAAAATCATGCAAGACATAATCAGAAATCATTTCTGTTTGTATGTGGTAAGTGTTATGTGCTGTTTCTGGAGCAAATTTCCTGCCTTAATTATGTTTAGCTTAGGGTAATTAGTTTGCATTTCCTGAGCACATATCAGTAACAGTGGGAGAAACATAGCCTTGAGGTGTTCTGAAAGGATGATTTAAGATATTACCCCTGAACCACATGTACACTCAATACTTGTACATGACCTGGGAAAATGCAAGAGTCTAGTACTGCCAAGAGTATTGTTCAGAACTTGTGATCAAATTATGTCTCTCAAAAATAACTGTGTATGTTTCTAATTTGACTCACTCTATTCCCACTATGCCAGTTTTATGAAGGAGATTCATTAAACTAGATAGCGTAATGAGGAAACGTAACAGTTTCAATTTATTATTTGTTCTGTCAAGTGTGTATGTGTAATTACTTAAAAAGTTATTTTAGGTGTAGGCATTGTGGAACAGAGGGTTAAGCCGCTGGTTTGACTTCTGGCTGCTCCATTCCCAATTCAGTTCTCTGCTAATAGTCTGGGAAGTCAACGGAAATGGCCCAAGTACTTGGGCCTCTGCCACTCATGTTGGAGACCTGAATGGAATTCTGCGGCCTTGGCTTCAGGACAACATAGTCCTGGCTGTTCTAACCATCTGGGGAGTAAACCAGCAGATGAACTTTCTCTCCCTTTCTTCTTTTTTTCTCTCCCTCATCCTCCCTCCTTTCTCTCTCTCTGTTTCTTTCTCTCTGTCTCTCTCTGAACTTTTCAAATAAATACATAAATTAATCTTTTTTAAAAAGTTTTTTAAATTTATTTCTACTTGTGACAAGTTGTGCCATTTCTTCTTGATTTTTTTAGTTTTTCTGTTTTGATTTGTAGCTGAACACCCATCCTTTGCCTGGCAGTATATATAAAACGATATACACAGCACTCTTTATTCTCATTGTTCTTTATAGTTGAGATACTAGAAGTAAATAAATTCTAAGGATAACTGCACTATGCAAATAAAACGCAATTGTGTTTCACAACAACTGTTTAAATTCTCTGTGCTAACAAGTCTGTTTTCCCATTAATTTTTAAAGGACTTAGTTTGGAACATGTTAATGCATAAGATGAGTAAGAGATTTCTTTTAAAAGCATGTAGTTATTTGTATATTATATTTTCAGGCTTAATCTTTTCAGGCAGGAATATCCCTGCTTCCTCTCATGCATGCTCCCACTCTCCTTGTCTTGTGCACGCATATGTACCCTTTTCTATGTTAGGAGAGTGTTTGAAATCCAATCTTTGGTCATTTCAACTTGGAGAATCAAATGCAAGTAAATTGCATGTAATGATAGCACTTGGATTTTAAATGTTAAGATTGCAAATCTTACAAATGAAAAAACTGTGGAAACAAACATGTATTTAGTATTTATGAAGTATGGTTTCTAACATGAATGCTAATTATCCATATGGCCAAGAAACAGTGGCAAATGAAAAATAATGATGTGATTTCAGAATCACTACCACAGAATCTGGCCAATGATATATACAATATATGTTTCTCCCATTCTTGCTTGTTTTTATTTTTTTAATTGATGGTTTCCATCTAATGACTCCCATTTCTCCAAAGAAATGAATACCGATACTTTACTTATTTCTGTATGCTATGCCCTGTGTACTTCATCCAGGACATGCCCCTCCCCTTATTTAATTTAATGAATTCAAACTGAGCCCAGTAAACTATCCAAAGGACAGATTTGGCTCCAACTAGAACATTGTATTTAATCTGATATAAAAGAATAGTTTAAGCCAATTAGATACAGAGCAGTTGGAAAAGGGATGTACAAGTAGGGTGTGTTAGAAACAAATGCCCAGAAATAAGAGAAAAGTGGTGGTTAAGACAGATGTATGAGGCATGGAAGAGAGTAAGAGGGAGATTTGAAAGATTTTGGCTGGCGCCCTGGCTCAATAGGCTAATCCTCCACCTGCGGCGCTGGCACCCTGGGTTTTAGTCCCGGTCGGGGCGCCAGATTCTGTCCCGGTTGCTCCTCTTCCAGTCCAGCTCTCTGCTGTGGCCCAGGAATGCAGTGGAGGATGGCCCAAGTCCTTGGGCCTTGCACCCACATGGGAGACCAGGAGAAGCGCCTGGCTCCTGGCCGGAGTGCACCGGCCACAGCTGCCATTCTTTGGGGGGTGAACCAACAGAAAAGGAAGACCTTTCTCTCTGTCTCTCGCTCTCTCACTGTCCACTCTGCCTGTCAATAAATAAATAAATAAGAAAGACTTTTAAGTAGTTCAATAAGGCTAGAGCATACCCCTGATGAAGAAACTGATCAGGAAAACATACTATACAGGAGCCAACTAGTGGAGGATCTTTTCTGCCCAATAAGCAGATTTGATTTTATCTTGCAAAAGATGCCATCAAAGAATTTTGATGGGAAATTACACTTAAATTTCACTTTTAAAAGATGATTATAATGGAATGTGGAGAATTATCTATAATGGCAAAAATCTAAAGTATGGGCTAGAATCTATGGTTATATTCCACCTGAGGTAGATGACACCAATCAGCATAGATGAGGAGTTGAGCTGAAAGCAATCGAAATATATGAAGCAAGTAGAGCTAGCAAGGTAAAATGACTGGAAATATATTGAGTAGATAGGAGAAGGGATAAAAGGTTAACTTAATAACAAAATTGTTGTGTCATTCATACTGAGAGGAACTAACAGAGTAATAGAAAATTGGATATCTTGTATCTTTCTCTGGGTGTATATATGTGTGCAGATGTGTTAGATTTTTCTGGTGTGTTGAGAAGAATATTATGCATCGTATTATAAATCATAGAGCTTTTCATACCTGAGACATCTAGGTGGGGTAATCTAGTAGGCAATTAAGAATATGAGTCTAGATCTTAGAAAAGATAACTGAGTTGAGATTTTAAAACCAGAGATTCATCAATAGTTCAAGCCATAGTAACTGGTAACATTTTCTGTCTATCCATTCATTAATCACAGATGCAACATGCATTGGAAGGATGTAATATTTGCCTGTCTTGATGCTAGATGGAAATAACAACAAGTTATAAGGGGTAGGTTGTTGCCTCAGCAGTTAAGATGCCACAAGGGAGCCATGTGGAATAGCAGATAAAGCACCACCTGCAGCTCTAGTGTGCTTTATGGCACCTGTTCAAGACCTGGCTGCTCCTTTGCCCATCCAGCTCCCTACTAATGCACCTGAGAAAGCAAGGGAGGATGGCCCAAGTCCTTGGGTGCCTGCACCGACGTGGCAGACCCAGATGAAGCTCCTGGCTTCTGGCATTGGCCTGGCTTATCCCTGGCCATTGCAGCCATTTGGGGAATGAACCACTGGATGGAAGGACTCTCTGTCTCTGCCTCCACCTCTCCTTCTCTATAACTCTTACAAATAATATAAATAAATTTAAAAGAAAAAAAGTTGCCACATAGGACACCCACATCCCCTATCAAAATGAGTGCCTGATTTAAATCCCAACTCCATTTCCAATTCAGAGCCTGTTAATGCACATCCTAATCAATGGATTAAATACTTGTGTTCCTGACACCTAAACAGGAGACCTGGATAGGATTCCAGGCTCCCACTGTGGCCCAACTGTTCCAAGTATTTGGACAGTAAACCAGTGGATTGAAAGTCTCTCTTTCACTTTGTGTCCTTTATTTTTCTCTCTGACCTTCATTTAAAAATCAAAATAAATAAATTGAGTTATTAACTTCTTTGATGTAAGCAATTACAGAGAAGCAAGAGATATTGTTTCTCTGAAAAACAGTAAGTACTTATGGGATGCTTTCTGCAGTCCAAGCAAAGCTATGATTTTTATAGATATTGTTCTTTTTATCTTCAAAAAAATCTTATTTGTAGCTATCATATCCATTTTACAAAAACAGAAAACGGAGGGAAAGAGTACTTGAGAAGTTTCCCTAATGTTACCTATGCAATAAAATTCATAATCTTAATGTCTTTTACAAGTTATTCAAATTTACTAATCAGAATATTTCCTTAATAAAGTTTCATTTTAAAAGACAATGCCAATATTTCAAATGGCATGCAGTACTGTGAGAAAAGAAACATTACAGGTAGCAGGATAATTGCTAATATAATTAAAGACATTCATTTAGAAATATCATCTAAGAGATTCTGAAGAGAATAATTTGAAATATGGATTTTTCTATCTCAAAAGCATTTTACATTTTTCCTGTGCTGCGAACTGACCTTGAAGCATCACTTCATTCTGGCTAGACATTCTCAGTCAGGTCCAAAGTTGATGTTATAAAAAGCAACAAGAACAAAAACAAGTAACTTAAATCATAAATACATACTGTTGAAAATGTTTGTGGTATAAACACATCAGGGTATATTTTTCATCTCATGAAACATGTGGACTGACTTTTGTTAGCCAACATGGAATTATTTTGATTGTGCAATAATAATACCTTATATTTGAATAGAATATTTACATTTTCAAAGTTCTGTATGATATGCAATTTATTTTTTCTAGAAGTTTGAAAAATATAAAAAAATTCTTTTGTTTATTTGTATATTTTAAATAATATACCCATCAGAAGACAAAGAATTTCAAATACTGAATAGCATTTATTTTATTCTTCTAATATTTCATATATTCATTTTATACTTTTCATTGTAAAATATAAACATATATTATCATTTTAACAATACCAAAATACACTGGATATTTTTCTCCCTGTTCCTTCCAGTCTTACTCATAGGAATTAAACAAGGTATATATTGTAAACACATACACATCTATAGAATTATAAATAAGTAATTTTATTTAGATCTTTAATTCTTTTGAAATATTTTTCAATAGATTGTGTAGTTCCCTGAACTTATATTCTTCCAACTGAAATGGTGACAAAACAATTTATCAAACTCATTTCCAATCCAAATTGAATTGACATGTCATCATTATCAAAAGAAACAGGGCCAGCGCCATGGTTCAATAGGCTAATCCTCCGCCTGTGGAGCCAACACCCCGGGTTCTAGTCCCAGTCAGGGTGCTGGATTCTGTCCCAGTTGCTCCTCTTCCAGGCCAGCTCTCTGCTGTGGCCCGGGAGTGCAGTGGAGGATGGCTCAAATCCTTGGGCCCTGCACCCCATGGGAGATCAGGAAAAGCACCTGGCTCCTGCCATCGGATCAGCGCGCCGGCCGCGGTGGCCATTGGAGGGTGAACCAACGGCAAAAGGAAGACCTTTCTGTCTGTCTCTCTCTCTCACTGTCCACTCTGCCTGTCAAAAAAAAAAAAAATCTATGCTAGGAATATGGATTAAAGGAGTAATTATTGGTTATAGGTACTGTGAATTATTCCTAATTTACCTCTTGTCTGTGTTTATTGTTTTACTTTTCTTTGTAGGGATTTATTTTTTTAAACCTAGAAAACTTTTATTTAAGGTATGCAAACTTCATCGATTTCATATGTACAAATTTAGGAACACAGTGGTTCTTCCCACCCTACCTCCCTCCTGCTGATACTTCCCCCTTTCTTCCTCCTCCCATTCATATTTTCTACAAAGATTTATTTTCAATTGACTTTCTACACATAAGATTAATATAACACTAAGTAAAGTGTTCAACAGATAGTATGAAGAAAAAAAAAATTGTTCCTCAACAATTGAGACAAGGGCTGTCCAAAATTGTTGCACCTCAAAGTGTCAATTTCACTTCTATACATTACCTTTTAGGTACTCAATTAGTTATTATCAGCTATAGCAATCTTATACAACAAAAGCAAAGATAAAGACATCATAATACCAGATTTCAAGGAATAATACAGGGCAATTATAACTGAAACAGTTTGGTACTGACAAAAAATCAGATGGGTAGACAAATGGAACAGAATAGAAACTCCAGAAATCAATCCACGCATCTACAACCAACTTCCTTTGACAAAAGAGCTAAAATCAAACTCTGTAGCAAGGACAGTCGCTTCAACAAATGGTTCTGGGAAAACTGAATCTCCCCATGCAGAAATATGAAGCAAGACCCTCCCTTAAACTTTACACAAAAATCCTCTCAAGAAGGATCAAGGACCCTAGTCTATGACTCAATACCATCAAATGTCTAGGGAACTTGGGGAAACCTTGCAAGACATTGACGTAGGCAAAGACTTCTTGGAAAAACTCCAGAAGCACAGGCAAACAAAGCCAAAATTGACAAATGTGATTACTCAAGCTGGGAAGCTTCTAGACTGAAAAAAAAAAAAAAAGAAGAGGAAACCAACAGAATGGGAGAAAATATTTGCAAACTATGCAACTGATGAAGGATTAATATCCAGAATATATCAAGAGTTAGGTAACTCAACAACAATAAAACAAATAATCCTGTTAGGAAATGGGCAGAAGATTTGAACAGGCATTTTTCAAGAGAAGAAATTCAAATGTCCAATAGACTTGAAAAAATGTTCAGGATCACTAACCATCATGAAAATATAAATAAAAACCACAGTGGTGCTCGCTTCGGCAGCACATATACTAAAATTGGAACGATACAGAGAAGATTAGCATGGCCCCTGCGCAAGGATGACACGCAAATTTGTGAAGCGTTCCAAAAAAAAAAAAAAAAAAACACACACACACAGTGAAGTTTAACCTCTCCCCAGTTAGAATGGCTTTCACACAGAAATCAACAAATAATAAAAATGTTGGAGTGAATGTGGGGAAAAAGGTACCCTAAGCCACTCTTGGTAGGAATGTAAATTGGTACGGCCACTGTGGAAGATAGTATAGAGTTACCTCAGAAATCTGAATATAGATCTGCCTTATGACCCAGCCATCACACTCCTGGGAATTTACCCAAATGAAAAGAAATCAGTGTATGAAAGAGTTATCTGTATCCCCATGTTCATTTCAGCTCAAGTCACATAATTGCTAAGATATGGAATCAATGCAGTTGTCCCTCAACTGAAGTCTAGACCAAGAAGTTATGGTATATATTTATGTATATATATATGTATATATATATATGTGTGTGTGTGTGTATATACATATATATATAAAACTGCACAGTGGTAAAAATGGATTTATTTTTAAAGCATTTGAATGTACCAATCTCCCTATATCCATTAAATTTTGTTTCACAATGGAAATAAAAATAAAAACTTTCATATGCCAATATATTTTTAAGAATTAGTTCATGGGTCTTTCCTAAACACATGCATGTCTTTTTCATATGGTTAGATAAATATCCATTGGCTTTAATCATTATAGCTTTAAAATCAATACTAAAATTAGTACACAAACCTGTAATTTTTCCAAAATTGTTTATAAAATATCTTTGTTGATTACACCTTTTTTATTTTTCTTTTATTTTCTTTAAAAATATCTATTTATTTGACAGGGTTACAGAGAGAGAGACAGACAGAGAGACAGAGATGGAGAGAGAGTGCTCCCATTTGCTGGTTTATTCCCCAGGTGGCCGCAACAGTCAAGGTTGGGCTAGGCCAAAGCCAGCAGTCAGGAGCTTCTTCCAGGTCTCTCACGTGGGTAATAGAGGCCCAAACTGTTGAGCCATCCTCTGTTGCTTTCCCAGGCCACCTTCAGGGAGATGGATCAAAGTGGAACAGCTGGGACTTGAACCAGCAATGATATGGGATGCTGGCATTACAGATGCAGCCCTACCCACTATACGAGAACACCAGTCCATGTTTGTGTTTGATTATGAACTTCAAAAGACTTTTTCCTTTAAAAAAGAACACTTGTCATATCACCATTTTTCCATGTTTATATATGGCAAACTTTTAACTCTGATATTTTTATGGTGAAAGTTGTCCTGAGTGAATTAATTATGTTCCTATCTAGTTGAATCAATTTTTTTCTTCCTTATAAAAGTGTTTAGTTGAACCTCTTGGTCCTTCTAGGTATAAACTGTTTGAAAATAATGATTATACAGATTTGTATCTAACTTTATGCCTATTATTCTATTTTTGACTTATCTATATCTGTTTTATTTAAATAAAATGAACAAATTTCATATATTCCATATATACAGATTTAGGAGCATAGTGACACTTCCCACTCTACCCTCCCTCCTGCCCTCCATGTTCCCACCCTTTCTCCCCATTTCTTTCTTATCCTTTTAATTTTTACAATGACATACTTTCCATTAATTTTATAATTATAAGATTGACTCTCTGCTGAGTAAACAATTCAACATAGAGTAAGAAGAAAAAAAAACTAACCCACAACACTGTAGACAAGTGTTATAAATACAAATCAGTTCTCAAAATATCAATTTCAGTATTACATTTGTGGTACTCTTTTTGTTACCATAGTTCAGGGACAACATGGTATTTGTCTTTTGGGTACTGGCTTATTTCACTAAGTATAATGTTGCAACCATTTTGTTGTGAAAGACATGTTTCATTTTTTTTCATGTCTGAGTAATATTCCACACACACACACACACACACACACACCATATATTCTTTATCCATTCATCCATTGATGGGCATCTGGGTTGATTCCATATCTTAGTTATTGAGAATGGAACAATAATACACATGGGTGTTCAGATAACTCTTCCATATGATGATTTTATTTCCTTTGGATAAATTCCCAGGAGTGGGATGGCTGGGCCATATGGTAGATCTATTTTCAGCTATTTTGGGTATCTCCATACTGTCTTGTATGATGGCTGTACTATTTTGCATTCCCACTAACAGTGTCTTAGGAAAACTTTACCCCTACATCCTCTCCAACATTTATGGTTTTTTGGATCTCCAAATGGGAATCGTTGTAACTGGGGTGAGGTGAAACCTCATTGTGTATGTGTGTGTGTGTGTGTGTGTGTGTGGTTTTGTTTGCATTTCCCTGATGGCTAGTGATCCTGAGCATTTTTTTTTTCTGTGTCTGTTGGCCACTTGAATTGCATCCTTTGAAAAATGTTTATTTATGCCCTTTGCTCTTTTCTTAATTGGATTGTTTGTTTCATTGTTGTTGAGTTTTTATAGATTCTGGATATTAATGATTTATCAGTTGCATAGTTTGCAAATATTTTCTCCCCTTCTCTAGGTTGCCTCTTCACATTGTTTCCATCACAAAAGCTTCTTAGATTGGTGTAATCCCATTTATGCATTTTTGCTTTGATCATTTGTTGTTCTGAGGTTTTTTTCAGAGAAGTCTTTGCCTATACAAGTGTCTTGCAGAGCTTCTTCAATGCTCTCTTCTAGTAATTTGATGGTATCTGGCTGTAGATTTATATCCTTGATCCATTTTGAGTTGATTTCTGTATGACGTTTAAGGTAGGGGTCTTGTTTCATACTTCTGCACACAGAGATCCAATTATCCCAGCACCAATTTTTGAAGAGATTCATTTCTCCAAGGATTGATTTTAGCTCCTTTGTCAAAGATAACTTGATTATAGATATGTGGATTGATTTCTGGGGATTCTATTCTGTTTGCTTGCTCTACAGTTCTATTTTTGTGTCAGTACCAGGCTGTTTGATTATAACTGTGCTGTGGTATGTCTTGAAATCTGATATTGTGAACTTCCAACTCTGTTTTTGTTGTTAAGATTGCTTTAGCTATGCAAAATCTCTTTTGTTACCATAGGAATTCCAGCATAATTTTCTCCAGATTTGAGAAGAATGTGATTAGTATTTTGATTGGGTTCCCACTGAATCTGTAATTTTTTGCATTATGGACATTTTGACTATATGAATTCTTCCAACCCACAAACACGGAAGATTTTTCCATTTTTTGTACCATCGTCTTTTTCTTTAATATTTTGTAATGTTCATTATAGAGATCTTTCATTGTAGAGATCTTTCACCTTTTTGGTTAAATTTGCTCGAATGTATTTAAATTTTTTGTGACTATTGTCAATGATACTGATCTTACAAGTTCTCAGTCATGGCATTGTCTGCGTATAACAAGGCTATTGATTTTTGCATGTTGGGCATGTTGGTATTATAGCCTACAAATTTATCAAAGTCTCTTTTGAGTTCCAGTAATCTCTTAGTGGAGTCTTTTAGTTCCCCTTTATAAAGGATCATGTAATAAGCAAACAGGGAAAATTTGACTTTTGCCTTCCAATTTGTTTCCCTTTGATTTATTTTTTTTCTTTGTCTTTTTAAAGATTTATTTATTTTATTTGAAAGAGTTACATAGAGAGAGAGAGAGAGAAAGAAGTCTACCATCCAATGGTTCACTACCTAGATGGCTGCAATGGTCAGAGCTGCACCAATCCTAAACCAGGAGCCAGGAACTTCTTCTGGGTCTCCCACACGGGTGCAGGGGCCCAATGACTTGGGCCATCTTCTACTTCTTTCCCGGGCCATAGCAGAGAGCTGGATCAGAAGTGGAGCAGTGGGGTCTTGAACTGGCACCCATATGGGATGCCAGCGCTTCAGGCCAGGGTGTTAACCCACTGCACCACAGCACTGATCCCTCAATTTCTTTTTCTTGACTAATGGCTCTGAATAAAGCTTCCAAGATTATCTTGAATCACAATGGTAGAATTGAGCATCATTGTCTGTTTTTGGATTTTGCTAGGAATATTTACAAATTTTTCCCATTCAATAAGATGCTATCTGTGGGTTTGTCATATATTGCCTTGATTGTAATGAGGAATGTTCCATCTGTAACTTTCTGAAGATTTTTATCATGAAAGGATTTTGCACTATATCAAATGCTTTCTCTGCATCTGTTGATATAATCATGTGATTTTCATTCTTCAGTTTGTTTCTGCAATGTATAACTTTTATTATTTTGTGTATATTGAGTCATCCATACATACCAAGGATGTTTCCTATTTGATCTGGAAGAATGATCTTTCTGAAGTGTTGTTGGATTTGATTAGCTAGTATTTTGTTCAGGATTTTTGCATCTATGTTCATGAGTTATATTTGTCTATAGTTTTCTTTATTTGTTCTGTCATATTCTGGTTTGGGAATAAGGTGATGCGGGCCTATAAAAGGAGTTTGGCAAGATTACCTCTCATTAAATTCTTTTAAATCTTTTGGAAAAATAGAATTAGTTCTTCTTTAAATGTCTGATAGAATTTAGCAGTGAAGTCATCCAGTCCTGGGCTTTTCTTTATGGGAGAAATTTTATTATTAATCAGTCTTCATCTTGGTTATTGGCTTGTTTTGGTTTTCTATGTCTTCATGCCTCTATTTTGGTAGAATGTATGTGTCTAGTGATCTATGCATTTCTTATAGATTTTTCAATGTGTTAGAATATAACTCTTTGTAGTAATTCTTGATGATTGTTTATATTACTATGGTATCTACTGTTAAACTTCTTTATCATCTCTGATTTTGTTAGTTTGGTTCTTCACTCTCTTTTTTAGGTTAGTTTGTCCAACAGTGTATCAGTATTGTTTATTTTTTCAAAAAATCAGCTCTTTATTTCACTAATCTGTAATTTTTTTGTTTTCAATTTTATTTCTTTTTAATTTTAATTATTCCTCACCTTCTACTAATTTTGAGTTTGGTTTATTGTTGTTTTTCTACACCCTAGAGATGCATTGATAGCTTATTTATATGATGACTTTCCAATTTCATTAGTCACTAAACGCAATAATCCTTCATCTTAACCCTGCTTGGTGGAGTCCCACATGTTTTGACATGTTGTGTTATCGTATTCATCTATTTCCATAAATTTTATTTCTCTTTTAATTTTGTCTGTTACTCAATGTTCATTCAGGAGCATGTTGTTCAGATTCCATGTGTTTTCATATATTCTAGAGATTCTTAGGTTGTTAATTTCCAGTTTAACTCCATTGTGGTCAGAAAAGATACATGGTAAGATTTCAATTTTTTTGAATTTGCTGAGACTTTTTTTATGGCATAGCATATGGTTCATACTATAGAAAATTCCCTGTACTGATGAAAAGAATGTGTATTCTGGGGCTGGCACTGTGATGTAGCAGGTAAAGCTGCTGCCTGCAGTGCTGGCATCTCATATGGGTGCTGGTTCAAATCCTGGCTGCTCCACTTGCAATCCAGCTCTATGCTGTGGCATGTGGGAAAGCAGTGGAAGATGCCCAGGTCTTGGAGCCCCTGAACCCGATAGGAGACTTGGAGGAGGCTCCTGGCTCCTGGCTTTGGATCAGCATCGCTCCAGCCATTGCAGCTACCGGGGAGTGAACAAGCAGATGAAAAACCTTTCTCTCTCTCTGCCTCTGCCTTTCAAATAAATAAATAAATCTTAAAAAATAAATAAAGTGTCTTTTTTCAACTGTGGGATGAAATGTTTTTAGATATTAGTTAGGTCTATTTGGTTCATAGTGTTAATTAGCTCTGTTGTTCTTTGTTGCTTTTCTGTCTAGTAAATATGTTCATTCATAAATGGGTGTTGGGCTTTGAAGTCTCCCCTTACTGTTGTAGTTTATATCTGTTTTTAGATCCATTGACATTTATTTTAAATAGATAGCCACCCTAGTATTGGATGCATATATGTTTATTTTAGTCACATCTTCATTTTAAATTGATCCCGTAGGGGCCATTGTTGTGGTATAACAGGTAAATCCCATGCTTGCAGTGCCAGTATCCCATATGGGCACTGGTTTACCCCGCTGTTCCACTTATGATCCAGCTCTCTGCTATGGCCTGGGAAAGCAATAGAAGATGGCCCAAGTACTTGGGCCATTGCATCCACAAGGGGGACCTGGAGGAAACTCCAGGCTCCTGACTTCAGATCAGCCCAGTTCCAGTCATTGCAGCCATTTGGGGAGTGAGCCAGTGGATGGAGGATCTGTCTCTCTCTGCCTCTGCCTCTCTGTAACTCTGCCTTACAAAGTAATCAATAATCTTTTAAAAATATCAAATTGATCCATTAATAATTGCAAAATGCTCTTTGACTCTTAATAGTTTTTGTGTAAAGTATATTATTTCTGATATCATGGTAGCTGCACCTGCTCATTTTTGTGTTTCTTTTGCATGGGATAACTTTTTCCATCCTTTAAGTCTTCGTGTACCTTTGTTGGTGAGGTGTGTTTCTTGTAGCAGCAAATAAATGCATCTTATTTAACACATCCAGAAAGTCTGTATCTTTTAATTGGAGAGTTTAGGCCATTGATATTCAAGAGAATTATTTATAAGGAATGGCTTTTTCCTGCTCTTATTCCATAAATATTCCTATTGTTTGCCTTGGATTTCCTTTGTTCTTTTACTAGGAGATTTTTTGCCTTCACATTCTTTTATAACGATGGCTATCATTTTGTGTTTCTGTGTGTAACACCTCAGCATCATTTGTAAAGTTGGGTGATTGTGACAAATTCAATTTCTGCTTGTTATAGATGGTCTTTATTTCACCTTCATTCAAAGATGAGAACTTTGCAGGGTACAGTACTCTGGGTTAACAGTTTTTTTTTTTCTTTTAAGACTTGGACTATGAATCTCCATTCTCTCCTAGCATTTAGTGTTTCTGATGGATAATCAGCTGTCATTTTAATTGTATATCCTGTGGCAATAACCTGGTACTTCTCTCATGCACATTTTAGAATTTTTTCTTTATGTTTTACTGTTAAAAATTTGACTCCAGTGTGTCATGTTGAAGATCTTTTCTGGTTATGTCTATTAGAAGTTCTTTATGCTTCCTGTACTTGGATGTCCCTTTCTCCAAATTAAGAAAATTTTCTGTTATTATTTCATGGAAAAGGTCCTCTAATCCATTCTCTTTGTCTGTTGACTTGTTTGATAGTATCCCATAGCTCTCAAAAACTATTATTCTAATTTCTTCTTTTCTGTGATCTTATTGAGATATTTTCCATTCTTCTAGCTCAGATTTGTTTTCTTCTGTTTCACCAAGTCTGTTGCTAAAACTTTCCACTGTATTTTTTATTTGACAACTTGATTCTTTATTTCTAATATTTAAGTTCTATTTCTCTTTAAAAATCTCTATCTCATGGAAAAATTTTTCTTCGACGTCATGTATAGATTTCTTCATCTCATGAATTTACTCATTGCTTCTGTGTACTCCTATGATCATTCTTTTGAATTCCTTTTCAGGCATTTCATCAATCTCTTCATCTTCATATTCTAATGTGTTTTTATGTTCCTCTAGGGGAGTCATATTGTCTTCTTTCTTGTTCTCTCTTATATTTCTGCATCTACTTTTAGACATTTATGGAGCCACTGGTTGGTTTTCTCCACTGATGGGTTTTATCTTTGAACGATGCTTCTGTGACTTAGTAAAGTATCTGCCTGTTCAGTGAATACCCAGAGGTGTCCTAAATTGTCAGCAGGGGAGAGGTTATGATCAAGCCTGTTGTCATATTCACAACCTCACTGTGTCTCCTCCAAGGTGATCAATGACCAGAGTTAGCCCATTTTGGGTACAACCCCCATCCATGCTGGTACATGAGCTGCACAAAGGATCTATGTGGTCCTCCATGTGAGCAAGGAACCCTCTATAGTGACTCACCATATCAGGGAGCTCTGAGCCTATGAAGTCAGACACAGTTATTGCCCAGAGACCCAGCCCTATCTTGAATTCACAGTATAGCCACAGTCACAGTGCACAAGGCTCCCACAATCAGGGGGTGCAGAGGACCACCTCTCCACACGACAAGCCTTCCCAATCCAAAGAGAGCTGAGTCATCTCCAGAGCCAGCTTCCTATAAATGCTCCGCCTTGGTAGTTTGAGCCCCATAGCCTGTGATGGGTTGTAAGGTTGGTACCTCAGAATCCTAAGTGAGTGCCCAGACCCTGTCAACCCTCCCAGCCAGACTCAAAGTCAGTGGGAAACGTAGATTCTTCCCTCTGGGAAAATCTGGTCATGTGCAGAAGAGATGCTGCAGCCTCTGCTGTTACCAAGAGGTACCTTCTCACCACTGGTTGCTTGGTCCCTTTGTGGGGACATGGAGAGAAAGAAATAGGCTTCACTGTGGTGGATTAGGTGGATACCCTGCCTGCCACTAGGGCTCCAGGCCAGACTCAAAGGCAGTGTGGTCCACAAGGTTCTCCATCATGCAATATCAAGTGTGGCTTGGAGTCTCTGAGCAGCCATTGAAGGGGAAGGAACTGTGTGTATGTGTGTGTCTGTGTGTGTGCATGTGCAGGTGTGTGGACAAGGAGGTGGGGGCAGCTGAGTTAGAGTCCCAACCCCTTGGATTCCACTTGCTATTCTTTTCTTTCTCCTTCACACCTATCTGGTGGTAGTAGGCATTTATATTTGCATTTCTTTTCATTCATTTCCAAATATTTAATAATTTTTTTAGGGTTGGGGGTTGTGAGAAAGGCAGGAATGGGGTAGGGAGGAGAATAGTCACAGAAGAGCAGGAGGAGGACATGGAG
The DNA here is from genome assembly GCF_964237555.1 of Oryctolagus cuniculus. Taxonomy (NCBI): domain Eukaryota; kingdom Metazoa; phylum Chordata; class Mammalia; order Lagomorpha; family Leporidae; genus Oryctolagus; species Oryctolagus cuniculus. Next base: position 101,570,059 of record NC_091434.1, read on the forward strand.
ATGAAGAATAGGATTAACCTGGAGTTAAGGAACAGAGCCCCAGAGGAGGTGACAGAGTTAGTCCTTGATAGCTGCCTTTGTGTCAATGGGGAAATTGAAGGTCTGATGATACTTTTAAAGAACTGGAGTTTCTGAATACAGCTAATGTGGAACTCAGTTCTTTGCCCCAGCTTCCCAGCTTAAATAAACTTCGAAAGCTGGAACTTAGTGACAAAATAATTTCTGGAGGCTTGGAAGTCCTGGCAGAGAAATGCCCAAATCTTATCTACCTCAAACTGAGTGGAAACAAAATCGAAGATCTCAGTACAGTTGATCTCTGCAAAATCTTAAAAATTTGAAAAGTCTTGACTTGTTTAACTGTCAGATCACAAACATGGAAGATTACAGTGGAAGCATTTTTGAATTGCTGCAATAAATCACAGACTTGGATGGGTTTGATTAGGAGGATAACAAAGCACCAGACTCAAAAGAAGAGGATGACGAGGATGGTGATGAATATGATGATGAAGATGAAGCTGATCCACCTGAAGGATTTGAGGAAGTGGGAGAAGAGGATGAGGGTGAGGATGAGGATGAAGCAGGCTCAGAAGTGGGAAAGGGAGAAGAAGTGGGTCTCCCATACTTAATGAAAGATGAAATTCAGGATGAAGAAGATGATGATGACTATGTCGAAGAAGAGGAAGATGAAGAAGAAGAGTGTCTTTGAGGGGAGAAGAGGAAACGATATGCTGAAGATGATGGAGAGGAAGAAGATGACTAGATCATTCTGAGACAGAGTGTGCACTGAGTGTGCACTGCGTTGATCACATAAACAAGACTAGTGTCTGCAAATACTAGCTGATAGAATAAAAAAGGGAGAGAACCATCCAACATGGGAAGCGAGATACACAGCAGACCCATAGAATGGCAGATGTCCTAAACAGCACTCTGGCGTCAGAATCAGCCCTTAAGGCATGCGGATCCGACTGAAAAGCCCATGAGAGTATTTCAGGCATGGAAAGCCAAAACACTCAGGCAAACAAACAAACAAACAAACAACTAAATGAAAGATCTCCACAAGTGTGATCCCAGTGGAAAGAACAGGTCATCAAAGAAGGAGGTACCTTTCTCTGAAGGGAGGAGAGAACCTCCACTTTGACTATGACCTTATCTAAATATGATCAGAGTCGATGAACTCAAAAGGCTTCCATAGCCTTGGCAACTCATGACAAGAGCCTAAGGTGATTACTGATGCCATAAATAAGAGTGTCAATTTGTTAAGTCAACAACAGGAGTCACTGTGCACTTACTCCTCATGTAGGATCTCTGTCCTTAATGTGCTGTACAGTGTGATTTAATGCTATAGCCAGTACTCAAACAGTATTTTTCACTTTGTGTTTCTATGTGGGTGCAAACTGTTGAAATCTTTACTTAATATATGCTAAACTGATCTTCTGTATATAAAGAGAATTGAAAATGAATCTTGATGTGAATGGAAGGGGAGAGGGAGTGGGAAAGGGGAGGGTTGCGGGTGGGAGGGAATTTGTGGGGTGGGGGAAACCATTGTAATCCATAAGCTGTACTTTGGAAATTTATATTCATTAAATAAAAGTTAAAAAAAAATATCTGGGATAAGTGTGTGTGTTTCCTTGTATGGCTACCAAATAAAGCTTACTGAGTAGACTAGTGCATTTCCCTTTTTGGCACTGAGGCTTCATGTTCAAGGCAATTGCTTTTTTTAACTTCAATTATCTAAAATTTTGTTTGAATATTTGTAAGTTTTTAAAAAGTGTCATCAGGGCCGGCGCTGTGGCTCACTTGGTTAATCCTCCGCCTGCAGTGCCAGCATCCCATATGGGCACCGGGTTCTAGTCCCAGTTCTCCTCTTCCAGTCCAGCTCTCTGCTGTGGCCCAGAAGGGCAGAGGAGGATGGCCAAAGTGCTTGGGTCCCTGCACCCACATGGAAGACCAGGAGGAAGCACCTGGCTCCTGGCTTCAGATAAGCCCAGCGCCAGCCGTAGTGGGCATTTGGGGGAGGGGGGTGAATCAACGGAAGGAAGACGTTTCTCTCTGTCTTTCTCACTGTTTCTAACTCTACCTCTCAAATAAATAAATATTAAAAAAAAGTGTCATCATACTAATTGAAATTTTGCTTCAATACTGGGATACACTTAAATTACTGAGTATAGTTTTTCTGCTGCTTTATTAGTTTAAAATGTATGTTTTCTGTTTTAAAGTAAAAGTGAAGTTATTTGCAGAGAAACTAAAAAAGTCGCACAACTGACTGAAATAAAACACTTGGGGTAAGTTTAGTGGAAAGATTGGGCTCTTCCAAAAGACTTTCACATTTTCCTCCTAATTTCCAGAGTTGAAATGCCCTGTTTTAGTCCCTAAGACTTCTCATTGCATACTATGCCAGATTATAAAATACTTATTTTTAAAATGAAATCTATATATTGACTTTCTTATAAATCATCATATTGTGTATTCAAAATTAAGAGTTCTTTGGTTTGAAAACAACACCTAGAGTCTCCAGATAACTTTTAAGACTTATGCAGTTTTGTGGGTGTTATTTTCATGCAAACAGGTAAGGGTGGGTTTTCTATTTTGTAGACATTTTTGGTCCTACTTTAACGCTCTTTGTATAGCAGCATGTAGGTAGTGTGTTAAGTTCCTCAAGAATCTCTCCTTAAAAACTTTGACGTTAATACTTTTGTTTGTTTTTTTTTTTATTTTTTTTTTATTTTTTTAATTTTTTGACAGGCAGAGTGGACAGTGAGAGAGAGAGACAGAGAGAGAAAGGTCTTCCTTTTGCCGTTGGTTCACCCTCCAATGGCCGCCGCTGCAGCCGGCGCACTGCGCTGATCCGATGGCAGGAGCCAGGAGCCAGGTGCTTTTCCTGGTCTCCCATGGGGTGCAGGGCCCAAGCACCTGGGCCATCCTCCACTGCACTCCCTGGCCACAGCAGAGAGCTGGCCTGGAAGAGGGGCAACCGGGACAGAATCCGGCGCCCCGACCGGGACTAGAACCCGGTGTGCCGGCGCCGCAAGGTGGAGGATTAGCCTAGTGAGCCACAGAAGGTGGAGGATTAGCCTATTGAGCCACGGCGCCGGCTTACATTAATACTTTTGTGCAACTGTGTTTTGAATAAAGCCAAGACAGTGTTAAAAAATACAGTAAATACAGTACTCCCGGTCATTCTTCTATTGTTTCTATCCTATTTTTTCTGTGACTGCTGTAACTTAAAAGTTTTTGAAATAGAATTGCTTCAAATAAACTGAAGATTTGTTATTAAAAAAAAAAAAAAAAAAAAAAAAAGAGTGGCTTGGGCTACCGCCGTCTGCCTTCGCTTGTCTGTCAGGAGCTGGTGTGTCTTCCGATCCCAGCAGCGGGAGTCACGTGTGATGTCCCTGCCCAGACCCGCTCCTCCCCCGCTGCGCCACAGCATCCCTCTTCTGTCTGTGGAGTCGCCACTGCAAACTCTCCAGCTTTCCCCTGGGAATACACTTACTCCACTTTTCTTCTGCTGTTGTTCCCGAGTCAAAATCAGCACAGCTTTCCTCTCCAGCCATCTTGGAAATCCTCTATTTGTTGTCTTGTTAGTTGGTTGGATTTAATCCCCAAAACAGTGTTAAATGGCTATAGTGGTAAAAGCCATTTTGTATGGAATGCCTCCCTGCAGTTTTGAATCTAGTTTTCATAACACATGTTAATATCTGCCTGGACAAATTCTTCCTCCGTTTCTCTTATAAAAGTTATTTTTTATGAATTCTTTTTAAAAGGAATTTATTAACACATTAGATTCTCAGGGTCACATCACACGCATAATAATTACTACAACACAGTTCCCATCAGTTCTCATGTTAATGTGATTTTAATAGTTAGAGAACAGATTCAGTGTAGTTCATAGATACAATCCCCTACTTTCCTTCCTTTTTAATTTTTCAGGAAATATATTTTTAATTTACATTATAGTCAGAGGCTTAACGCTTCACTAAATAAAGAGTTCAACAACTAAAATATAAGAAAACATAGTTCAACAGGAATATAGATGAGTGCTACAAAAATAATCAAAATATATTAATTTCATTCATATATAGTACATTTTAAAATCACAGCTCATTAGCACTATAGTTGTATATATATATATATTTATACTTATATAAAGTTGCTTTGAGTATATTGTTTTTTCCTATCTATTTAAATCAATTTTCTTCTGGTTTATAAAATAAGTGTTTTGCTGAATCTCGTCTTTCAAGATGTAAAACTTAGAAAATAATTTTTCAGATTCATATCTAATTTTATGCCTACTTGTTCTCTTTTTTAATTGGTTGGGTTTAATAACCAGAACAATGTTAAATGACTTTAGTGATGAAGTCATCTCCTATGTGGATTCTTCCATTATAATGAAATGACTCAATTCTGCAGTTTTGAGTCTGATTTCATAACACATGTTAAGTTCTGACTGGATAAATTCTTCCTCTTTTATCTTCAAAAATTTTTATGATAAATTATTTTTAAGGAATTTATTAACATTATATTATCAAGGCAACAGCAGACAACCATAAATAAAAGCAAATGTAATATTTTCATTTTTAGGACTGGCTTATTTCACTTAAAGATCATGCAGTGGTCTCCATTTCTACCCATTACATGTCTGTTTATCATACTGAGGTTTAAAATAAAAATAATTCCCAATTAAATTTCCTTTGCAACATTTGAGTTGCATTAAATACATATATTCCTTTTAAAATACTTACATTTTTTAACATTAAACTAGTAAGTCTTCTGTTCTCTGATTGTTTCTTTATTTGTTCCAGGATATTTTCAGGTTATTTAATAAAATTATAAGGTGTGTGTATGCATGCATGTTTGTGTGGTGCGGTGTCATGTTTGGCTTATTTTGTTTTGTCTTTCAAGCAAGTGTTTTTATTAATTAAATGTATTCACTCTCATATTTGAACTGCCATTGCATGTAAGTTGTTTTGAGTTCCACTTTTGGTTATTCTAAAGTATAGAAGTATCAACTTTCAAAATTTATCATATTCTTTGGCATTTTATCAAATCATCTATTTAATTCAAATATTTTTGATAGTTTGATACATACTTTCTCTCTTCCTTTTTAATAATTATAACATTTTAGACAACTTCCAAATTAGAAATGATACAATATTGCTTCTGTGAACAAGCATCCTCATTTAATTGTTCATTTTAATATGAATAATTTTATTATTTATATATAATTTATTGTATTTGATTAGAGAATATTCAGCATCTTTAGGTATTTTCTTTCTTGTCCTGATTTACATCATTTTCCCTCAAATAAAAGCTATGTATATGCTACTAATAAGACATAATACTTTCCTGCCTTAATGGACCTTATGTTCAATGGGGTAAGATACAGAAAAAAACAAATAGCTATTATAATTTAATATCACTAAAATTGATAATATTGTATCAGAAATGATACATTTTTAAAATAATTTATGTGGGGGCTGGCACTGTGCCATAGTGGGCTAAGCCTCCACCTGTGGTGCCAGCATTCCATATGGGCACCAGTCTGAGTCCTGGCTACTCCTCTTGCATTCCAGCTCTCTGCTGTGGCCTGAGAAAGCAGTAGAAGATAACCCAAGTGCTTGGGCCCCTGCATTCACATGGGAGACCTGAAGAAGCTCTTGGCTACTCGCTTTGGTCAGGCCCAACCCTGGCTGTTGCAGCTATTTGGGGAGTGAGCCAGCAGATGGAAGAACTTTCTCTTTCTCTCTCTCTCTCTCCCTCTCTCTGTAACTCTACCTCTCAAATAAATAAATGAAATCTTTAAAAAATAAAATAAAATAACTTATGTGTATGAAAGACTGATGAATAATGAAGGAAAATACTTTTGTAGGAGGATGAAGGCTGAAATGTTTGTGGAGAAGTGTATTGGGTTTAATGACCTCAGTGTGATGGCGATTTCTGAGTGATTAATTGAAATAAAAAAGAGGTAGCCCCACAACTGTGAAGAGGAAGACCATTTAAGGCAGAAGAGGAGATGGCAAGGTTCTGACACTGAAAGAAATTTCTATCTTTGAAGAACAGCAAGGAAGAACAGTATGGCTTGAGCAACATAGATGAGACAGAGGATAAGGTAAGATCAGAAATGTGAACCTGAGGAACAGACCACTTAGGGCTTGATAGGAGCAACATCAAGAGTAGATGACACAGAGTAGAGAAATATTTGACCATAGATTCAGATACTTTATTTATGGAGTTTTAACATAATAAAACAGGAGGGAGGCAAGAGGAGAAATGTAGTAGTAGCTTTGAAGAAAAGTAGAATCGAGGAGTTTTAGAGAAATAAGTTGAAGGTAGATATATACATGCCAATGTGAAAAGCCTCCTTGGTAACCATCTATACCTTGTCATAACTGTCCCTGTATCATCTCTTCTGTGTACTGCATTTTCAACAAAGGAAAGAAATGATCCCTGGCTCTTCCAAACTCTGAACGTAAGTTACTGTTATCCTGCTTGTTTGAAGGGGTCAATATAGCAAGTTCATATATAATATAAATTTTATGAAGATTTGTAAATTTTTTTCTTTAAAATAATTCTTGTATTTTTTTCAAATATTGTTGTCTTGGGCATTCAGATATTATGCAAAATTTTCTGTTTATATTTAAATTTGAATTTAAATTTTTATGATTTCATTACTGTTTAAATTGTAATAAATAATTTCCCATTTTATTCTATATATATATTTTTTTAATTTTCTAAAGCAGCTCACCAGTGACTTGACAAATATTGTTTTATTTTCTGGGTCATTAGATTGAAAGTCCACAAAAGAGAAGATAGTAGATAGAGTGGTCCAGAGAGAGATATTGCTGATCTTCTAATCATAGATCACATATAGATACAATTCATCTCTCTCACCTATCCCAAGATGTAATATATACCAATAAAAATAGAAAGAACCTGAATTCTTCTCCTATAAATTTCATTCGCTAGACTATTTTAAATGTTTTTCAAATCTTGATAATCTCTGGTTCGATTTGAGGTTGAATGGTATAATTTCTGCACCTTCTAATTGTTTCCTTGTAGTATCTCTTCCTTTCTGTTTGTCACTCTATCTATTCAGTGATACACAGAGTCTCCTCATCACAGTTGGCAGAATTTGGTTTGTGAGGTTATAAAGTATGGTCTTAAAATAATATAGGGCCAGCGCTGTGGCGCAGCGGGTTAACGCCCTAGCCTGAAGCACAGGCAGCCCATATGGGCACCGGTTCTAGTCCCGGCTGCTCCTCTTCCAATGCAGCTCTCTGCTGTGGCCTGGGAAAGCAGTAGAGGACGGCCCAACTCCTTGGGTCCCTGCACCTGCGTGGGAGACCCGGAGGAAGCTCCTTGCTCCTGGCTTCGGATTGGCACAGCTCTGGCCGTTGCGGTCAGCTGGGGAGTGAACCATCGGACAGAAGACCTCTCTCTCTCTGCCTCTCCTCTCTCTGTGTAACTCTTTCAAATAAATAAATAAATCTTTAAAAAAAATGATAAAAAAAGAGTATCTTACAAATATAAAACTTATGAAAATGAAAGTAGAATATCCCATAACTGTTCCCAAGAGAAATTAATATCTAGAATGATAGAGGAATAATATATATAATATATATACATATATATACATCCTATGTTATACATTTTTAGTTACCTAAAATCATTCTAAATATCTGTGTTCTTTTTGGACAATACAACATTTTGATATCTGCTGATCACAAAACACACAAAGAAACAGAGGTAAATTTGTACTTCTGATCAATAGTTAGACTTCATAAAATTACCTTAGTATTCCACAATCTGAAGGCTGAAGAGGAAGAAAAGTTTCCAGCTATTACCAGTTTGTTTAATAGAGAGTAAAGAAGGAAGCAAAGTAGAGAAGAAATAACAAATGAAACATTTTAAACTCTAATGCTGCTGAGAATCAAATATGTAAACAATGTGTGTAAACTTAAATTTGGTGAGATCACAACTCTATTTCATTTCCAGTGCTTCACTTTTCTTTGCGAAAACTTTTTTTTAATATTTTCATTCAGTAGTTCAAGAAAATAATTATTTATTTCATCTAAAAACTCAGTCATTTAATGGAAAAATACTGCAAATGAAGAAGTGGGCTTTATTTCTCTCTTGTTTTGCTCTTTCTCTCATTTCTTCTTTCATATCCCCCATCCGTAAATGTAAGAAATACTAAAAAAGGCCGGCGCCGCGGCTCACTAGGCTAATCCTCCGCCTAGCGGCGCCGGCACACCGGGTTCTAGTCCCGGTCGGGGCGCCGGATTCTGTCCCGGTTGCCCCTCTTCCAGGCCAGCTCTCTGCTGTGGCCAGGGAGTGCAGTGGAGGATGGCCCAGGTGCTTGGGCCCTGCACCCCATGGGAGACCAGGAAAAGCACCTGGCTCCTGGCTCCTGCCATCGGATCAGCGCGGTGCGCCGGCCGCAGCGCACCGGCCGCGGCGGCCATTGGAGGGTGAACCAACGGCAAAGGAAGACCTTTCTCTCTGTCTCTCTCTCTCACTGTCCACTCTGCCTGTCAAAAAAAAAAAAAAAAAGAAAAAGAAAAAAAAAAGAAATACTAAAAAATGTTGTGGAGAAATGAGATTAAAAGAGATTATCTTTGATGCACAAAGTTTTGGAGTCTACACACAGATTCTACATTATGTCAATTTTTTTTACTTGATAATAAACATGTTATTGTTTATTATACTATACTTTTTCTTTTTTTAACTTTTATTTAATGAATATAAATTTCCAAAGTACAGCTTACGGATTACAATGGCTTCTCCCCCAACAACTTCCCTCCCACCCGCAACCCTCCCCTTTCCCGCTCTCTCTCCCCTTCCATTCACATCAAGATTCATTTTCAATTCTCTTTATATACAGAAGATCAGTTTAGCATATATTAAGTAAAGATTTCAACAGTTTGCACCCACATAGAAACACAAGGTGAAAAATACTGTTTGAGTACTGGTTATAGCATTAAATCACACTGTACAGCACATTAAGGACAGAGATCCTACATGAGGAGTAAGTGCACAGTGACTCCTGTTGTTGACTTAACAAATTGACACTCTTGTTTATGGCATCAGTAATCACCTTAGGCTCTTGTCATGAGTTGCCAAGGCTATGGAAGCCTTTTGAGTTCACCGACTCTGATCATATTTAGACAAGGTCATAGTCAAAGTGGAAGTTCACTCCTCCCTTCAGGGAAAGGTACCTCCTTCTTTGTACATCATGTGTATTTTGCATGAACATTTTGAGGTATGCTGATAATTGTCTTTCCTTTCTGAAAAGGAATTTACTGTGCCAGTTTGAGAACTAAGCTCAGGCATTTCATGCAAGTTTGCTGAGTCTCTAGGAAATATGTCTATTTCTTAATTTTTTTCTTTTTCTTTTTCTTTATTTATTTTTTAATATTTATTTATTTTTTATTTGTAAGTCAGAGTTACACAGAGAGAGAAGAAGAGGCAAAGAGAGTGAGGTCTTCCAACCACTGGTTCACTCCCCAGTTGGCTACAAAGGCCAGATCAGAGCCAATCCAAAGCCAGGAGTCAGGAGCTTCCTCCAGGTCTCCCATGCGGGTGCAGGGCCCAAGGACTTGGGCCATCTTCTACTGCTTTCCCAGGCCACAGCAGAGAGCTGGAGCAGAAGTGAAGCAGCCAGGACTCTAACTGGCACCCATATGGGATGCTGGCACCGCAAGCAGTGGCTTTACCTGCTACACCACAGCGCCAGCCCCTAAAAATTTTTTTCTTCTAAAGCGTTATTTAAATAAGTAAGTGTTTAAGAAGGAACCTGGGAAATAGCAAATAATGATTGTATGAATTGAAACTAGAAAACCATAAGAAAATAGAAGCAGTTAGTTACCTATCTCAAAAATATCTAAGAATCAAGAAAATGAGCTAGTGTTTTGAAACATGTTTTAACTGACATTTTAATAGCCGTTATTTTTATGAAGAAGATAATTTTAAAGGAAAGCTATAATATTTAGGTAGACGCTCACAAATGCAATTCTTAAACAACATATGATCTAAAAACTTGATCATTATGTTATGATTACAGAAAATATTAGAGAACTTATTTAGAATGGGTAATAGGTAGTTTAGAGCTATAAAATGCAAGCTTAAGTTAAGTAAAAAGTTAAAAATTAATCAAATTAGATTCAAGACAGAAGCTTTGAAATCATTTGAAATTGTTTAGGAAAGAAATTACCAAATATCTATGTATATATACACACACAAACACACACACACGTACTTAACATTTGCTTCTTAAATTGGCAAAGCTAGTATTTTTTAAGTTACTAAGGAAGACACAATCACCATCTGGTGGCAAAGCAAAGAAACTGTTGTTTTAAGAGAGTTATTTCTATGACAGTACTCCAAGCATAAGCCTTCAAGTGCGGCAATCCTCTCTAAGAAAAGATTTAGATGGGATGATGTCACAGACTCTCAAATATTATCTATTATGACATCTCTGAAACATCACATCTGTAATAGGATTTATAGATACTGCTACACACGCCATAGTTGAATACTCACCTGACGTATTGTATATAAATCTGATAATAGCTCTACGAGGTTTTCCCTGAATTGTTCGATTTCCAGAAAAAGATACAAAGATTTACAGAGATTAATGCCTTGCCAGTGTCTAATTTTTTTGTAAATGGAACGGCTTAGATTTGAATACAAACTACCTCTGTCTGTTTCAAGAACCTGTACTTTTAACATATGTAAATGAGTTAAACAAGAAATTAACCTTTAAAAGTTTTCTGATACAGGAATTATTATTATACTTGTATTTTTTTAATAACTGTTAGGGTAGAATTCCAGTGTACAACTGAAGGTAGACACTGCAATGTAAACTTGAATTAGAGACAACTTAAATAATACCTGATGCTTTCTGACTATTGCTGCTTGTTCCAACATTCCGGAGGATTCTCAGAGTTCTTATATAGGCTGATGAAGCCAAATGAGTAAAACAAAGCAAAAAAACAACAGCTCTCTGTCTAAAGAAAGAGTTGTCTTGGATTTACATTTCTTTCATTTCATTCTTTCATTTCAGAGCCAAGAACAAGATGATGAATTCATTTTAGAATCATAAAAAAGACAAAACTCAACAGTTAATAATAAAAATGCTGAAAACTATCTAGGTTAATATTTATGATTTAAATCAGTTTTGTCTTATTACCGTATTTATATCAGAGAAGCATTTGAAATTAACAAGATATTTTCACAAAAGATTTTCTATTTGATGCAATCATGTACTATTTGATATAGAGAATATTTTATTGAAATTGCTATTTGTGGAGGTTAAAATGGCCAAAACTTGTCAATTTCATATGCGTCAACCTAAATCAATACCCATTTTAGAGATCAATGAACCTGAGCATTAAAAAATCTTTATGATTACTCTATAAACATAAATTTACTTTCAAAATGGGTACACTGAAAGTCACATTAACAAAGATTTTTTTTCTGTTAGATTTTCAAAAAAATAAAATGAACCAAAACTGAGCTTTCTTCTTTGAGGGACTGACTACAGTATAAGAAACAATTACTTAGTGTACAATTTCAATCTAAGCCTTGCTCTGTTTAAAAAATAGATAATTTTGGTTCTGGGATTTGTTGTTGCAGGAGAGTTCAACACCTGCATTTCTTCTTAGAACCTGCTACTCCTCAGAAGCTATCATCAATGGAAAGTCCCCATATTGCAGGATACTTCTAAGTAATTGAGAATTTCCTATCAGCTTTCCTTTGAAAAGTATTTATTTATTTGAAAGGCAGAGTTACAGAGAGAAAGGGGCAGAGAGAGAGAGGGAAAGAAAGAGATCTTTGATCCCCTGGTTCACTCCTCAAATGACCGCATTCAAATCTAATCTCACTGGGCCAGACCGAAACTAGGAGCCACACCTGAGTCCCCACATGTGTGCGGGGGCCCAAGCACTTGGGCCATTTTTGCATGCAGGCAGCTGGATCAGAAGTGGAGCAGCTGGAACTCCAACTGGCACCTCACAGGAGGTGGCTCAATCTGTAATGCTACAATGCTGTCCCCATACCAGCTTTTTTAAAAGCCATTTTAAAACCAATTAAAAATTTTCTTTAAGTCATAAAATGCATTTTTAGTGAGTGCTTGCCAAAACACATTATGTTGACTATAGACCTTCAGTTCGTAAGAGTTCTTACTGCTTAGTCCAGGACTGTGACTTACACATCCCTCTATTCCCTCCGTGTTGAGCACTTTGCATGTAGAGAGTATTTAATGGCTTCCTTGTATTGAATTGAATTGAAGAAAAAAAAATTGAAAGAAGGAAAAGTCACTTGGTTTAACATTGAAGAGTAGTTTTGGCCTTTAAAATCTTAACATGATATGAATAAATTACTATTTGATATACTGCTTTAGGTTTCTGTAAGTCACTGTGCTTTTCCTTTGCAATTACAGGACTTTGATCCCATAATTGTGAGAATATGATAGAATATATATTCAGGAAGATGGCACACTGCAGTCAGGCTTTTGGGAGGAGTATGTAGGCATCTCCTAAGTGTCAATGTATGTGTCTCTCACTTTAGAAGGACAACATGTTTCCATTTTTTAAATTGAAAGCTCCTAGAATACGTAGAGAATGCTTTTGAGAAAGTATGCAGAGACCTCTAAATGAAATTCAGTGATAGAATCTGTAGAGAGAGAATGTTATAGGATACACTGCTGGGGGAATTTGGAGAAGCCCTCAGGTCTTCCTTTCACACTCCTTTTCAATTTAAAGGGCTTATATTATCTGTTAGAACAATTGAATGAAAGAACTTTGGGATGTTTTTAGTAGGTCACAAGTGTCACCTGTTTTTTACAAGGGTATTCATGACACCCTATAGCTATGTTAAGGATAGAGCCTTTAGCAACCAAGGACAACTGACTATAAAACACAAAATTAACTCCTCCTCCATTTACTGTGATTTTCTCTCCCTTGTCTCCAGCTGATTAGTGCAAATTAACCGCCTGAGCAGTTGAGAGGCAATATGGAAATCTTAGCTATCTGCTGAGAAGGCAAGCTGGTTTTTTTTTTTTAATCTACATTTATGTAAAATTCCAGAATTCCCTATAGATTTTCCACTATTAGGATTGCCAATAATGCTTAGCACATGTTTGTATATTTGTTTTGACTTATGAGAATTTACTAATTTTAATATTCTCAGTTTTTATCTTAGTAAATCCTTATATAGGATTTATAAACATTCAGCCTAGCAATTAAGATGCTTGCTAAGATACCACATCCCATATCAGAGCTTCTGGTTTTCATACCTGGTTCTGGCTCCTTACTCCAGATTCCAACTTCAGTCTCCATGGGCAACACTATGGCTCAAGCAATTGTGTTTTTTCCACAAACATGAAAGACCTGCATTGCATTCCTTGCTCCTGGCTTCAAGCCAGCTCAGTATTTAGTCATTGCAGATACTCGCAGAGTAAACTAAAGGGTGAGGACTCTGTCCATCTCTCTCTGTCTCCCCGTGTGTGTTTGTGTGTATGTGTGTGTGTCCCTTTCTGCCTTGTAAACAAATGGAGTTTTTAAACTATTAAGAAAAATCAACTGTCAACTAGCTATTTGAATGACAGTTATGTTTTATTTAAAAAAAAAGAGGTTGAAAGTGAAGTTCTTGAAAAAGAATTTCCTGAGACTAGAAATCAGAAAGGTATATTGTTTTGGTTCCCTTTACAGATTTTTAAAACTTTGTAGACTCTTGGTAGCTATTTCCAGGCAAAAATAAAATTTAATACAAACTATATGCTAAGTATTTTGGAGAATCAAATCCTTAGCTTTTATTTCTGAATGCACTTATAGTGATAGTCAAACTGAGATTTAGAAACAACAAATCGCAAGAACCTATTTTCAACTAGGAATTGATCCATTGGTTCAATGTTTCTCAAACTTACATGACTTGGCAGACTTGGTTAGACATACTGACATCCTGATACTACTCAAGTCAATTAAATTATGTCTGCAAATAGTCACAGTATTCATATGTTAAACAAGAAACTAAGCACTTCTGTTTTGAACTAGCTAATTTGAGTCCCACTGCTATGTTTTAGAAACTAGTGGTTTGTTTATGTATTCATGTTTTTATGGCTGGAAATACTTAGCCAATTAGTTAATTTAGTTTAATTCATCTTGAAGTCAATGGATTAAATGACTAAGACACATCTTCAAAAATCCATTTTTTCCTATTGGTTGATATATCCTATCTCATATCTATTTGGAAGCACATTATTCTGCTATTCTTCAACTTGACCTTTTAAAAGATTTTTTCCACATACTCTGATTTTTAATATTTGTATTGTTCCCACAATCATAAGTGTAGCAGTCCTTAACTGTAAAGTTAGGAATTACTATATAATTGGTAAGAGAGTGGTGAGATTGTCTAATATGTTGGTACTATTTCAGTAAGATCAATCTATGATGTTTTAAAGGCCTTTAATTTTTGTACTAGTCCTATCTTATTCTTTTTCTCCACATTCTATTAAATTACTTCAAGTTGAAACTACTTACCATCTGTCCCTTAGTATTTGATCCAACTTGATTTAAAAACATTTTCAAAAGGCTACAGTACTGGCATTTTAAAACAAACCCACTAAAAGTGACACAAAACATCAAGAATTATGGCTGGGGGCAATAAAGTTCAGGCACTTCTAAATTCTGTTTCATTGGAATTATTAAAAAGAAGTAAACAGGCCTATGATTATTATCCTACAGAGACCACATTATCTTTATTCATAAAGTAGATGAAATGGGAAATAGAAAAATGACAGCTGAAAAACTCAAAGATAAATGGAAAGGTACATAGGTTGCTTCTAAATTTGCTTGCAATGTTTGTAATAACTTAGAAAATGATTAAGTAAATTTTAAATAAAATACCTAGTAAATATGAAGCTGATAGATATGAAAATAAATGGATGGCTTAATGTTATTTAGGAACTAACAGCTTTATTTACATGGTCAGCAAATAGCAAAATGAACTGCAATACTATAAACACACCACTCCATAAAATATGAAATTTGAAGAAAATCAGAATAACAATACATATGTAATATAAAAGTGCTGGTCTTCCTTGAACAAAGTTGTTTTGGTCAAGGTGGGGTAGAAAAAGCACTGAAGTGATAGTCACAAAATCATTATACTGTCCCTGTTCTTTTCGTCCCCAAGTCACCATAAGGAATCATATATACTCCCCAATCATCTGTTTATTCTACTGTAAAATGAACATTTTGCTGGTTTACATGCTACTTTGCAAAGTGACACTAAGATTTAGTGGAAGTTCTTCAGGAGCTATCAGAGGGATACTACTGAATTACTAAATAAATTGGAGGACTTAAACATATAACTGAGTAGGCCTTATTAAATATGTGAAAGATGAGGATTATGTGATAATTAGAAGGGGAATAGCTGCCATTATCTAGATTATTTGACTTCCACTTTGTATTAACCTAAATTTAGGAGTGTTAATGTAAATTATTTTTTAAAAGAATGGAAAACCATACAGCATTTGCTTAAATTCTTGTGAATATAAACTTAGAGATTTTGTTTCTATAATTTAATAAGTGCTACATTGATATATTTATATTTTACAATGAAAATGGTTACTTTTCCTGTAATTTTATATTTTTAATGCACTGATAGTTACTGTAATAGTCTAGAAATATATAAATGTACTACACATTTTATACTTTAGAAATCAAAAATGTCACATTTAACTTTATATTGTCAAACTAAACATAGTTACTGAACTAATCCTTAAATGTAAGTTTCACAGGAAAAACTATTTTTACATTTTTTTGTTTTAGAACAAAATTTCATGTTGATGTCATAATCACGATTAGTAGTACTAACACCCTAATGCAAACAAAACGTGGGGAATACATATGACTTCGACTTGATCATTGTTTTTGAAACACCTTCATATTGTTTCTGAATGTAGGAACATTGTCAATCAATCTAATTACATTTTGTTAAAACCAAGTAAGAATTCTCATTTTTTTTTCTCAATGCCAAAATAGCTGAATTAAGATAATCGTCTCTCAAGAGGCCTCTAGGCTACCAATCTTCTTCCTGCACGTATCCTGAATCCATCTTCTCTATCTGGGCTAGAGTCATCTTTGAATATCTGACCAGGAAACTTTAAAAAAAATTATTTGCTTATTTGAAAGACAGAGACAGAGATATCTCCCATCTGCTGATTCTTTCCCCAGGTGCCCATAACAGCTGAGACTATGACAGATTGAAGCTGAGAGTTGGGATTCCTACATGAGTTGCAGGGATTCAGATACTTGGTATCACCTGCTGCCTCCCAGGGCATGTTTCCATGAAGCTGGAATTGGAAGCAGTGCCAGCCCTGGAACTCGGATACTCTGGGATGTAGGTGTCTTGAGCAATGTCTAAAGTGCTGTGCCACAAACCCACCCCAACCAGGTCACTCCTATTATTAACTTCTTCGGCTGTCATTCAAGTGCTTACATGAAATACTAAGTGATAGGGTATTTTTAGTTTTTCCTGGGCTATATCCTACTTTTGTTTTCCAGATTTTCTGCTGTAACTCATTTGTTAAATCTAATCACGTTGCAGTAGCATGAGCTTCCTATAGATAGACCTTCCATGCACTTACACTTGGAATGCCCATCAATCATCCACCCCATCTCATATCTGCCTTTCAAAACTCTATTAATATTCAAAATCCAACTTAAATGTGCTCAACTTTCTGGACAAGCTTCTTTGTATTCTTGGAGTAGGAGATGCTTCTGTTAATACAGTAGGAGATAATTCTGTTAATGTTATCTTTCATAGTAAGTGTACCTGTACAATATCTTGAAACCATGGTCAAAAGGTATTAGATGATTGTAAAATATTATCCCTAAAAATGGCCTTAGTCCTTAATACTATTATTCCCTTAATTTGGTTCACTATACTTGTTATTGTATTCCTTTCTTCTCAGACAATAATCATAGCTGTGTGGAGTAGAAAGGTCAATAAAATATTTGCAAAGCTATAGTCTGCAACTACCCTTTGAATTTGCATGTGTCATTTGAGAATGACAGAGTTAAAATGTAGATTTGTTCGCTTCAGGATCATGCTTGTGACACATGCCATCTCCTTTGAAGATCTCTTGTTTCTTAGTTTTTTCCTTCTGTTATTCATTCAGAATGCTGCAAAGATATCTCCTGAAAGGCAACACTTTTCTGCTGTGAATTCATGAATGGCTTCATATATCCCTTAAAGCAAAATCCAAAATATTTGCAATAGCTCTAGTTCTTATATAATCTCCCCCTCCTTTATCTCTTTAACTTCATGAGCTCATGGCCCTGCTCTGCACTCTATTTTACAGCTCTTGGGGGTTAAATCTTCTTCCTAAATAACAACTGCACATTCCTCCCTAAGGCTCTGGCTCTTGCCATTCTCTGCATGAATGCTTTTTTCTCAGTTATTATTGCATGGCACAATAATAATTGCCTCATCTAGGTGTTTATTCCTTAATGAATTCTCTGATTGCCAGATTCAAATTTAAACACATTTCACAGTGTTCTCAACCCATTTTCTGCCTTTTCTCCATTACATAATCAGCATATAAGATTTGTAAAAGTTAATTTATTTTTCTGATTACTAGAAATTTCATCTCTACTAGTATTTATTTATTTATTCCATCAATGAATGCCCAGCACCTCAAACAACACCTATTATACAGTTGGTGTCAACTAAGTAATTATTGTAAAATTTACTTGGAGTTGGCACTGTGGCAAAATGGGCTAAGGCTCTGGCTATGGCAAGAGCATCATATATGGGTGCTGGTCTGTGTCCCAGCTGCTCCTCTTCCAATCCAGCTCTCTAGTAATGGCTTAGGAAAGCAGTGGAAGAAAGTGAGAGACCTGGAAAAAGCTGTTGGCTTCTGGTTTCTGGCTTCAGATCTATCCAGCTCCAGCCATTGTGGTCATTTGGAGAGTGAACCAGTAGATGGAAGGCCTCATTCTGTCTCTCCCTTTCTCTGTCTATAACTCTGCCTCTCAAATAAATGAATCTTTAAAAAAATTACCTTGCTAAGTATTTATAATTTTAATATAGTTTCTGGAGTAACTTATAAATAGTATTGGCTTAATTGTTGGACATAACTAATGAAAATAAAAATTGAGGGACCACTGCTGTGGTGTGATGGGTTAAAAGCCCAAGCCTGCAATGCTGGCATCCCATATGGGTGCTGGTTTGCTTCCTGGCTGCTCCACTTCTGATCCAGCTCCCTGCTAATATCCTGGGAGAGCAGCAGAGGATGACCCACTGTAACTGTTTCAAATAACTAAAAAATAAGTCTTGAAAAAAAAAAAAAGAGAGAGAACATAAAATGCTATAGACTGTAAAAAAACAGAAGTACAATATCACTGAGATTAGAATAGTTCATAGATTGAATGGGCCCTTTTTAGGGCTACTCATGTTTATATCTGAGCCATATAGTATGTATAAAAATGACTTGTCAAAGATGGACTTCAATATGTACGAAATGACAGTTTCCTTAATTTTTTTTTTAAGATTTGTTTATTTGAAAGGCAGAATTACAGAAAGGCAGAGGCAGAGAAAGAGAAAGATCTTCCATCTGCTGGTTCACTCCCCACATGACCACAATGGCCAGAATTGTGCTGATCCAAAGTTAGGAACGAGGAGCTTCTTCTGGGTCTTCCCACGTAGATCCAGGTGCTCAAGGACTTGGGCCATCTTCTACTGCTTTCCCAGGCCATATCAGAGAGCTGGATCAGAAGTGGAGCAGCCAGGACTTGAACCAGTGCCCATTTGGGATGCTGGCACTGCAGGCGGCAGCTTTACTGGCTATGCCACAACACTGGCCCTGGCTTACATTTTTTTAAGGAAAATAATTTGAATGGAACTTAACAATGCTACTTATGCTGACAACAACCTGATTCTTTATTAATGAAAGCAAAATTCTCAAACCATTCATATGCTGACCTGATACTGAATAGTATCTAGTTCCTGTTTACTACCCTTCATAGTCACTGTGTAGTAATAACAGGAGAAGTAAAACACAAAAACAATTGAGTAAAAGTTCTTGGAGAGATATAGCTTTGTCCTTGAAGTCAGTCAAGCTTCTTAGAAAAAATATTCTGACCTGAATCTCCAACAATGAGTAGGAGTTGGAATGGATGATAAAAATAGTAATATTTATGAAAAGGGATTGATACAAGTTGTTCAGAGAAGACGGAATAATCATTATGGCTACCATCTAGAATGTTGGTTATGTTGGTTAGAGTAGGGTAAAAAAGTTGGACAGATCATAAGGCAAACTGATGTTACCACAAAGCATAAACAACTTTTGAACACATAAACATTACTAGACAGATATTTAACCCATTTAATTTTTTTCTCTTTTATACTTTAAATTTCCTAAACTCCAAGTCTGGTTTGCTTTGGGATTGTTTTATATAAATCACATTGCACAAACTACAGCAGATATGTTTTATGTATAAAAATATTTGTAAGTTTACAAGAGAAAATAACAGTTATCTATGGAAAGGAGAATTAAAAGAGTTATAGTCTGTGTATGGAAAACCTGTGTTCTATAATGATTTAAGTATTTGAGACAGTATTTTTCATACTAATGAATGAGTCACTGCTTTCATCAGATAGCCAATGTGGAAACCTATCATTTGAGCCAAAGAATTAGAAGTTTTAGAGCCAACAGAAAAGTAATCATCTATCAAAAGAAATTAAGTGAGCAGCCCAAAACCTCATTCTTAATATATACTGTGAGATGCTGATTTTTAGGCTAGTTTTGGACCACATAGTAAAACATCCTTTTAAAAAATATTTTGTTCGTTAGAAAGGCAGAGTTACAAAGAGGGGGGGGGGGGAGATCTTCAATCCACTGGTTCACTCCCCAAATAACAACAGCTGGGGCTGGGCCAAGCTGAAGCCAGAAGCTTCATCCAGATCTCCTATTTGGGTGCAGTGGCCAGAACACTTGGGCCATCTTCTGCTGCTTTCCCAGGCACCTTGTCAGGGAGCTGGATTGGAAATGGATCAGCCTGCCAGTGTTGCATGTGGCAGCTTAACCTATTATGCCACAATGCCAGCCTGTAAAATCCTCTTGGAACAATGCAAGAGTGGGGTCAAATCACAAGGCAGGGTTTAATATAGGGCTTCAATTAAATGAAACCATTGAAAGTCCACATATTTTTTTTTGGAAAAAAAAAAAAGTAGTATGAGGAAAGAATACTGTTATCTAAGATGTCAGAATTCTAGAGAAAATAGAATCTTGCCTTGTATTATACTTCATTGATTTTACCCTCCATTAGGTTTGTAATATAACTTCAGGAAGGAACATATATTCTGCAAATGTATTAGAGAGATAACTACCTTCAAGGGTATCATTTTCATACAATGAAGCATAGCAATGGGATGCCTCTTCATTTACAAAGAGTATTTCCTTGGCATCAATATCCCGTTTTCTTCAAATGTGTATTCATATGTATATACACACATACTTAATTTTGAGTTTACCTCTGACAATGGTTTAAGAGCAATTATTTGTTATTTACTTTTTCTTTAACATTTCCTAATGGCTCCATAGATACAGTCACCTGTTAATTAAGTACTCTAGAATTTCAGGGGCTAGCATTGCTTTAAAATTGAATGTTTCCTGATGACTAAACTTTGACTACACATATTTATATGACTGTACCTCTGCATGTGGTTATTCTAACAGTGACTGCTGCTGTCCTGTGAAATGTGCTGGAAGAGAAATGACAATACAGATCATTACAGATTCTTTCTAATGGAGAAATGCTAATAGATTTTTTTACATTTAATATTGGTACAATTTAACATAAAAAATAATTTTGGGGGGCCTGAGCCGTGGTGCACTAGGTTAATCCTCCACCTGCTGCACCGGCATCCCATGTGGACACAGGTTCTAGTCCCGGTTGCTCCTCTTCCAGTCCAGCTCTCTGCTGTGGCCTAGGAAGGCAGTCGAGGATGACCCAAGTGCTTGGGCCCTGCACCAGCATGGGAGACCAGGAGGAAGCACCTGGTTCCTGGCTTCGGATTGGTGCAGCTCTGGCCTTTGCGACCATTTGGGGAGTGAACTAACGGAAGGAAGACCTTTCTCTTTGTCTCTCTCTCACTGCCTATAACTCTACCTGTCAAATAAATAAATGAAATATTTAAAAATTATTAAAAAATAATTTTGTCTGCTACAAATTTGAGGATGAAACATATGTTTGAGAGAATTTTCCTAATATTTTGGCTTCTGTTCCCAGAATGCTAGCACTTCATAGTAAATACATTCTTCCAAAGAAGTAGAACTTAAAAAAAAAATGTTTGAATTATAAACTCTGTATCAAATTAAATATTAAGTAGTTAAATGACTTGAGCAGTCATTCACAGTTTAAGGAGCTGAAAGTATTCTTAAAGGTACCAAACAAATCAATTGTTACTGAAAAGAATCTTCATTCAACACTGTGTTAAGGTAACACATCATGAGAGATCTAGTTTTAAGATATGTCACCCTCAGTTTTGTTCACTGTTTGTTGTAGACATCTTTTTAGTGGATCTTTATTTCAGAAATGTCTTTTTATTTTTAATTGAGGTTTCTGTTGCTCCAAAAGCTGTAAATCTCTTTGAAGTACTATTCGCTTTAGTAGAGATTTTTCCTTGCCTGTAACTTCCTCCTTTCTGTTTCTGAAAAGATCAGTGCTACACTTCTACTTACATGTTGCATGGAGAAAAAATAGAAGTTGTATTTTTCTGTCTCTTTTAGGAATAGCACTGAAATTAACAGCTGTAAGGAAAACATTTGTCCACAGAGCTAGTGTTTTCTGTAATGCCAGTTCCAATTCCTAAAGAATTACAGAGCCAAAGACGTAAACAAATATGAAACTATTTATGCATGTTGTCATGAAAGGCTCTTTCAGTCTGTATCTCTGTCGCAGACTTAATAATACTCTCCTTAACAGTGCTCATGCTTTTAAAAAAATCTTAACTCTGTTTTTTTTTTTTTTTTTTTTTTTTAATTAACTTAGGGACAAGTGTGTGGTGCAATGGGTTTAATCAATGCTTGTGACTCTGACATCCCATATCAGAGTACCAGTTCAAGTCAGAGCTGCCCTTCTTCCAATCCAGCAGGATGCTAATGTGTTTGTGAAGGCAGTGGATGATAGCCCAAGTGCACAGGCCTCTGCCACCTGTGTGGGAGACCAGGATAGAGTTCCAGCTCCTGGCTTTGGCCTGTCCTACACCTGAACCAGTGGATGGAAGTTCTCTGTCCCTCAATATAGAATTTCAAAATGAGGAGATAGGATCTGGGAACCTTCCTCAGAAGAGTGCTGCCTAACATAGCTCTTGGTCAGCGTCTTTTATGAGACTCAGGGTTTGCATAGCAATACAGCAATCAGGGTTTTGCATCTTGATTAAGCACGGCAAAGGAATAACAGGCAAGTGAGCAAAACGTCTTGTGACTCCAAGGTAAAAGTTAGGTTAGCCTTTAAGATCAGTGTTCCGTATACAATTTTGGTACCTCATGATTTATCCTGCTAAAGTTGCCTGAAATGGATTGTTCATTCTAGTTCCCAGGTTAATAAGTAACTTTGTATTACTGCTGCCCCGGCACCCTAGACCAAGAAGCTGTGCCTTCAATGAGCGTGCTTCGCCAGAAACTGCCGAGCAAGGCATTATGTTCAGGAGACTGCGGTCTCACTGAAAGCTCTTTTGCAGTCTTTTCCCTACACCTCAATATTACCCCAAATTGTTGTAGAACTCCCCCTGCTTGCCAAACCCGGGTCCTCTCCTGCAACACATTATAAGTATTGCAACATTACAATGTATTACAACACATTACTGAACTCTGCCTTTTTAGATAAATGTCTTTTAAAAAAAAGACTTATTCTGCTCTGATTTATAGTTTATATGAAAACCCACACTGTTCTTGAGTATAACATAAAATCTACATGTGTCCAAATACCATGGGTTAGAAAAGTTTTTATTTCCCAATTGAATTCAATTTTATTCAATAATATTTTTAATTTCTATTTAATATAGACATGCTTATAACAGGAATTTGTAAGTTTTATGTGGGTGATAACAATGGTATAATATATCTAGTAGATTATTGGCTGATCACTGGAATAGTGTTATATATAATAGACTGATTACATTATGAAAAATGTTGGTGTTGTTTTATTTGCATGTCTTCTAAATATTTACACAGTTAAAGTCTTCTTTCCAATAGTTGAATAACCTAAGGGGTGTTTTTGTTAAAAGTAGATAAGTATACAAAGCATATAGTTATTTCCCTTTAACATTTTTTGGGATTATAGAGATCTCTGAACACACATGTATACAGGGTTGTATTCACATTAAAATCCAGTGTAAAATTTATTAAAATCATAGAAATTTCATTCAATTGCTAGAAGACGTTTATTGATGCCAGATATGATAAACAGGTCTGTCTTCATATTGCTGGTAGTTTTTTATGTTTTGAATAACAGATTGCTACGTACAAGTAGAAACACGTTAGTTTGACAATTAAATTGCTAGACTATCTTTGAGATTTATTTGGTTCATTGAGACTATGTTTTAACCTTGTTTTATATAGAAGATGCATGTCTTAGATTTTTTTGTATTTGCAGTGTCAGTCATATTGGGAAATTTTCCTTGTGATGCAAATGTTAGAGTTAGTATATAACCAATAGAGTTAGTATCTTTGTTAATTAGCTTAGGTTTTTGTATGTTTTGTATGAATCCTTAAAGGTTTTTCAATAAGATAATCTTTGTTAATTTATGTTTGGACATATTTATGTTTGCACATAAATTTGCGTACTTTTTTTCCATTCTCATTGGTAGCTCCTCTCTATGTATTAGGTTTTGGGGTAATGGGACAGGCAGATAGAGTATAGCGAAGCTCTATTGCTCATGGAAATGTTAACCCTACTATGTTTACATTGAGACTGTATGGGGAGGTTTATTTCACTGCTAGTTGTGTGCATGTAATTGTGTCCTTCACACTTGTAGATACAAAAGAAATTTCTGTTACATTCTGTGACTATATTTTTCTCAAAAGTATAGGGTTTTTGTTTGTTGAAGTGAAATGTTAGAACAAACCTCTGTAATAAGTGGCAATTTTTGAATGCCATATATGTAGTGATTTATATGTTAAAAACCTCTTTGTGTCTACATACACACAGCTGATATACATTTTTAAAAATCACAACCTTTTACTAATATGAATTATCTTCTATATATTTTGGAGATTATATGAATAAAGGCTGTTGGATGTATTTTGATCTAAAAAGAAAAAAGACTTATTCATTTATTTGAAAGGCAGAGTTACACAGAGGCAGAGGCAGAGAGGGGTATGGGGGGGGTGCTTCTATCTGCAGATTCACTCCCCAGATGGCCGTGACAACCAGAGCTGTGCCGATCTGAAGCCAGGAGCCAGAGCTTATTCCAGGTCTCCATGCAAGTACATGGGCCCAAGGACTTGGGCCATCTTCTACTGCTTTCCCAGGCCACAGCAGAGAGCTGGATCAGAAGTGGAGCAGCAGGGTCTCGAACCAGTTCCCAAGTTGGATGCCGGCACTGCAGGTGGCAGCTTTACCAAATACACCACAGTGCCAGCCCCATAAGTCATTTTTAAAAATGCACTGAATAAGCTTTCTTCAAGTATGGGTTATAGTGATTTTGGCTGTGAGTTCAATGTTAATGAATCAACAATTTATAACAATTTATACATAAGGTGTCTTTAAAGAGAAGCAGAAAACAAGTCTTATGTTTGATCGGTGGATACAACACGTTGTTACAAGAACTTAACTTTGCATCCCTTCTCACAGCAGTGGTTTAGAGTTCAGTGATTGAATGTTCTGAAATGGAGCCCCAGTAAGTGCCTTTGACGTAGATACTAGAAACTATCAGACCCTGGTCACTCAAAGTCTCTCAGTCTCTCTCTTGTGGTTTAAAGTTATCTTTGTGAGTCAACCCCTTACTAAAACTAATTCACTAAAATGATAGAGTGGTGCAACTGGTCCCACAGTGCCCTTGATCACAAGAATCAAGAGATCATTTATCTCCTCTGTAGATAACATCTTGGTGTTCAGTCTTGTCTTGAAGATTTTTCCAAGAACATCAGGCCTTGGGCAAAAGTAGCACAACATTCAGTGAAGTTCATTTTGTCTTCATCAAAATTCCCAAAAAAGCCTGTTATTACTGACCAATCAACGAAATTCTTTGAGCACTGCAAACTCACCAGGAACTGGCACACGAGCTGAACATGCGTCCCTCAACTTCAACCTTTATCTGTAAGAATCTTTTCTTCTAACCCTGGCGGACTCTTGGAATTAAGCAGTAGCTGCCCTGATCTTTGCACTTTGCAAATAAATGCCCTTTCTTGCACCACCCTGAAGTCAGTAATGTGTTGTAAGACATTGTAATGTTGCAACACTTATAATGTGTTGCAGGAGAGGACCCAGGTTTGGCAAGCAAGGGGAGTTCTACAACAATTTGGGGTAATACTTGGGAACACAGTTATTACAAATAACACAAATCCATTGTATTTGCAAAATGCAATCAGAATAGCTGGGACTCAGACTCACACATCCCTGTGGATGCTGGTCTTGAAAGTAGCATCTTAATCTATGGTACCACAAAACCGCCTCCTCTTCTTTCCCACCATAAGACACATTGCATCAGTCTTGATTTTAAATGATCCTAAATAGCACCTTAGCACTACGCTTGAGGGCCATTGAAAACAGCAAAATAGCCATCCACAGGAATACACATGCACACACCCACACACACCCACACAGTGTGAGAGCTGAGACAAAAGAGAGCATGCCTGGCCTTGTTGGACCTCTGCTGGGAAGGGGTACATCAGACAACTCAAAAATGTTTTGCCACTCTGAGAATATCCATGAGTGCCTATGGAAAACACTGTTGTTCACTGTTGATTTGAAGCTACAAATACATCTTAAAATAAATTTCAGTGAATAACTAAATTCACAATGGGAATTACATAATAGAATTAATTATCTCTGGTTTTCCTTTGCTTTTATTTTTCTGACTTTGTCTTTTTTCCTTATTAGAATTTTCAAATAATTTTCAATTACGTGTACAAACTTAGTTTACATCAAGTATATGACACTCTCTTTGTTATATGCATTTATTCCAGTTTATCTTTTTTACATCTTAGATATATCAATTTTAGTTTTATTGCATAACTGTCAGATAATTCAGTCTCTTAAGTATGAAGGCTTTTTGGTTTGTGGGCTTGTCTCTGGGATCGGTTACAATGGAATGAGCAGAGCTTATTTTGCTGGGTGACTGGCTGGTCCTTCTCCCTGATGCTCCATTCATCTCTTTACAAAATAGACGGTTGAGTGGAGACCCTTTTGTCCAAGATGACTATATTTTATTTTTTGGCGGGTATAAAACATAGCTACATATTTACTTTGGGGAACCAAAGTGGGACTCTGGAGTTGATGAAAGATTATTTTAATCTGAAAACTTTTAAGATTCAACAGACACAGAAAGAAGCTTTCATAGAACTTTCCTTATATATCTAGAAGCAGAGAATTCTGGGAAATGAGGCTGCCATACTTCCCGTGTTCTGGGTGGCTCCACTCCCAGCAAGGACATTGAAAGTGAGACTACCATAGACTCTTTCCATAGGTGAATCTTAGGCTATAAAAAAGAGGAAAAGGACCACTTATACCTTCATAAGCAAACATTATCATGCATTTTCTTATTTCCCACTTTTTCTCCAGCAAATCCATTTGTTTTCCTAAAGACATTCTTTTGTTCTTCCACAAGAAGCCAACAAATTATTGTGGAAGATTTCCTATCATTTTTTTTTTTTTCTCTTAACAAAGGTGTTTAAAATGTGAAAACAAGAGGCCAGCACCGTGGCTCACTTGGTTAATCCTCCGCCTGTGGTGCAGGCATCCCATATGGGCACTGGGTTCTAGTCCCGGTTGCTTCTCTTCCAGTCCAGCTCTCTGCTGTGGCCTGGGAGTACAGTGGAGGATGGCCCTAAGTGCTTGGGCCCTGCACCTGCATGGGAGGCCAGGAAGAAGCACCTGGCTCTTGGCAAAGTACCAGCTGTGGAGGCCATCTGGGGGGTGAACCAACAGAAGGAAGACCTTTCTCTCTGTCTCTCCCTTTCACTGTCTATAACTCTACCTGTCAAATAAAAAAAAAAAAAGATGTGAAAATAAGTCTCAATGTAATAAGTTATTTAATTTTCAAAAGAATTAGAAGATTTATAAGACCTTGGAACACTTTCCATTTCACAAAGATAAGATTCAGCCTTAAACATGCTAATTTTAAATAAAACAAAATAAAGTACCAAATCATAAGCTTTATTTTAAACACTTAAATAGTGCAGTGCCAACTTAGAAACCAGCTTAGTTTTCAAACGACTTGCAGCATTGGATGGGTAGTAGAAATTGTCAGTGTGTGTGCTCCCTGTGGATTCCCATTTCGTCCCAGCTTTTTACTTTCACTGCCCTCAAGGCCGCTAGCCTCCTTCTACAGGGATGAGATGAGCGTGGTCCCTCTTGAGATTTCCTTGCTGGCTGTTGTGTCTCTGAATACTTATACACAAATGTCACTAAAACAATAGCTGTCATATGACCAAAAAAACCAAAACCAGAGTGACACAGGACAGTTGGGAATCCTCACAGGGAGACCCCGTGGTCTCAGGAGAGTCCTTGGCTTGGAAGAGAAATAGAAATCAGCCTCAAACTAGCAAAATGAAAGCAAGAGGGTTTTATTAAAGCAGCAAAAAGCAGCCTACCGAAAGAGTCCTATGTGCTGTTATATAGTGGGAATCTGGGACAAAGATGCGGGACACCAAGGCTCTTAACAGGAAAACAGCTTTTATTCTTGCCTGCAGGCCCTGATGTTTTGTCCTCAAATTCTAGGCCCTGAACAAAGCTGGATGTTGTCTGAATATCCTATCACAAACAACTTTATGTTTTCTATTAAATATTTAGTTATACAACTTTTGATTGGCTATCTTAGAGCTACATCAGTACTTACAAAACCATCACACAGTCAACGTGCCCATACCCGAATCGCTGCAGTTGATCTAGCTGCATCACTTTAGTTGACCTGGTTGCGCTACAGTATTTCTCAGAAACTTGTATCCACACCCTTGTTCTTGGAATGCCCCTGCCTTTTGCCTTTAGCCAGTTTTTTTTTTTTTTTTCCTCAGTGGGAGGGGTCCCTGCCACAGCTGGGTTTCTACATTTGCTAGGTCCAGGAAATGTATGTGAATAGTTGAGTGATATATTCATCATATTTGTAAGAAAAGGGCAACAACTTCCAGAAATTAGGGAGCCACCCCTCATCTCCCCTCATGTGGTCCTTTCCATTGGTTGCTATGGCAATTATAAAGTGTTGTGGCACAGGGGGAAATTATTTTTACTGTGCTAATGCATAGCAGTTAGAGTATAATGAGGCTAGCGGTTAATCTGGATACCGTGTTAAATCCAGCTAGTTGAACTTGTTTCTTCCCCTGAATCTTGTTTCTTTCCACTTGCTTCCTGGTGGGTAGAGGTGAGACTTGTCACATACTATCTCAAGGCATGAAAAAAATCCTTCTTAATTCCAGGGAAAGTTTCATAAAATTCTTAAAGAGCAAAATGTGTATATGTTTCTAGCAAAGCCGTATTTATCACTTCATGTGTTAAATAATACCTTTCTCCAAGCAACAATTTTAGAGAATAAAGGATTCAATGACTTTCCCAGAGAGTTTATTTGACAAGAATTCAATGCAAGTCTGTTTACCTTTATTGAAACCAGAGCAAAACACTTTGCATTTCCTTCCTTTGCTTTTTCTACAATATTGATATAGCTCAGGTTAAGCCTTCTTTGTCTTGTAGCAGAAACACAATGGACTGAGTGGGTAAGGGCATTATTTTGAACTGTAGAGCCTGGAAAATCATTTCTTAAGAAGTCAGTCAAGAGATAGAAAACAATAACTAGAGTAAATACAAAGATTTAAAAGTGGTGAGACTTTTAGAAAAAGGTATAGGAACTGAAAAAAATTTTGTGATACATGTTTTTTCTAAAGTAACAAAAATTTATAACACCAAATTGAATAATATCAGACATTAATAGGATATATGAAATCCAGATAATCTGAAGAGGTCTGTCAGTTTTCCCCCACACTCTGCACAATATAACTACAGACTCTAGTACTTAGGCTTATTGCAGTAGAGTAAACAGTTCTAAAATGATAAATATTCTGCTGTGATTATTAATAATAGCATAATATTTGCTGATTAGCAGTGTGATACATGTATCATGCTCAGCCAATTTTTTTTTTTTTTTTTTGACAGGCAGAGTTAGACAGTGAGAGAGAGACAGAGAGAAAGGTCTTCCTTCCGTTGGTTCACCCCACAAATGGCTGCTTCGGTCGGCGCGCTGCGCCGAAGCCAATCTTGTTCATTATTTATTTATTTATCATGAGGCAAGTACTATTACTTTCTCTCCATTTTCCAGATGAGTAAATTTGGAGACATGTAAGTCCATACTTTTAGTCTATGAATTGATCCTCAGTAATACATTCTGCTGCCAATAGAAAAGTCCAGTAACTCAAAATTCTACTGAACACAAGCAAACATTGTTAATGAATGAAGTAAGTTGTTAGTTGTAGTGTAATCAGAAAAGGGAGAAATGTATCATGGCCAGTGGAGGAGAGTACAGACATGCTTGGGAGTGAAGAAGCTTGGATTCCTGGCCCAGTTTTATATACGTAATTGTGACCTTTGGCATTTCAACCTTTAAAAAGTGACTTTTCAAAAAGGATTTATTTGTTTGAAAGGCAGAGTTACAGAGACAGAGATGGAGAGACAAAGATCTATCTGTTAGGCTACAGTGTAGGCCCCTAAAAAGTGAATTTAATTCTACATGCATTTCCCCCTTCATCAAGCTTATGATATTGGATTGCAATAGTGGTAAAGTAGTTGCTCAGCTTTGTGATTTTAAACTTACCCTTGCTTATATCTACTGTGTGTGTCATCCGTATAATACAATGAAGTGCATTTAAAGCCATGGCCAGGGGATCTTCTAGCCTTGGAAAACTGTGTGTTCCATCACTTCTCTTTGTGGAATTATCCTCCTGCTTATTCAAGAGATGCCAAGACAAAGAATGATTCACGTATAACAATGATGGCAGAATCCCATTTGGTGATCACAGTTCTTTGAAAAACATGGGTTTTCATTCACAAACATAATCAATTTGGTTAAGCAATTTCATCTCTGTGGGGTATACATATAAACCAGTTTTATTACTTTCTGATCCCTGAATATGTTAAGTATACCTTTCCTTTCTCTTATTAATGTCTTAGGAAAACCCAATACTTCTGTTAGGTTACCTTGCAGTGCCAAAGGTCTAAACCTATACAAAATAAGAGATTCACCCTGGATTTAAACATAAGTCTGTTTTTTCCCTGAATCTCAGAATAGCACATGCATGTGGCTTGAGAGAGTTGAAGTAAAGATGTGCACGGTCTGCAAATCCGTTTCTCCTCCCAAACTACTACCTTATGAAGGAGGTGATGGTTTGGTTCTGACATCTTTCTTCCCAGTCTTTACCTTTGTAATTGTAGGGTAAGAAATGAAATATGTGAGAAAACAGGAAAAGTCTTATCAGCATTTGACTACTCATCTTCTCTGACCTTGCTCTTTGTCTGGTTTCACGTTCTGCTACTTGTCTCTAACAATGCTATAGTCTCTGCAAGGTTGCTTAGTTCTATTTTCTTAGAGTGATTTCTGGATCCACTGGGATCCTTCAAGTTAATAAGGGTTCCTCTAGGGAGAAATGACAGCATCGCTTTGTCTCCTGAATTCCAAAACACACTGTCCTGCATGTAATCTCTGAGGGTTTTGTGTGCATGCTTACCTCCTTGTGTCTTCACAAGGAGTCTCAGGGACTAACCAAAAAATGCTCCGTACTCTCAGAATACTGTATGAAGAATTATGTGTGTGTGCAGGAGGGTTCTTCTTGGCATCCAAAAATCTTTTTTTTTTTTTTTTGGACAGAGTGGACAGTGAGAGAGAGAGAGAGAGACAGAGAGAAGAAAGGTTTTCCTTTGCCGTTGGTTCACCCTCCAATGGCCGCCATGGCTGGCGCACCACGCTGATCCTAAGGCAGGAGCCAGGTGCTTATCCTGGTCTCCCATGGGGTGCAGGACCCAAGCACTTGAGCCATCCTCCACTGCACTCCCTGGCCACAGCAGAGAGCAGGCCTGGAAGAGGGGCAACCGGGACAGAATCCGGCGCCCCGACCGGGACTAGAACCCAGTGTGCCAGCGCTGCTAGGCGGAGGATTAGCCTGTTGAGCTGCGGCGCCGGCCCTGCATTTAAAAATCTTATGAGTGATTCTGTTGAAGTGTCTGTAACTTCCTTGTCTTAGCAAGAAGAAGGAACCTCCCTATCTTTCCTGGTAAGTGAGAAGGAGACTTACTGGTCCCCGACATCTTGGTGATAGCATTACATTTCTTGGCTCCCTTTTACGCTGTTCTAGGGTAAAAGGTTGTCTAAGCTGGAAAAATGAGGAAATCTTTGAGAGAAATAAAATTTATTTGGAAAGGTGGTAACATGCCTTGTGTTACATGCCTTTTCCAAATGTTTCTCCTCCTTTTTGGAATTTACTTTGACCTCCATTTTCAAGTTCATTGTTAAGGAAAACCATTCAGCATCTCATTACCCAAGGTTTTTGAATTCTTACAATGTTCTAGGCACTATGCTTGTCTGCAAAAATTTACTCATAACTTGGAACTGTTTCTCCTGAATGATTCCTTTGTATTTTCCCTTGTGGGTTGTTAATCTGGTACTATTCAGTTTACATCTTGACATTTGACCTCCTTGGAAGGAAGTTCAGCATTCAGAAATATAAAATCCAGGATAAATGGGTGCATGTAAGAATGGCTTCCAGAGGAGATGCTTCATGCCAGGAAATGTAAGAGTAATAGATATCATTATTCAGACACTGCGTTTTAGGTAGGAGACAATATATCTTATTGGGAAAGTGGAATGAAAGTGTTGCCCGTTCAGGATTGATAGTTTGATTAGTTTCTGCAATATGTAAATTCTTTAAAGTATTAATTATTACTACTGAAAATTG
Source organism: Oryctolagus cuniculus (assembly GCF_964237555.1). NCBI lineage: Eukaryota > Metazoa > Chordata > Mammalia > Lagomorpha > Leporidae > Oryctolagus > Oryctolagus cuniculus. The sequence continues at coordinate 101,602,220 of NC_091434.1, forward strand.
AAGAAAATATGGTCTGAATTCAAAACAATTCAACCTAGTGCATTGTTTATATTTAACTCACTGCTCTTTGCAATTACACTTGTGGAATAGTTTCGTGGATTCAATGTAGATAAAAATTTTTATTTGTTGTTGGATTCTTACTGGCAGCGGTCTATGTAAAGAGATTCCTAAACAGAAGTGTGTGCATGTGCATGTGTTCATGTGTTTTTGATCATGTCTCCATGAATGCAGATATTTACATGCCTGATGCATGTGTGTGACTGTCAGTCCTGCCAGTATTTGTGTCTGCATACTCATGTGCCTGCTTCCTGAAGAAAGATGTGAATTCTATCCCTATTGTTCCCTAGAGACAGAAGGTAACAGATGTCCAGCCTCTGTGTACACAGGGTGTTGAACTATTAAAGGAATTCCCATCCTGTTCTTGCCATTTGAGTATTTAGGTAATTTCTCCACTGAAATTAAAATACCATTTATCACTTTAAAACAAGAGTTTAAAGAAGATTTACTAGAAAGATATTATTGTGCTGGTGTAAACTGCTTAATCTTCTCATAGGCTTTGCCTTTATTTTAAAGAATTACTCCTATAGGGAAACTAGGAATATATTAAGAGCTTTCTGAGTCAAAAAGAAAATTACAATATTTACTGAAAGTCAATTATGGGTGAAACAGTGTTAATTGTTATAGCTTGGCAAAGCCTTTGGTATTAAATATGTTACAGTGAGTTTTATAATATTAAGAGTTTTACAACTGCAATGTGTTTAGAGGTTATTGTTTTCAAGGTTCCCTGGACTTAAGTTTTTCCTGAAGGCCATTGATCCTTAATTTTTTCAGTAGCCTTTGAACATGTAGGAATTGAGATGATGAGCCTTAATGAGACTCTTCAATAGCTATTAAAATATCAGTGTATAATCTTACTAAATCCACAGGTGAGAAGATCATTGAAAACACTGAGACTTTTTTTTTCTGCCCTTACTCATCATAGAGTACTGAGATCTGAGGTTCTCACACAGCTAAGATGCCATTGCGTTACTGACTTGTTATTAACAGTTGAAAGAAAAACAGTTAAGAGATACAAGAATCAGTTGTAGGTAAACAGTAACTCTAAAAGTATTCAAGAATATATACTGTATTATCATATACTACTTTAATAATACCTAAAATATAATTCTTGCATTTGACACTGTGCAATACTTACCTAAAGAGAAATTTACAGTAGTGGTCTCAAAGAAGCCCTTCTCTATTTATAATTATGTATATAGGATATAGTTGAATATTCTATAAATATTCAACTAAAAATGAATCAATTTCTTTTATAAATTCATATATGTTATTACTAAGACTCAAACTGGCATGTCTGATACTGGATGCCTGCATTGCAAGCAGTAGCTTAACCTGATACATCGCAACATTGGGCCAGGAAAAAAAAGCTGGTGTGGAATCCTATGTATGAACTTAGTGTTTGTTGTACATTTTATGTTTTATTTCCAAATATGAGAATATCTAAATCATAAGCTTCCTTATAATTGGTATCATATGCAGAAATCTTATTTTTTGTCAATCAACATGGATTCCCTAAATGAATATCTATCTCATATCCTTACTTTCAGACTAGTAGCCAAAAATGTTTTATATCTCATAGATTTTACTCTGTTCAAAGCTTTCAATATAAAAGGCAATCTCATTTTCTTGTTTCTCATAGTATGCTTTGTGCTGCTACAACAGAATATCTGAGACTGGATAATTTATAATGAATAGACATGTATTTCTTGCAGTACTGGAGAATGGGAATATCAAGGTAGAGGGACTGGCATCTTGCAAGGGCCTTCTTGCTACCTCTTCCCATGCAGAAAGGCAAGGGGAGGATGAAGGAGACCAAATTAGGGGGCCATACTCCCCTTCTTAAAAAGAACCCATTCCACTGATGTTAATTAGTCCACTGCATATTCAACAGCCTGATCACTTCTCATTGAGCCCCATAGTCTAACATTGTTGTATTGGGGAGTGAGTGTATGGCACCTGCCTTTTAGGGGAACGCATCCCAACCATATCAGTAGCTATCAGTGATTCTTCATTATAGTTACTTCACAGTTTTCTACAACTTCATTGAATTGCTTGGACCTGAGCTGACTTCTGCCTTAGAATGTGACTTGATTCTTTCCAACAACTGTATTAGTAGAGTCTGGCTCTATTATAATGAAAGTCTTGTTCAGTCCAGACCAGAACAACAGGGAGATAAGTATGAGATATATAATCTAGCAATACTGCTGTACCTTAGAGGATAATATTCTGTATTCCCAAAAATGCCAATTGGAAAGGTTTAATAGTTTGAGTTTCTGTATCTTATGTTATCAACACAAGCCAACAACATATAGCTGGTAATACTCTGCATGGTAGCTTTAGGTTTATCACATAATTTGCTCATACCTCACTAAAAAATCAAGAAGCCAGATGAAAATGCAACTTTTTTTTTTAATATCCTTCTAAACACAAAAAATTAGGTGATTTAAAGCATTTTATATCATAAATATATCTGGTTTTGAGTAAGACAATTGTGTTTAAAGCTTAGTTTTAAGGTTAATCTACTTAAGTTATATTTTTCCACTTGATGCTAGTTTATAAAGATTTATTTAACGATTTTTAAAATATTTATTTATTTACTTCAAAGTTCTGAGAGAGAAGCAAAGAGAGGCAGAGAGAGTTAGCTGTCTTTTATCTGTTGATTCACACCCCAGATGGCTGCAAAGGCCATGGCTGGCAATGCCATGTGGGTGACAGGGCCCTAAGCACTTGTGTTATCTTCTACTCCTTGCCTAGATGAATCAGCAGGGAGCAGTAATGAAATCCAGCAGTGGAGACTTGAATCAGTGTTTATATGGGATGCCAGCAGTGTCTTAACCTGCTGGGCTACAACATTGGTCTCTTGATCACATTTTTAGATTTTATAATAAAGCATAAAATCAGTTTAAAGTTGTTTAAATAATGTTTAGTACTTAGAAGTCTCCCAGTATTTCATACCGGTATCAGAATGCCTGGAAATAATCTTGCATTATTTCTCTTTATTTATTGCCCTCTAGGATTATTGTTAAGTTCAATTCTTGTGATTCGTATGATTTGGTATGAAAAAAATTGGGTTTTTCAAACCACAGATTTTTCTATTTTATATGTATCTCAACTCTTACCCATCTGTTCCTTTAACCTATTCATCTACCTGCATCTCTGTGGGAAATAAACCCACCTGAGATTACCTATCCACAAAGGATGGACTCAGAAGCATGAAGGAAGCAGAAAACAAGGCATTTTTTGATACCCATTCTCAAGAGTGGTGGCCAGCCGGCACCTCCCTCAGAGATTCAGCTCGTTTTATCCCAGCCATGCAGAGGTTTCTTTCCTCGGTTCGTCACTGGCTGAACAACTTGGGAGATACAATCTAAATTAGACATGGCACTAAAGGTCAGGTAACGGGGATAAGTTGTTGGGCAGATTTAAGAAAGCGGAAGTGTATCACATTTTGATAACAGCAAGACTCCAGTACCTAAGACATGAGAGCACTGTGTACCAGGTATCCAATGGTTACAGATAACAGAATTGCTGAAGGTTACAAAGATAACAGGCAGGGAGTGGTTTGTAAAACAAGTACAGCAGCTGACCTACTTTGGGGTTTCTGCAACCCTCTATCCTACATACTACTGGGGTCCAGTATCATGGCTGCACTAAAGTATGCTGTCTTTTATGAAAATACATCACAGTCGTTTCTCACAATCTCACAATTAATTTTGGACAGGAGCAGCCAGTAACTCACAAACAGAAAAACAAGTAAGTACAAATGACAGGGTTCACTATTCTTGTTTTAAATTCCTAAACACTTATATACAAGTAGACAAATTTTAGTTCAGACATTCTGTAAATGAAGGTACTTCAAGGAGTGCATGGAAATGCAATAAAAAGATAACATTTCTTTTGGAACCAAAAATTTGGAAATCAAAGCTTAGTTTTCATAATATGAAATTCCATGAAATTTTAAGACATTTTACATTTTCTTCCACTCTGTTATTCCTCCCTATATTATGCTATATTATTCTCCTTTTCTTTGAAATTTATTTTTTAAAATTTTATAATTAATTTGTTTTAATTTTGTATTTTAAAATTTATTTAAATTATTTAAAATTTATTACAGAGCAAAAATGGAGTAGCAGAGAGAGGGAGATCTTCCATCCAGTGGTTCACTCCCCAAATGGCTGCAATGGCTAGGGCTGGGCCAGACTAAAGTCAAGAGCCTAGAACTTCTTCCAGGTCTCCCTTATGGGTGCAGGGACCCAAAAACTTGGCCATCTTCTGCTGCTTTCTCAGTTGCATTATCAGGGAGCTGGACTGTAAGTGGAGCAGCTAGGACTAGAACTGGTGCCTATATGGGATGCTGGCATTGTAGGCAGTGGCTTTACATGGTATGTCACAACACCAGCCCCACCATCCATTCTCTTAACCCTTCAGCTCAAGATTTTTCCTTTTCCTCTGCTGACCTTCCATTATTTCAGTGAGAAAATACATGCGACTGAATAGCACTTCCATGTGTAGCCACCATTATTTTCCCTGTTGAAGAAAAGCCCCCCAAACTAGTTGCAGGTATGATAGAACCCCCAAACCTTGATATGCTCACAGAGTAAGCCAGAAAGTAGGTATTTATTTGCAAAGCTCAGAGCAAGTAGGCAGCTATTGCTTAATTCCTGAGCTCACCAAGGATTAGAGTGAAGAGTCTTATGGAATTGAAGCTGGTGTTAAGAGGTACATGAACAGCTTGTGTTCAATTTCCTGGTAGGTCAGGATATCTGTGGCCTTCCTTGATTGGTCAGTGATGTGTTCTCAAGGGAATTTTGATGATAGCTAAGTGTCCTCAGTTGGACTGGCTGGAGGTGGGGTAGTTACAAGTAGGGATAGTTTCCTTGCTAGAACTTGGAAATCCCCTAAATGAAACCCCTCTAGACAACACTGGTAAACAAGGTTTCATCTAAAGGAGAAGTAAATAAATGACTTCTTGAGTCTAGTAATTGGAACTTTATAGGACCAGCTTGACTTCACCCTTAGTGAATTCCTTTAGTTAAGTGGTTAATCCTAAAATATTGGAAAGCATACCTTGAGCTAATGGAGACAGGTGAGAATTTAAGATTTGCCTCTACATTAGGGTCATTTGTATAGGGTTTGGTCTCATAGCTAAAATATTCTACTTTTCTTTTTTAGGGGAACGCATCCTGTTAAGTTGCATGTACTCTCTATCTTTTTATCTAGAGCTCTTTTCTTTCCTACTTTATGATTTTCTTGCTTTTTTATTTTAAAATATATGTATTTACATGAAAGAGTTATAGAGAGAAGGGGAGAGAAAGAAAGAGCTCTTCTAACCACTGGTTCGCTTCTGAAATGACTATGGCTGGGCCAGGCCAAAGCCAAGAGCCAAGAATATTATCTAAGTCCGTGTCTGGTAGGGGCTCAAACACTTTAGTCGTCTTCTGCTGCCATTTCCCAGGCTATTACAGGAAGCTGGATCAGAGGTAGGGCAGCTGGGACTCAAACCAGGGCTCATATGAGATGCAGCATTGTAGGCAGCAGCACTCCCAACGGTTCCACACCCCTGACCCCTAAATGAATTTCCTCTAATTGTTTGCTAGTTAAAAACACTATTCTGGGGCTGGCGCTGTGGTGCAGATAGTTAACGCCCTAGCCTGAAGTACCGGCATCCCATATGGGTACCGGTTCAAGACCCAGCTGCTCCAATTCCTGTCCAGCTCTCTGCTGTGGCCTGGGAAAGCAATAGAAGATGGCCCAAGTCCTTGGGCCCCTGTACCCATGTGGGAGACCTGGAGGAATATAATCTCCTGGCTTCAGATTGGTGCAGCGCCGGCCATTGCAGCCAATTGGGGAGTGAACCATCGGATGGAAGACCTGTCTCTCTCGCTGCCTCTCTTCTCTCTGTGTAACTCTGACTTTCAAGTAAAATAAATAAATCTTTACAAGATAAAAAAAAACACTATTTCCTCTTCTGTAGCAACCTTTTTTTCCCTTTCCCTAGCAGTCTTTCCAATAGGGTATCATCATGCAATAATTTTTCCATAATTTACCAAAAAGGGTATGATGACTGGCTATGCCCTTCCTGCTACTCCTCCTTTTCTTTGTTTCATGGAAAATCTTATTACAAAAATTGTCTACCCTTAATGTCACTTTTTCTTATCCAGTTCATTTTAATCACTTCAATCATGATTTCTCCTATGCTTTTCTACTGAAATAGGTCTTATCAAGGTCAATGATAAGCAGAACATGTTTAAATCCAATAATCAATTTTCATTTCACACCTTTCTTGAATTCTTATCAACATTTGTTATGGTTGATCATAGTTTCTTCTTAAAACATTTTCTTCACTCAACTTCAGGAATCACACTTGCTCCTTGGTCTACTTCTGCCTCACTGGCTGAAACTTTGCAGACCCCTTGTATTCCTGGCCTGCAAACCTTGGAGCAACCGAAATTCATCATTCATTCACTCCTTTTCTATATTTACCTTTGGTGAATCTTTCTAATTTTGTGGTTTTAAAGAAAAACTACATATTTATCATTTAAAAGTGTATCTTCCTCATATCTGTCTTTAAACTTCAGAGTTGTATATCCAGTCACCTGGTCAGCATTTCTTCTAGGATACCTAGCAGGTATAACAATCTTAAGTCCAAACTTGAACTCCCCTGATCAATAATAACTCAGTTTGTAATGATGTTTGAGCATAACTCCTTGAGTCTTCTTTTTCTTTTACTCTATAGCCAATAAATGTGCAACTTACAGGAGCCACAGCTTTAAAATATTATGAGATGGGCATTGTATTACAACTGGTTTAGTGGCTGATCAGGATGTCTCCATCGTGTTTCAGAATGCCTGGGATCAAGTCCCACTTTCATCTAGCTTTCTGATAAAGCACTTGAGAGACAGCCGATATTTGCCAAAGTACTTGGGTACCTGCCATCTACATGGGAGACCCAGATGGATTTCCTATCTCCTAATTTCTGCCTGGTCCAGTCCCAGCTGTGGTAGCCATTTGGGAAGTAAACCAGTAGATGGAAGATATCACTCTCTCTTTCCCTCTCCCTCTCTCTTTCTCCATCTACTCCTTTTCCTTCACTCCCTCCTTCTCCCCTCCTGCCTTCCTCTCCCCCTGTTTTACTATCATTCTGCCTTTCTAGTGAATAAATACACAAATCTTTTAAAAAATACTATGAATCCTCTTACCATACTACCCATAATTCTTTGGTTGAAATCATCATTATCATTTTGCCTATGTTGTTATGGTGACCTTAATGAATCTCCCACACCCTATCCCTATCATATTATTCTCATCACAGCAGTCAGAGTGTTCCCCTTGAAAGGCAAATAATCACTTCTTTCTGTCACTTGTTTGCTGAAAACCTTTAAATAGCTTTCTAGTTCATTGAAAATAAAAAATCGAATTGCTTGAAATGTCCTACAAATTTCTGGATCTGTTCATCTGAACTCTCTTCGTTCTCTCGTCTTCCAACTTGATTGTGTAGGAAACACTAAATTGTTATATTTTTAACAATTCCCATCTTTAATATGAGAATCTACTGCAGATGAGAAACCTCCTTTATTTCCAAATTGTCCATCTACAACACAAAGTAGAGAAAGGAAAGTGAAGTGTGCCCTATGAGTATCTTGACCTATAGAGATGGAGCTATGAGACTTCCCTTGGCAAGAAATTATCTCAGGAATTCTAAATGAGCCCCAAAGTAAGAGGGCACATTGAGAAAAATGACTGGTTTTGACATTATCTCTTAAAGGATTGTGACTTTAAGCATGTAAGTATTTTGTAATCTTGTTTTATTTCCTATCATTGAAATTATAATTGGTTAAATAATACCGATTCTGGTGGTTTATGCTGAGAAAGGAATGGGATAATGTATGAATTATTTTAGAAATTGGCTGGCCAGTGCCTCAGCTCACTAGGCTAATCCTCCGCCTGTGGCACTGGCACCCCGGGTTCTAGTTTTGGTTGGGGCGCCAGATTCTGTCCTGGTTGCTCCTCTTCCAGTCCAGCTCTCTGCTGTGGCCCGGGAAAGCAGTGGAGGATGGCCCAGGTCCTTGGGCCCTGCACCCACAAAGGAGACCAGGAGAAGCACCTGGCTCCCGGCTTCGGATCTGCACAGCACGCCAGCCGCAGCGCACCAGCCACAGAGGCCATTTAGGGGGTGAATCAATGGAAAAGGAAGGCCTTTCTCTCTGTCTCTCTCTCTCTCACTGTCTAACTCTGCCTGTCAAAAAAAAAAAAAAAAAAAAGGAAATTGGCTGAACAATAAGACTTTACATGTCATATCATGAAAATCTATTTTTAGAAAATATATAATAATTACATTTTAAAATGCTGTATGGATAATAAACTATATGAAATAAATACTCTAATTTATTATATTTATTATATATATATATATAATTGATTTCTACAAGTTGTACATACAGGGATTTGAGAAGATGATTATTGACCAAATCTCACTTACCAGTTACTTTAGCTTGTCTACTATCCTCCATGCATAATTATCTTACCTGATTTTCTTTCTGCTCTCAAAGCTAGTATTATTTGAAACTAAATATAACAATTGGAGGACCTATAATTATACAAAAAATTTCTAAAATAATTTATATAATTTCTTCTTACTTTTTATCTTCAGTATTTGGTCAAATGTCCTGTTGGTCAGCATAAATTGTTCATGTCAAATAGGTATGATGATTGCATGAATAACTCAGCCTAAGTTCCCCTCCCTGCTCCAGGATACTAATGTAATCTAAATTAACTTTTTAAAAGTGATTGTGAGGCAATTTAAAAACATTTCATTTAATTCTTTATTGAAGTCTGAGTTTCATTAAAGTATATTAAATATTTGCCTGGAACTAAATCACTTTGCTATCCGTGAGTTCTAACCTGGCATAAAACAGAAGTTAGATTTGAATTGAGTATTGTTATTGCCAGGAATCATATCTCTATAAAATGTGCACAAGAGAAATGCTGAATACTGAAACCATCATATAGAGGCTTTTTATAATTCTAAATTGGAATTATATAATTCCAATTCACAATTCTAGCTGGTTGATAAAAATGCAAGTGAGAAAAAATTTCAATAGGGAAAGTATTTAAGATAAAAGGGATGTTTTATTTCAGGAGGGAGTTTAAATGCTGGGGAAGCACAGTCCTTAGTATAAAACAAAAAGTGGGGTGGGAGGGACGGTATGGGGGGGAAAGCCATTGTAACCCATGAGACGTACTTTGGAAATTTATATTCATTAAATAAAAGATAAAAAAAAAAAAAAAAGATTAACACACACACAAAGAAAAAGTGTATCATAAAGGAACAGGGAAGGATCTCTTTTTTTTTTCTAATTTTATTTACGTTGTAGAAGTTTCATGGATTTCATAAATACAGATTTAGGAACATAGTGATACTTCCTACCCAACCCTCCCTCTCACCCATGCTCCAACACTTCTTCCTCCTCCCTCTCCCTTTCCTACTCAATTTTTGCAAAGATCTATTTTCAGTATACTTAATTATTGTAAAGTTAACAATAAACTAAGTAAAAGAGTTCAACAAATGTTAAGAAGAAAAAAAAAAAAAAACACTGTATCTCAACGTAAGAAACAAGGACCATAAACAGTCATCATATCTTATAAAGTCCATTTCACTCCAATATATTACATTTTAGGTACTCTGTTAGTTCCCTTGGATCAGGGATAACATATGATATTTGTCTTTTGGGGACTGGCTTATGTCACTAAGTATAATAGTTTCCACTTGCATCCATTTTGTTGCAAAAGAGAGGATGCCATTTGCTTTAACAGCTGAGTAGTACTCCATAGTGTGTATATATAACATGATTTCTTTGTCCACTAAACAGCTGGTGGACATCCGGGTTACTTCCATATCTTAGCTATTGTGAATTGTGCTGCAATGAACATGGGGTTACAGATAACTCTTTTAGATACTGATTTCTATTGGTTTGGATAAATTCCCAGCAGTGGGATGGCTGGATCATATGGTAGTTCTATATTCAGATTTCTGAGGTATCTCTATACTGCCTTCCACAGTGGCTGTAACAGTTTACATTCTCACCAGCAGTGGCTTAGGGTGCCTTTTTCCTCACATCCCCTCCAGCATTTGTTGTTTGTTGATTTCTATAGGAGAGTCATTCTAATTGTGGTGAGGTGAAACCTCATTGTGCTGTTGATTTGCATTTCTATGACCAGTAGGGTTCCTGAGCATTTTTTCAAGTGTCTCTTAGTTATTAGAATTTACTCTCTTGAAAAATGAATACTCAAATTCTTTCCCCATTTTTTAACTGGTTTGTTTGTTTAGGTGTTGTTGAATTTCTTGAGCTCTTTATAGATTTTGGATGTTAACCCTTTATCAGTTGCATAGTTGCAAATACTCTCTCCCATTCTGTCAGTTGCCTCTTCACTTTGCTGAGTGTTTTTTTGTTTGTTTTTGTTTGTTTGTTTGTTTGTTTTCAGTGCAGAAGCTTCTCAGGTTGAAGTAATCCTATTTGTCAATTTTGGCTTTGATTGCCTTTGCTTCTGGGGTCTTTCCCAAGCAGTCACTTGCCTATGCCCATGTCTTGCAGTTTCCCCAATGTTCTTTATTAATTTGAGAGTATCAGGTCATAGGTTTAAGTCTTTGATCCCTTTTGAGTGGATTTTTGTAAGGTATAAGGTTAGGGGTCTAGTTTAATGATTCTGCATACAGAGATCCAGCTATACCAGCAACAATTATTGAAGAGACTGTCCTTGTTCCAGAGACTGAGTTTAGCTTTTCTGTCAATGATAAGTTGGTTGTAAATGCATGGATTGTTTTCTGGAGTTTCTATTCTGTTCCATTGGTCTACAAGTCTATTTTTGTGCCAGCACAAGGCCTTTTTTTAATTATAATTGCCATATAATACATCTTGAAATCAGGTATTGTGATGCCTCTGGCTTTGTTTTTGTTGTACAGAATGGCTTTAGCTATCAGGGGTCTCTTGAGCTCCCATATGAATTTCAGCATCATTGTATCTAGATCTGCAAAGAATTTCACTGGTACTTTGATTTGTATCTCATTGAATCTGTAAATTGCTTTTGGTAGTATGAACATTTTGAAGATATTGATTCTTACAATCCATGAACATGGAAGATTTTTCCTTTTTTTAATGTGTTCTATTTCTTTCTTCAATATTTTCATCATAGAGATCTTTGGCATCCTTGGATAAGTTTATCCCAAGGTATTTAATACTTTTTGTAGCTATTATGAATGAGGTTGACCTTAAAAACTTTCTCTCAGCCATGGCATTGTTTATTTATATAAATGCTATTGGTTTTTCTGTGTTGATTTTATATCTTGTCACATTACTAAACTTATTTATGGTTCCAGTAGTCTCTCAGTGGAATATTTTGGATCCCCTATATATAAAATCATGTCACCTGCAAATGGGGATAGTTTGACTTCCTCCTAATTTTTATTGCCTAATAGCTCTGGCTAAAACTTCCAGTATTATATTGAATAATAATGGTTAGAGTGGACATCCTTGTCTGTTTCCAGATATTGAGGGGGGGGGGGGTGACTCTTCAATTTTTTTTTTAAATATTTATTTATTTATTGGAAAGGCAGAGTCAGAGAGAGAGAGACAGACAGAGAGACAGAGGTTTTCCATCCACTGGTTCACTCCCCAAATGGCCACAACTGCTGACACTGGGCCTATCTGAAGCCAAGAGCTACTTCCAGGTCTCTGCAAGTGCAGGAGCCCAGTGACGGGCCATCTTCTACTGCTTTGCCAGACCATAGCAGAGAGCTGGATCAGAAGTGGAGCAGCCTGGATTTGAACTGGTGTCCTTTTGGCATGCTGGCACTGTAGGCAGCAGCTTTATCTGCTATGCCACAGGACTGGCCCTGGGACTCTTCTAAAGAGAAAGTTCCTGCATAGCTTTGCACTCTGGTATTATTATGCAAATGAACAGTAAAATCTGTTGGAAACGGTCCTGATTTGATGATCACATTCAAAACTGACTACTGGTCACAGTTCATCGGACAAGTCCAGGTGGTGAGATAGGAGGCTGAAATAGTAACGAGTCCATGTTGTAATAGTGTTTGTTCCAGAAACACAGAGCATGACAAAAAGTATGTAATTTCTAGTTAGTCAGTGTCTGATTGACTGATATTTGACCTTTAGGCCCAATTATTCAGTCAGGAAATGTCCTGCTGGTTCAGCTTTTCCAGAGCTCACTTAGTTAGAGCAAGGAAAAGTTCATCATATACAGTTTTTATAATGAGTTCAAATATATATCTTCACAGAACTCATGATCTGTTTATACACTAAGTTTCTCAGCACAGGCAATGATAAGAATTTCCAAATCTGTTCATGACTTTGGCTATTAGTCAGTATTTATGGCTGCTTGGCTAAATGTAGCAATTTTATGTTTTTGGTTTTACTGTTTTTCTATTAATATGAACTTGATGGCTACTATTCTACAAGGAATAACCACCGTCAGGATTTAGGGCATCTTCTGGAAAAGGGATGGTACATGTACAACAAATGAATTGATACTAACACCCTGTTGGAATCATGACCAAAATTGCTCATCAAGGATGCCCTGCTGGCCATGGATAGGTGCTTTGGACTTTTTAGTATTGAAGTGTAGTCAGTAATACTTGATACCCAATGTATACTTTTGTTCAGAATTATTCCTTAAGATGTCAAGATTATAAGATTTAGTCCCTTTTCACAATTACATTCTTGTAGATACCATTGGTGTCCCAAAAACATCCTTTGCTTTAATCACATTGGTGAACATTGGCCCAAATTCCTTCCACCTGCCTGTACATATACTTCTTTGATTGAATGTTTTCTCTCATAGCTGCCTTTGCTGCCCCTTGGCAGGCCAAACTAACGTTACAAGCTCTCTTCTCCCATGGCAGATGGTGGGTAGTGCACATAAAAATCCTACCCAATCCCCCTTTGTAACCCTGAAGCATATTTTTTTACACTGGCTCCCAAGGTTTCTCCAGTGGGATTAAACACCAGTCACCGGCAATGGTAGCTGTTATCAAAACACATACTTCAATGGCTTCCTTCTTTACCTTGTCTTATTTATCTAACACTCCTACTGGTGTTTTCTTTTAATTTCTAATTTACACTTGAGTTCGTGTCCCAAAATCTGTTTCTGGGAAAACCCTAACTGAGGTGCACACATAGGAACACATTGAAAAAATGAAAACCCTTTATACAACTCAGAATGAGACTATTATAACATTTAGGGGATGAGATGCCTACATATTGTCTATTAAATACAATTACCTACTTCGATTTTTCTGGATTTGGAATGATTTATATGAACAGCTTATTTTATATTTCCTCAAACGCCATTTAAATATTATATTAGGTTTTCAATATTAAGAATTTCATTATTCTCAAACAGTGAACTAAAATCCCAAAAAATACATTTTCTAACCAGTGTGATTGAGTTAGCCAGAATTTATCCTAACGTTTATACTAATTTTCACCAGATAGAAGGGGAATAGAAGTTGGTAATGAAATGAGGGGAATTCACTCACTGAGAAAGACATGCAGAGGGATTCAAAACACAGAAACAATACCAAGCTTTTAGCTTCCAGAAATAAGAGCCCACTGTGCCTGAAGGGCGACTTCAAATTCTGTACTGCTCTCAGCCTTCCATTCAAACTGTAACGGGTTTTTTGCACGTGGCTGAGTAACATTCCAAGGATACCCTGATGGTGAGAGAATATTGCCAGGTAGTCACTTAAAGTGTTAGAAGTCTTTTATGTTACTCCATTTTCCGTGAGCCTTACTATAAATGTCATGAAAAAGCTTTATAAGACTGATAAAGATATAACATGCATGACTGTTTGTTTGTTTTTATTTTTTAGAGTCCAGACAAATCCCTTTTATGCTGTCTCAGAGGGCTGGTTACGGCCCTTGGGTGTTGTCTTCTAGCATAAGTTGCAAAGGAAAAGTGTGCTATCCTGAGCCATTGTGACATTGATTTTAAAAGACCAATAAGTTTATTTTCCCATTCGGAGCACCCTAGTGCTGTTTTCTCTTTCTGACAGAACCTGAGACAAGGGCAGAGACCATGTCTTCTGTTCACCTTGCAGCTCCCAGCAACACCTATTACAGTGCTCTCTAAAGAGTAGGCACTCAATAAATGTTGCCAACTGACATAAGCAAGCTGAGATTAGTCATCTGATGGCTTATGACCTCTGGAAGGAAATGTGAGTCCCTGTCACACCTCACAATAAAAAGCTGACTGGATTTAGAATCTGAAACTCTGAAACCATGGTTTAAAGCATAATTCTATTGCATCCTATGGAATCTTACAAGGATTGTTTAATGTCTTCGAATTTCAGATTCCTTAAGAATTATGTGGAATTTATCCAACTCTTGTGAGGGTTAAAAATAGACATATTAGGGAAAATCTTACATATCTCATTCATGATAATAGTTCTGTAATATGAATTGGTGTCTGAAGTTCTTCATGTTCTTCCTGTGGGTTTGGCATGCACTTCCAGCTTGTCCTAAATTGATCTGGCAGACACTGCTCACCCTTCAGATCTCCACTCATGCTTTGCACTCCAAAGCTTTTCCTGATTTCCCCTGGCAGACCCAAGAATCTCCTCCTCTTTAGGGCTATGTTCATTTGAGTGCTAATTGTTTGCATGAATGATTTCCTTCTACTCTCTGAGCTCCTTGCTGGCAGGAAGTGTGTCTTTCTACCTGTCTAGTTCTAGCTCATTGCACATTGTTGTCCCCTAGGAATCGCTATATAAATATTTGGTGATTGAATTAATACTGAGTAGGGGAATATGTCTCAATTTTTTAAAAAATGCTTAGAAATTCTATACCAATATATAAAAATTTATCATTACATACATGAGGTACATCTGTTTTAGAAGCTATAACTGGAAGAGAAAATTCTTCCCCCATAGAAAGATGGGGGAGGATGCCCACATTGTCCCTTGTTTACTTCCTTTTCCAATCCTAATAGATTGACTAAGGGAGGGAAAGAAAAAGAGTACTAGACTGATCACAAATCAGAAATAATGAACATAAGAGTATCCAGGATATATATGACAACGACCAGTATAAAGTGAGATAGGAAATAAGTGATCAGTAATATTTAAAAATATTTATTTATTTGAAAGGCAGGATGATAGGGGGAATGAGAAAGCAGAGAGAGAGGGAGGGATGGAGGGAGAAATAGAAATAGAAATAGATCTTCCATCTACAGATTGCATTCCCCAAATGATCACAGCACCAAAGTCTGTACCAAGCTGGAATCAGAAGCCAGGAATTCCATCTTGGTCTCCCACTTGGGGAGCAGGAGCTGTCATCCCAAACGTGTTAGCAGGGAGCTGGATCAGCACTGCAGCAACTGAGATGAACTGTCATTCTGATGTGGGATGCTGGCATGGAAACAGCAGCTGAACCCGCTGAGCCACAACACCAGTCTCTCAATAATATTTTTGAATGGATAGACTCAAATCTGCTTTACTCACAAGGACTGAAACTTTAGACAAAATAGTCTGGTTATTTAAATTTAATTGCACATTCTAATTCTCTGAAATAGATGTTTTAGTGTGTTTGCCATCACAGGCTTGTATTTACCATCAGTGATACGTAAGTGTGGGGAGCAACTCGGACTAGACTAAGTTACTGGAATTAAGACTTATTCTATGCATCTGCTCTCCCACAATATGGCGCTGAGAAGGGAGAAACAGCTTCTACACAGCTGCCTCCAGTTCAACCAATAAACTGTAGGACCTGCTTCTGATTGGAGGAGAGCAGCGTACTCGGCGTGTGGGTAGCAGAGTTGGGATTGGTGGAAGAGGACTATAAAGGAGGAGAGAGACAACATGCACCAGGAACATCTAAGAGGGAACATCTATCTGAAGGAACACCTGTGCAGCCCCCGAGAGAGCCGGCCGGCGGTGTGCTGCTCCCCCGCGGAAGTGGGGAAAGTGGCTAGGGGGAACCGCCCTTCCACGGAGGTGGAAGGGTCGGTAGCCAACCCGGGAAGAACCAGCAGCAAACCCGGGGAGGGCCGAGCAGACAAAAGAACAGCGCAGGGTCCTGTGTCGTTCCCCCACGAAGACGGGGAGCGACACGTAAGTCCGAGTCTTATTTTCACATTTATTTCTCTAGACCACTTCAACTCTGCCATTAAGTTCCTTCTAAGTTCCATAAGTATTTAATATATTTAACAGCAGTAGAACAATTGGAATGCAGAGCAATAAGAATCTTCTGGAGATTGGTATACATGACTGACGCCATCTTTTTTTTTTTTTTTTCCTGTGTGTGAAGAGATACATTGAATTAAAGTAGTTGGCTTATGTTTGAAGTTTTCTAGAGCCATTAAGATATGTTGTTATCCTCATATGACCTATGTGTACAGACCTTTTCTCAGTACTGCTTTTTCTGGAGTTCCATTTAAATTTTTATTGATTGATTTGTTTCTCTCTCATTCGCACTCTCTCTCTGTCACACACACACTGTCACACACACACACCCACAGGGAGAGAGAGAGAACAATTTCACTTACTGATTCACTCCCTCCAATGTTCACAAAACCCTTTGGATGGTCTTGGGCCACAAGAGATTGGAACCCAAAGCAGGTCTCCTACAGGGGCGGTAGGAACCCAGCTAGTTGAGCCATCACAACCACCACTTGATAGCTGCCCACTAACAGGATGCTGTAGTCCAAAGTGGGAGCCAGGAATGGAGTCCTGCTTCTTGAGATACAGATTTTTTTTTAACTACTAGGCTAAAAGCCTGCTACTTTTCTTTAATACTTGAGAAAATATGAGAGCACATTAAAAATATTTGTGGAAAATATAATTAAAAAGGAAGTTAACCTTGGTGCAAAGTTTTTGAAATTCTTTCATAATTCTTTCAATAAAAAGTCCATGGAGGGACAGGCATTGTGATGCATTGGGTTGAACTATCAAATGCTCACATCCCATATTGGAGCCTGGTTCCAGTTTCTGCTACTCTACTTCCACTCCACATCCCTGCTAAGCACCTAGGAATGCAGCAGATGATGGCCCAAGTGCCTAGGCCCCTACCACGCAGGTAGGAGACTCAGATGAAGTTCTAAGATCTTGACTTTGGCCTTTCCCAGACCTGGTTGTGCAGCTACTTGGGGAGTAGACCAGCAAATGGAAATTCTCTTGCTGTCTGTCTCTGTGTGTGTCTCTCTCTAATACTCTGCCTTTTAAATAATGATTATTTTTTTAGTTCATGGAACATGTATATTATGAAAAAAACTATATATGGATTTCAAAAATTTATAGGAACAAATAGACTTGATGCCCCTCCTGCTATGATGCCATGTCATGGAAATGACCAAATATGTAACCCGAATCTAATGACAAAGAAATAAAAAGACAGATCTATATTCTTTGACAATCAGTGATATATCTAACCTTCATTCCTCAACTATCAGTGTCACAAAAGAGTGACAGGAAGACTACTCTAGAATAAAGAGGATGAAAGAATTGACAAACTGCTGCAATGAGTGATTCTTGACTAAAACTAGCATTAAAAACAACAGTGATTAAAAATACATTTGAATGTAGACTGTATACTAAGCAACATATTATTGTGTCTACATTACATTTATTAGTTGTCATAACAGTAACGAGATTATGTGTTACCTTGCTAGGGCTACAATAACAAAGACCACAGACTGAGTGTCTTAAACAGCAGAAAATTATTTTGTCATAGTCTGGAGCTTACAAAGCCAGGTTTGCTGCAGCAGGTGTGGTTTCTTCCAAGGCCCTCTCTTTAGCCTGCCTATAGCTATGCTCTTGCTGTGGCCCCACATTCTTTCCTGTGTGTGTGCACATCCCTAGTGTCCCTCTCTCTGTCCTAAGAACATATTTTATAACCTGACCGCCAGTAAGGTTGAATTAGGACTCACCTCCACCTTTGCAGCCTCATGTTGATTTAGTTCCAGCTTTAAGATTGTTGCTCCAAACACAGTCATATTTTGTGGTATTAGAGGTTAGGATTTCAGTGTGTGAATTTTTCAGGGATTGAATTCAGCCTGAAACAAGTTATACTGAAGAATGACTCATAGTGTTTTTTTTTTTTCTTTTTAGAATTTTTATTTAAGATTTTTTTTTAAAATTTTAAATTAATATGTAGTAATTGTACATATTACAATTGCAACCTGAAGCCAGGAGCCAAAAACTACATCCATGACTCCCATGTGGATGTAGGGGCCCAAAGACTTGGGTCATTTTCTGTTGTTTTCTCAGATGCATTAACAGGGAGTTGGAACAGAAGTGGAGCAGTTGGGACTCAAACTGGCACTCATATGGGATGCCAGCATTGAAGGTAAAAGCTTAATCTGTTATATCACAATGTTGGAGCCTAGAAGCAGGATTTTAATTAAGGCTTTTTGCCCTAAGTCCATGAACTTAGAGCTGGCATTGTGTCACAGTAAGTTAAGCTGCCACCCATGAAGCTACCATCCCATATTGGATTGCCAGTTGAGTACCAGCTACACAACTTCCAATCCAGCTCTCTGCTAATGCATTCTGAGAAGACAGTAGAGGTCTTGCCCAAGTACTTGAACCTCTGCCACTCATATGGGAGACCCGGATGGAGCTCTGGGCTTCTGGCTTTGACCTGGCCCAACCTCAGGCTGTTGTAGCCATATAACGAGTGAACTAGCTGGTTCTCTTTCTCTCCCCCACCCCACTCCAATCACTCTGTCTTTCTAATAAATAAATAAGAATTTTTTTAAAAAAGGCCATATTATCAACTACCATGTTATCCTGCACCTCTTAAGGAAAATAAGGAACTGTATTTGTCTTTAGTACACTACTATGCAGTGAGTAAAGTTTTATCACTCCTTTCCTCACCACCTCCACTCATTTTACCACAATTTCCATATTAAACGTTAGATTTTAACCAACATATTTATGCTTTTCTTTGTTTTGGTTAGGTTTGCCTAATTGCTAGAATGCAGATACTCTCAAACAATGGCAACCAAAGATGTTATTACATTTTTAGATATAGAAAATACAAAACCAGTCTTCTAGGTAGGTGAAGGGTTAATGGCGATGAAAGCTGGAAGTGGTATTTTTAATCAGAATATTCTTGCACATTTCTCCTACTACTTAAAATTGTAGATCCCCTGATTTTAAATCTCAAGAGGAGTAATTTGATAAATTTAAGTAATTTACGCATCAAGTATATGCTTGTTACTCCTCTGCCAGATAACTATCCTTAATGGTCACTTGTGATGAAAGGTGGTGGCTTGGAGGATTAATGTGGTGTCACATCACATAAAATATAACCATTCTGGCATATCCCCATAGGAGAAATTATAGGAAGGGGGTCACAGTGAATTAAGTCTGGTAGAAACTACTAAAACTCAATATGGGCAGGTGTTTGGTGTAGCAGTTTGATACTCATTTATCGTACCAGAGTACCTGGGTTTGATATCTGCCCCTAGGTTCTAGTTCTCACTTCCTGCTAATGCTTACCACGGAAGGCAGCAATGATGGCTCAGGTATTTGAGTTCCTGCCTCCCATGTGAGAGACCTGGGTTGAATTCCTAACTCCCAGCTTTGGCTCCACTTGGGCTATTGCAAACATATAGACTGTAAGGCAGTGGATGGAGCTTCTCTCTGTCTCTCCTTCTTAAATAAGTGAATAAATTTAAAAAAATCTATAATACCTCAATGATTTTAAATATTTTATTCAGAACCACTTTAAACCTTTGTCTATTTTCAGAAATTCAATAATTTTATTTCTTTGAAGGAAGCTTACCTAACTATTGCAATAATAACTATACCATACCCTGTTGCCATATCTAAAACATAGATTAGGTTAAAGGCTTCACTGAGGTTTATTATAGCTTTTAGAAGCTCTGTAACTATATCTAAATACAACTTTCCACTTTCCATTCTCCAAGATAAGAGTTGTATGGGTAGGATGATATTTTCCATTTATTTTAAATATCCCTCTTGAGTATACCTTGCCTGCTTTGGCCACTGTAGCACATGAGGTTGATGTCCTCAGAGAATCATATATTTGACAGTAGTCTTAGCAAACCACTTAGAACAGACAGTAAGATGAGATCACCTATGTGAACCAATTGAGTAAGTAATAAGAGTAAAGCCTAACTTCCTATTTAAATAATTTGAATTCTTTTTTCTAAATGCATTACTTTAAACTTGCTCATTTGAACTTCATATGCCATTTTTCTGCCAAGCTATAAACCTCTTGAGATTTTCCTACAGTCTATGCACACCGGCTTGGCATTTCACTGCTCTCTTAGTAAAAGCTTGGAATCACTTGCTAACCTCGAGATTTTCAGTGTGCAGCTTCTCTCCAATTATTTATACAAATGTAAAGCAGAAATTATCCTAAAATGGGAAAAAGAAGCTTACTCTTACATTTCAAGCAGAGACATGTTCGTATATTTTCAGTGATTTGTCATTACTAGGTCAAATCTTTATTCAGACAAAAAGGTAAACAGCTTTAATGTATAATGTCATAAAGTCTTCAAGAAAATTTTAACTATATCTATTGCTACCCTTTTATTGGAACATACACTTAAATTCTATCAAGTCTGTGAAAGATTATGAGAACCTTGGTCGAGGGGTTGGTACTTTTTCAAGTTGTATCACTTGTATCTACAGAGCACTGCAATATTATTGAAGCTCAAGTCCACTAAAATTGCACTGTGTTCTTAGCAGCACCTCGATTTTTCCTCGGGAGCCTGAAATGTTCTACTAATAAGCAGTTCATTAGCTTATTTATTATACGTAAGGCTCACATGTAAACATTCCTTCCCATCCCCATGGAAGTCAGAGTCTTTTTCTGGAGCACTTCTTCCTTCAGCAAAGTAACAGTTTGATATCTGAAACTTGTGTACATAAAATTGATTATATTTTCTATCATCATCCCCAAAATCTCAACTAAAAAGTAATATAGGAAACAGCATCATAGGAAAGAAGTGTACTGTGAGACAGAAGAAGGAGGGTCATTTGTTCAACTTGAGTTTATTCTATGTGCTAAACACTATATGTCATTCAGTTCATCCAACCACATTCCTCCTTAAACACTATTTTCCTAATTTTATTGATGTCAAAGATGGGGCTCATAAAGTAAATAACTTGCTCAGAATGAAATGGAAATGGTATTGAAACCGAAAGCCAGTTCAATCTTATTCTATGTTTTGTATGTTAACGCAAGTCTGACACGTATAGTTCCTGACAAAACATATATGGGTATAAGAATAAATGAGGCTGGCGCCAAGGCTCACTAGGCTAATCTTCCGCCTGTGGTGCTGGCACATTGGGTTGTAGTCCTGGTAGGGGCGCCGGTTCTGTCCTGGTTGCTCCTCTTCCAGTCCAGCTCTTTGCTGTGGCCTGGGAAGGCAGTGGAGGATGGCCCAAGTGCTTGGGTCCCTGCACCCACATGGGATACCAGGAGGAAGCACCTAGCTCCTGGCTCCGGATTGGCGCAGCACTGGCCGTGGTGGCCATTTGGGGGTGAACCAACGGAAGTAAGACCTTTCTCTCTGTCTCTCTCGCTGTCTAACTCTGCCTGTCAAAAAAAAAAAAAAGAAGAATAAATGAATAATCATATATAAGGTTCGCATAACTTTTTTAAACTTTTATTTAGTAAATATAAATTTCCAAAGTACAGTTTATGGATTACAATGGCTTTTCCCTCACCATAACTTCCCTCCCACTCACACCCTTCCCATCTCCCGCTCTCTCTCCCATTCCATTCACATCAAGATTCATTTTCAATTATCTTTATATACAGAAGATCGATTTAGTATATATTGAGTAAAGATTTCATCAGTTTGCACTCACACAGAACATAAAGTGTAAAATACTGTTTCAGTATTGTTATAGCATTAATTCACATTGGACAACACATTACGGACAGAAATCTCACATGAGGAGAAAGTACAAAGTGACTCCTGTTGTTGACTTAACAATTTGACACTCTTGTTTATGGCATCAGTAATCTCCCTAGGCTCTAGTCATAAGTTTCCAAGGCTATGGAAGCCTTTTGAGTTCGCAGACTTCGATCTTATTCAGACAAGTCAAAGTGGAAGTTCTCTCCTCCCTTCAGAGAAAGGTACCTCCTTCTTTGATGGCCCAATCTTACTACTGGGATCTCACTTGCAGAGATCTTTCATTAGGGTTTTGTTTATTTTTTTGTTTGTTTTGCCAGAGTATCTTAGCTTTCCATGCCTAAAATACTCTCATGGGCTCTTCAGCCAGATCCGAATGCCTTAAGGGCTGATTCTGAGGCCAGAGTGCTGTTTAGGACTTCTGCCATTCTATGAGTCTGCTGTGTATCCCACTTCTCATGTGGGATCGTTCTCTCCCTTTTTTATTCTATCAGTTAGTATTAGCAGACACTAGTCTTTTTGTGTGATCTCTTTGACTCTTAGACCTATAGTGTGATCAATTGTGAACTGAAATTGATCACTTGGACTAGTAAGATGGCATTGGTACATGCCACCTTGATGGGATTGTATTGAAATCCCCTGGCACATTTCTAACTCCACCATTTGGGGTAAGTCTGATTGAGCATGTCCCAAATTGTACATCTCCTCCCTCTCTTATTCCCACTCTTATATTTAACAGGCATCACCTTTCAGTTAAATTTAAACACCTAAGAATAATTGTGTGTATAACTTTTTTAAAGATTTATTTATTTACTTGAAAGTCTGAGTTATAGAGAAAGAAGGAGAGGCAGAGAGAGAGAGAGAGGTCTTCCATCTGCTGGTTCACTCCCCAATTGGTTACAATGGCCATAGCTGTGCTGATCCAAAACCAGGAGCCAGGAGCTTTTTCCGGGTCTCCCATGTGGGTACAGGGGCCTAAGGACTTGGGCCATCTTCTACTGCTTTCCCAAGCTATAGCAGAGCTGGATCAGAAGTGCAGCAGTTGGGACTTAAACCAGTGCTCACACAGGATGCCGAAACTGCAGGTGGCAGCCTCAACCTCTAAGCCACAGCACTGGCCCCAGTTTGTATGACTTTTACATATACTACTTCCTTTCTCAAAGAGTTGTTCTAAATTGCACCATCAAGCCTAATTAGAATCAGCATATTTCTTTAAGACAGGAAAATCAGGAGATAAAACCCAAATAATATTAAGGAGCTGGAGGCAAGTCAACAAGGCTGGAGTTAAAAGTATGGAATTTGGGATCCAGAGGGACAGAGGCAGCTACTAAGAAATAAAATCAAGATTTTGCTAACTACCCATGATTAGGAATACCAGTTTGCAGAATTTAATTACCCAGAAAACACCAACTTAAAACAGAATGGATGAAGGCATGGGAAACAAAATTGGGCAAAGACGGCTATGACCAGGATCACTAAATTTGTGATCTCATCCCACCCACTCAGCCCCATTGTTGGCATCTTAATCAATCTCTGTGGGTCCTATCTATTTACTTTCCATTAGTGATTTACATCCTGAGTGTGATTTGATTATGATTCTAAAATAGTGAGCTCTGATTAGCAGATAGGTGATATTGAATTAATCATTTTCAGCAAGCTATCTGGTTTTGAAACCAGACAAATACTTGTTGGATATATTGGAATAAAAATTCAGACATAATGATATTGGGCAGGTCCTTAAAAGGTTGGAAGCAATTTATATTTAACAGGCTTTTGGATTATTGCATGAAATTATATTCCTTTTCCCAAACATTTTTCAATCTAATTTTGCATTCAAAACAATTTAAGTAATATGTTTCATGATAAATGAGATTATTTTTCACAATGAGTTTTACTTAATCTTCATAAAGATAATTTACCTGAATTCAGTAGTCTAACCTTAACCACTATTTATTAAGGATTATTCTCAGATGAGCATTTATATACATACTAGTGCAAATTTTAACTGAAATGGAAATATCATCTTTGAAAAGTTGCTCATATCTGTTGATGAAAAGAGAGAGAGGAAGGGAGGGAGGAAAGAAGGGAAGGTTACTTGCTCCTGGACTAGAGGGTTTCAGAGCATCACTATTTGCTGGGATATTATAGTATATTCAAATTTGAAAAAGATTGTCGGTCTGTTACGTTCACGTTCAGTTAGCAACTTTGAAGCACTTTACATGTAAGTGCTACTATCTCAGTTTACCTACACAGCAAATGTTATGAACAGTACACATGCATTAATTGGTGTTTCATAGTGTCTTAGCATATTAGCTTCCACCTTCACTTATTTCAATGGACCAAATATTCCAGCAGAATCTTGAAAGTGCAGTGTTGCTATTACTGTTAGATTTTTTATAAGATGCAGAGCATATTTCGTATATTACAGAAAACTAACTTCTTTTCCAGAGCTTTTACTTTTTAATTGGAAAGAAACAGCAGGATGCCTAAGGACAACTTTTGATGTTTATAAATGATAGTTAAAATTCTGTAATTGGAGCTATATGAATGCATGGCTTTATAAGTATGTAATATACAGGAGAACAGACAAATACTGGAATGAATTGAGTACAGTACATTTCCATGTGTTAAGAGATCTAGACTTTTAAATGACACCCTGTAATTACCTATCTATGTGATCCTGGAAAAGTATTTTCTATCTTCAGGGCTCTATTATAGTTTAATAATCCCATAATCTAAGGTAAAGACAAAATAGAACTTCATCATGGTAATATAGAGGTTAACTTCATGAAGCTTATCATTTATATTAATTTGGTACAATTTAGCACTAAATTTTAAATTTGAGGTTTTGTGTTAATTGATAACATCTCTTGAAGTGATCTTTATTTACTATTATGAAATTCTGGTTAGCAGGTCACTCTTTAACATAAGAGTTTAAATTATGCTTAAACACATTCCCTGTGAGAAGTTAAAGGTCATCAGTGAGCAAAGAGAGAGACAAGAGCTCTTTACTTTTCTCATCAATTATCATGTTAATGTGATATTAATGCAAAGAGAACAGATGCAATGTAGTTCATAGATAAAATTCTAAGAATATAATGATACTTCCTCCCTTCCTTCCTTTGCTTTCTCTCTCCATTCCTCCTTTCTTTCTTCTCTTCCTTCCTTTGATTATTTCTTCCTTTCTTTTTTAATTTTTGAGACAACATATTTGTAATTTACATTATAGTCAGTCTTAATGTTCCACTACATAAAGAATTCAACAAATAAAAAATAAAAAGATTATAATCCAGTAGGAATATAGCAAATGTTATAAATGATCATCATTTGAAAAGCTGACCATTTCACTCTTATACAGCAACTTTCAAAATAGTTACATTGAAACTATGGTAGTATAAGGGAAGCTTTTATACATTGTTGGTGGGAATGTAAATTAATGTGTTCACTGTGGGAAAACAGTATGAAGATTTCTTTAAAAATTAGAAATATACCTGCCATGTGATCCAGCAATCTCACTATTGGGCATAAATCCAAAAGACACAGATATAGTGTATCAAAGAGATACCTGCATCAGCATATTTATAGCAGTATTGTTCACAATAGTCAAAATACATAATCAACCAGGGTATCCATCATCAGATGGATAAAGAAAATGTGATATACACACTCACAGATACACACACAATGGAATATAATTCAGCTATAAAAAAGAATGAAATTCTAGCACTCAAAATGAATGGACATCATGTTTAGTGAAATAAGCCAGATACCAAAAGACAAATTCTGAATGTTATCACTTATATGTGGGAGCTAAAATTTAAAAAAGCAAAAAAAAAAGAAAACCAAAGAAATACCTGTGTTTATCAGCATTGCTGCAAATGTAGTTTTGTCAAACTTTGTTTTATATCATTGACAAAGTTCATTCTTCATGGTTGCTTTTTCTGTCCCTTTCTCCCCCTTGTTCCCTCTCTCCTTCTCTTTGTCTCTGCCTCCCTTCTCTCTCTGTTCCTCCCTCCTTCCCTCTGAATAAGCTTTTTCTGCTCCACCTGTATATGCCTAAAACATAGCTAATGCCCTAGCTATATGGCTATTCATACCAGCTGCCACTACTATCTTTCTGGGTTACAATTTTAAAAAACTAACTTGGAGAATTTGACTCAGTGTAAGTAACATATTTGTATGCCCCAGAGCTGGGTGCCCAGTATTAGTCTAATAAGCCTAGGGGAAGGAGGCAGGCATGAGAGGTAGTGCCATGTAGGAGAAGCTGGGCTGTAGGAACAAAAACCTGGAGGGGAAAGGAAGAGCCTTTTCCTTGAGGAAAAAGATGAACTAGAAAAATATTCCAAACTGAATTTCCTAATCACAGCATTCTGTATTTTACAGAATGTTAACCTTAGAGTCTGCTCACTAGGTTTGTGGCAGACAATATAATTTATTTAGAACATCCTGCTAACTAGCCAATTGTTCAGCAGGCCAAGAAGTATCAACATAACCATTAGGTCACTACCTTGTTTCCTTTCAATTGCTCTGTTTTCATTTTTCTTTTATAAATATTTGGAAATGATTTGCCATACAATTTAACTTAAAGGGATAAAATCCCATTATAGTAACAATCTAAAATTTGTTATTTGGATAATTTACCATATGTATTTATTTTGGGAGAAGCAGCTTAACTGGCAGATGGAAATTACATTTTTAAAAATTTTCATATGTTTACTTGAGAGGAAAACAGGGAGAAAGAGAGAGAGAGAGAGACATGCAGATAAACAGGCTAGTCTGCTACTCAAATGCCCACAATGGCCAGGGCTGGGTCAGGTCAAAGCCAAGAGTCGGGAATTCTACCTGGATCTCCTCTGTGGGCTGCAGGGACTTAAGCACTTGATCTATTACCATTGTCTCCCATTGTCTCCATTAGCAGGAAACTGGAACCAGGAACTTGAACTGTAAACCCGGGTACTCCAATGTGGGATGTGGGTATCTTAACTTGAGTTTAAACACTAGTTACTTTAATGTTTTTCAACCACAAGTTACTTTAATTCTTATATTAATAATGGGATATAAACTTTGTTATTTTATTAGTTCTGAGGGGGAAAGTAAAGCTTGAAAATATTTATTGGATAAATTACAGAATTTTATGAATACTGATCAAAGTAATTATTTAGATAACTTTTACCTAAATTTGCCTTTCTGTTGTTCAGATTTGTCATTTAAATTTCATATTTTCTAAGCAATGGCTGCTCTGTTCATTTATTGAAAGTATGGGTTTGATTTCTGTTTCTCCTGTAGTGATGGCAAGTGTTTCAGTTACCATTTATCTTAACTATGAATATTTATGAGAATTTTTCATTTGCAAATGTTAGCAAACTCCATTCAAGTAAGATTTGGCAAAGAGGTCTGGCTAAGTGGCTCAAAATGCCAAAGAAAACTGTAAATATTGACTATGTTACAGATGAATTCAGTTATTCAAAACACATCTCAAACTCTGTCTTCTCTCAAACATTTGATTTGGGCTTTCCTAGATAAGAGCTAGCAAAAATGTTATTAGTGGTAACCTCAAATCATTTTGAATCTGGCACAATTGTTTAAAAATATTTGTTATTTGAAGATACATTCTCAAGTCATAAGATTTTTTCACGTTAGAGTTTCTCCCAAATCAAGTGACCAGGAGAGAAGTAGTCTCTTATAATAAATTTTAATACTATGCCAATCAGGGTACCACTTAGAGAAAAGAACCAGTGGTTTCCTCCTTCCCTCCCTCCCACCCTCCCTTCCTCCTTCCCTTCTTTCTGCTCATTTTCATCAAGATTTTTCTCCCTGTTATTCTGCCAAAATATACTTTAATTTTTAAAATGTTTATTTTCATTTACTTGAAAGGCAGAGTGACACAGGGAAAGAGAGAGAGAAAGAGAGAGAGAGAGATTGAGATCTTTTATCTTTATCCAGTGGTTCATTCCCCAACTACTTGCAACAACCTGGGCTGGACCAGCTGGAAGCCAGGAGCCTGGAACTTTGTCCAGGAATCCCCAGAGGGTATCAGGGACCCAAGTCCTTGGGCCATCATCTGCTGCCTCTCAGGGTGTGTATTACCAAGAAATTGAATCAGAAGTAGTGTAGCCATAACTCAAACTAGCAGTCTGATATTGGATGCTGACATCCCAAGCAGTAATTTAACCTGCTGTGCCACAATGTTCTCCCCATTTGTACATATTTCTTATAAGAAATTGGCTTATGAATTGTAAGATATGGCTATTTAGATTGAAATCTGTAGGGCGGGCAGTCTGGAAGGTCAAATTAGAACTTGT
Source organism: Oryctolagus cuniculus (assembly GCF_964237555.1). Lineage (NCBI taxonomy): Eukaryota > Metazoa > Chordata > Mammalia > Lagomorpha > Leporidae > Oryctolagus > Oryctolagus cuniculus. Next base: position 101,630,488 of record NC_091434.1, read on the forward strand.
AGGCAAGAGCTGATGCTGTGGTTTACAGAAGGAATTTCCCCCTCAGGGAAACCACAGTTCTGCACTTGAACCCTTTCAAGTGATTATATTAGGTGCAATTTAGTAATGCAGATAAATTCTTTTACTTAATGTTTTTCTTAATGTAAATGCTAATTGCATATCCAAAATACCTTCTGAATAGCATCTAGGTTAGAGTTTGGTTAAATAACTGAAGGCTATACTTTACTAAATTGACATGTATAGCTGAATGTAATAGGCTCTGATATGGGGCAGAGGATGGAGTCATAAATATTGAACAGCAAACAATGATCTAAGAACTTTCTAGGAAGAATTCTAATGCAGTGGGATTCAAGCAATGTATTCTCTGGAAAACTATGTGAACCACATGTAACAATCTACAAAATCAGGACAATGTTATCCTTACTTAATAACAAAATCTTAAAAAAGGCTTATTTATTTGAAAGATAGAATTATAGAGAGGGGGAAGAGAGGGAGAGAGACAGAGAGAGAGACAGAGAGACAGAGAGAGAGAGAGAGAGACAGAGAGACAGAGAGAGAGAAAGAGAAACTAACTTCTATCCACTAATTTGCTCCCCAAATGGTTACAATGGCCAGGGCTGGGCCAAAGTCAGGAGTCTGGAGCTTCTTCTGGTGGATGCCGAGACCCAAGGCATCTTCTACCACTTTCCCAGGCACCATAGGAAGGATCTGGATTGGGGCTAGCACTCTGGCATAGTAGGCTAAGCCTCCGCCTTGGGCACCAGTGTGTCATATGGGCGTCCCATATGAGCATCCCATTTGTTCATCTCTCAGATGCTCCTCTTCCAATCCAGCTCTCTGTTATGGCCTGGGAAGCAGAGGAAAGATGGACCAAGTGCTCGGGCCCCTGTGTAGGAGACCTGGAAGAAGCTTGTGGCTCCGGCCATTGCGGCCATTTGAGGAGTGAACCAGTGGATGGAAGACTTTTCTATCTCTTCCTCTCTCTGTCTGTAACTCTACCTCTCAAATAAATAAATAAATAAATAAAACAAAGAATGAAGGAAGGAGCTGGGTCAGACTTGGAGCGGTTGAGAGTCAAACCAGTGCCCATATGGGAATTCCGGCATTGCAGGCTTAATCCATGTTTCAAAATGCTAGCTCCCAGTTGTTTTCAGTTCTTTGTGGCACTAATAATACCTTGGCAGAAGATAGCACACCTGTCAGGTAAAGTCTGCAGAGCAATCCTATTTAGCCACCCCCTAAGTATTCATAAATTCTAAGGCATAAGTGTAAGACCTTGCTATCTGTCCTCTCTAGAAGCAGTACAATTCCCTGTTGTATCCCTACAACGTGGAATCCAGTTTTCTCGACAGAAATTAGTGAATAGAGAGGGAAAATTTTAAAAAGTCTTAAATTTTTACCACTGTTAATAATGGTACTGGGAATAACTCTGTGTGTGTGCTGTTTCTTATTTGGGAAGACGCACCTGCAAATAAATTTCTGGCGCAAAGATTGCTGGGTCAAGAAGTAAAATTAACATTTGCTTTTGTTAGATTCCCACCACATTGATTATGGGAATCAGATTTCAGCAAGCTCTTTAACTGATTATGGTACCCAATGAAGTTTATACTTCACTGTTGTAGAGCAAGTACATCTACTTCTTTGAGTATTAATCTTGCTAGAAGAATAACCATAGAAACCCATGCTTCCTGGCAGACTTGCCAGTATAACCTCTCACAGCTGCTTGTTGATAGAATCCATGAAGTACATCCTGGACAAGAAACCATGGCCTAGGAACACCTGACATTTACCAAATATATGACTTACCAACTGAGCAAAGAAAATTTGCTCTTTCACCAGTTTTTTAAGTCTTGACTATGCTTAGCCTGAGTACGATGTTGCTTAAAACTAAACCAAGAAATCTAGAAATCTAGAAAATCATTATGAAGAAGTTATTGCTTTAAAAAACTTCATGTTATATTTTTCTAAGTGTATCTGCCCTTAACAGCTAGGGTACTGAGCATTGGCCAAGAGAATCTGGATTATTTAACAGTGTGACTTTATCTATATAATCTTACGATTTCTACCATCACTGAGTTATTCTTGCACATTGTGTTCTAATAGCTAAATGAGATGTGCATAGAAGTATAAATAATAAACAATATGTGAGAAAGCTCTGCTGTAAAGTTTCATTTTTCTACATATTATCTTCCTCCACTTAGTAAGAATTTAAAATAGAAATTGACAGTTCAGCTAATCCGTAATTAGCATAGCAGTGAACCAGATTTGTTCAGCAGTCCACAACTTCATGGATACTTACTTTAGAGGCTGCTAAGACAGCCATCTGTGTTATTTCATTTCAGAAAAAATGCCTTTATAAACCAACAGGACTTCCTTAAGTGTGGAAATTGGGTTATATATCTCTGCATATCGCAAAGAGCAACTTTTGACTTCTAATATATTACATCAAATATTTTTCTGTTCCACATGAATCAAGTATATTGAGCATGAACTTTTGAGTACTGGCATCCTGCATACTGATCCCTGAAGGAGTCCTAAGACAGCATTGCCCTTGGTTGTGAAAAGCAATATGCCTAAACTGTAAGCTCCATTCTTTGTATTAAACAGAAAGATACTTTGAGATCCTATGAGACAGGTATTTTTCTTGAGAAAACTATGAAGGTACAGCAAACTCAAAAAATATATTTTTATGAAAATGAATATACTAGAATCATGCTCTCTACTCATCCTTGCCACCACTCAATTAACTATCAATTTCTGTGGACTCATACCTCAAAATGCCTTTTGAATCTTACTTATCTTTTCTATTTCTACTTCCCACACTAATGTATAACTATCAAACTACTCCCTCCTCTATCCAGTGTCTACCATTTCAAGTCCATTCTCCTCAAAGCATTGAGTATATGAATATTCTACATTATTTAAAAAATGTCTTTATTTTTGTTGTTCAAAAGGCAGAGCGAGAGAGAGAGAGGGAAGGAAGGGAATCTTCTATCTTCTGGTTAAGATCAAAGTAGGTGCAGCAGCTTGGCCTGGCTGGGCTGGCTGGGCTGAAGCTAGGATCCAGGAGCTCCATCCTGGTCTATCACTTGGGTGACTGGGGCCCAAGTACGTGGACCATTTGCTGCTGCCATTCCAGTACATTACAACGAGGTGGATTGGAAGCAAAACAGGACTCAAACTGGCCCTCCACTTTGGAATCTGGGCATCAGAATAGGAGGCGTAACTCATTGGTGCTAAAATGTTAGCCCCACAAATGTCATACTTTCATGTAAACAAAGATGAAATACTTTGCTGCAGCCAGAATTATATAAACACATTAGGAATACATCCAAGTATGCTATATTCCAGTCTCTAGAAGTATATTGAAATTAATATTGAGGAAATGTCACTAAAAACAGGAATTAGCCAAACATTGGAATACTGAAATCTGACTATGAACTAATCATTACTCCTTACAAAGTCGGTTTTAGCTGGGACTGTAAGATAAAAAAGGAATTGGCTTTCAACATGTTCTAAATTCTTAAGGCAGAAAAAGGAATGATCATGTCTAAGTGGAACAGGGTGGAGTAGAGTGAATCAGAAGGCTGGGGACAACGGAGAAGGAATGAGAAAGACATGTTGAAGACTGACCAATGAGAAAATATGAAGAGAGTCAGTGGGGACAAGATCTGAATGAAGTTCAAGACTTGTCGCAGTGAGAGCACCTGAGACAAAGCAAAAACATACAGTCCAGTGGAAGTGTGTGATACTGTGTGTAGTTTTGGTGTAGGTGGTGCTGATAAAACCAGTTTGTGAAACTCAAAAATCAGAAGATTTTTTCAAAGAAGGAAATAATGTTCTGGGATTAATACTAGAAAAGAGACCGATCTTATAACTCTCCTCTCGTGTGCATGGTAGGACCTCAGTTTTGCAATGATCATTGATATGGGTGACCTTAGCAGAGGTTACATTTCAATAAAGGCAAGGAGATGGGGGAGATTCACGGAATAGTCTTAAGATATTAAGAAGTTTTGATCTTGTTTTTTGAGTTTAAGTACACAGATTAGAAGGTTTTAGGTAGCAAGAGAGGAGGTTGTATCAGAAGACAAAGTGGTTAGGAGGCCCTGCACTATATTTTATTCTTTTTTTTAAAATTTGAGAGGCAGAGAGAGAGAAAGAGAAAAGGGCAAACACACATCCCACCTGCTGACTCACTCCCAAATGCCTGCCACAGCCAGTGCTGGATACAAAATCTAGGTCTCTCATGTGGTTCGCATGAATGTGATTACTTGAGCCATCAACACTGCCACCCAGTATCTGCCATAACAGACAGCTTGGGTTGTAAGCTGGAGCCTGGACTTGAACACAGGCACTCCGATACGGAACAGCGACGTCTTAACTTTTAGGCTTGATGTCCACTACAGGAGACCCTGAATGTTGAGTAGCAACCTACATAAGCAAGGGTGAGAATGCTGAATGATTTAGTCCCGGTGTTGTCTTAGACAAAGATGTGTTTACAGAGTTTTAGTTACAGCCCAAGAATAAGGGTTAATGGCGATCAAAATGTTAGGCCAATTTATCATTGCCTTTTAAGTAGATTATGCAGCAGCAGTTAAGTGTAGCCATGGGTGGCAGGAATGAGCAGGCAAACAAGAGCCTAGCGATTCTTAGAGAATAAGGAAGAGGAGAAAAGTAGAGGAATCAGGTGGGTCATAAATGAAGCCTTTGTCTTGTGGATAGGGCCTGTACTCTATCTTCAGCAATGACAATCTAGGGAAGGGATGTGATTAATCATGTTTTCCGCACTGTGTCCCAAAGTGTGGTAAAAATTGATGAAATACTTATTTGACATCGATCAAAAGGGAAAAAAATAATAAAAATGTGCAAACATTTCTGCTCATCCATATTGTTACTGCTCCTCAAGAACAAAGGTAAGTTTATTACTTGCTGAGTTAACTCCTTATTCTCAGATTATGGGAAATGAAAGAAAAGTGAAAGGGAAGCCTAAGAGGCTAATTTGATCTTTGTAATAAAGAAGTGAATTAGAGGTGGTATTGGGAGATAGTGAGTATCAAGGTAGACCACAATTTGAATTTGCAAGGGAGCTTGGATTGTGGAATGACATTTGAAACCTAATGTAGTGAATATGAATGAGGTGAAGAAGTATGATTTTTAAAAATTGTTGCTTATTGTTAATAGCCTTCTTCCTATTTTCATAGGAGACTGCAAGAAATGTTAATGATAAAATGTTATTTATTTGTAAGTGACCCACTGCCAAAGTGGAGTAATAAGTGTTACATGGAACAATTTTGAAATGATTCCCTAATTTAGAGTTAACATTTTGATGTAAAATAGTTTCTCAGATGGAGCAAGATAGAAGCTGAGTAAACTCCAATAATCATCCCCCCACAGAGACATCAATTTAATAGCTGTTCACACATCCCAGGCCAGCTTTTCAAGGGCTAAAGAAGGCTGGTGATAAGACCATAGTATCTGATTTAAGTTTAAAAATAAGAAAAGATGCATTAATGAAGTCAGGGGGAAAAAAAGTTGCCTACTACCTTCAACAACTCCAAGAAGCATAGTTTAGAGAAAGATACCTCCTAATTCTGGAAGAGAGAAAGAATTAAATTCAGATCTTAGGCTTAAAACCCAATATCCAGCTGGACACAATGGAACCCAGTATCCAAGAGGACTGATCCTTGGCCAGTACCTGACGACTGATTCTTTAGACCCTCCTTAGGCTGGAGGGCATGTGGCTGCCTCCAGCATCTTTTCCCAAACCTTATGCAGATAGTGGAGCACAATTTTAATTGCCAGGGAACAAGGCAAAAAATTGATTTAGTACAAGACCTTGCTTGAAATGATTTCCTGGACCAGCTGTGGTAGGAATTGGCCCAGAAATTGCCCATCAGCCCTTATCTCTAGGCCAGTACTCAAGTACTCACAGAGTCCTTAGACCTCTCCCAGCTTTGGATGGAAACTTATGCCTTGATGGGATAGACTCATGTGCTGGCCTGCATTACTCCTAGTCTCAAGTGGGCCTGGTGCACACCTGAGAGACCGTGCAGGGCCCTGTGGCTACAAAACTCAGATGCCATCCAGCTTTGTGTTAGCACTGGTGTCACAAACTGCAGTGGAGTAGGACATGAAAGTGAATGCCTGGGGTCCAGCGATGTGGTGTAGTGGGCTAAGCCTCCACCTGCAGCATCAGCATCCCATAAGGGTGCCGGTTTGTGTCCCAGTTGCTCCACTTCTGATACAGCTCTCTGCTTGTGGCCTGGGAAAGCAATGGAAGATGGTCTAAGTATTTGTGCCTCTTCACTCACATGGTAGACCTGGAAGAAGCTCCTGGCTCTTAGCTCCAGGCTTCAAATTGTCCCAGCTCCAGCTGTTGTGGACATTTGGGGAGTAAACAAGCAGTTGGAGGACCTTTCTCTCTATTTCTCCTTCTCTGGCTGTAACTCTTTCTCTAAATAAATAAAATCTTTTTTTTTTTTTTAAAGTAAACACAGGACTGTGCCATGAAACTCAGTGCTAGCTTGATAAACCTAGCTGCAGGCAGATTCTAATGGTCCCTGCCCTAGGCTGGCATCTGCACAAGATGGAGCTCTGGACCTTTATCAGTGACAAGCAGTGACCCATGGCTACAGTTTATGAGAATTATGTCTAACTGGCATCACTTTTACCTGGTTAAAGAAGACTGGGTTCACGTGTCCACCTCAGAACAGGAAGCTTGTAGCAGCATAGACCTTGGTTCTACCCCAATGCTGTAGTGGTTTTAGGAGATTGTAGTCTTCAGTTATAAGTTGAAGTCCTATTCTTTATCCTATTCTTTCCATAACCAGACCCCATATTGGAGCCCCCAATTATATAAACCAAATCTTAACAAACCTAAAGGAACAGAGAGATTCCAGCACCACAATAGTATGCTGATTTAATAATCCACGTTCAGCTCTGGACAGATCACTGAGACAGGAAACTAACAAAGAAACTGCAGAGTTAAGCTGAACTCTAGAACTGGACAGCTATAGACCATTCCATATAAGAGCTGCAGAATACACATTGTTTTAACAGCATGTGAAACATTCTTCTGAAGAGGTCATAAAACAAGATTCAGTTTTTTAAATACTGAAATTATATCACTTATCTTCTTGAACAACAATGTAATATAACTACAAAATAATAAAAAGAAAACCTTTAGAAACTAAAAACATAAAAAACTACACTACTTAGTCCTGCAATCAAGGAAGAAACTAGGAAGAAAATTTTATCGTTTCTTGAAATAAATGAAAATGGAAACAAAACATAAACAAAAGTGGAACTAAGAGGGAAAGTTTATAAAAATCTATGCCCAAATAAAAAAAAAAACCAGAAAGATCGGCTGGCGCTGCGGCTCACTAGGCTAATCCTCTGCCTGCGGTGCCAGCACCCCGGGTTCTAGTCCCGGTTGGGGTGCTGGATTCTGCTCCTCTTCCAGTCCAACTCTCTGCTGTGACCCGGAAGGGCAGTGGAGGATGGCCCAAGTCCTTGGGTCCTGCACCTGCATGGGAAACCAGGAGGAAGCACCAGGCTCCTGGCTTCGGATCAGCACAGTGCGCCGGCTGTAGCAGCCATTTTGGGGGTGAACCAATGGAAGGAAGACCTTTCTCTCTGTCTCTCTCTCACTGTGTAACTCTGTCAAAATAAAATAAAATAAAATAAAATAAAATAGAAAGATCTTGTTCTCAAATCAATAAGTTATTGCTTTACTTCAAGGACCTGGAAGAACAAGAACAAGCCAAATTCAAAATTAGTGAAAGGAAAGAAATAATAAAAGAGAATAAATAAATTAAATAAATACTAAAAATATCATTGCAAAAGATCAACAAATCAAAGTACTTGCTTAAAAAGAAATAAAATTGACAAACCCTTAACTAGGTTAAGAATAAATGTGATAAAACAAATAAAATCAGTGATGAAATGGGAGACATGACAACTGATACCATGTAATTTAAAAAGGTCATTAGAGATTTGTATGAAAAATTGCACAGCAGCAAATTTGATAACCTAGAAAAATGTATAAAGATATATTACCAAGATTAAATCACAAAGAAATAGGATACCTAAAGATACCAGTAATAAATAATTAGATTGGATTAGTTACAAAAAAATCTTCCATCACATAAGGCCTAGGATCAAATGACTTCACTGCTAAATTCTTTTTAAAATTTTTATTTACTTTTTTGTTGTTTGAAATATGCATGCATGTGCACATGCAGATTTTCCATGCACTCCTCAAATTTCTGCAACAGCCAGGGTTGGGCAGGCTGAAGTCAGGAGACTTGAATTTAATTTTGGTCTCCCTTGTGAGTGGCAGGGACTTACTGATTGAGCCATCATCTGCTGCCTCTCATCAATAGCAGAGCCAGGACTTGAACTCAGGCACTCCGATGAGGGATACAGGTGTACCAAGTAGCATCTTAAGCACTGCACCACTCACTCCTTAAGTGGTGAATTTCATTAAACATTTAAAGAACTATTTCTGGGGCCGGTGCTGTGGCACAGTAGGTTAATCCTCTGCCTGCAATGCCAGCATTCCACATGGGTGCCGGTTCTGGTCCCTGCTGCTCCTCTTCTAATCCAGCTCTCTGCTATGCCTGGGAAAGCAGTGAAGGATGGTCCAAGTGCTTGGGCCCCTGCATCCACGTGGCAGACTTGGAAGAAGCTCCTGGTTCCTGGCTTCAGATTGATGCAGCTCTGGCCATTGCTGCCATTTGGGGAGTGAACCAGTGGATGGAGGACCTTTCTCTCTATCTCCTCTCCCTCTCACTGTCTGTAACTCTACCTTTCAAATAAATAAATAAAATCTTTAAAAAAATAAGAACTATTTCCAATTCTTGTTAAACTGTTGTAAAATAGAAGAAGAGTAAATTCTTAACTCTTTCTATGAGACCAGTATTACCCTAATGCCCGAACTGCACAAGGACTCCGCAGCAACAACAATACTAGAGCCAGTATCCTTGAGGAATGTAGATGCAATGTCTTCAACAAAACACGTATAAACTGAATCCAATAGCACATTAAAAAATATTTACTATGATCAAATAAGATTCATCCTGGAGATGAAAGGATTGTTCAACATATGCAAATCTGCAAACATGATATACTACATGAACAATGAACAAAAAACATCATCTCTATGAATTCAGAAAGGGCATTCCTCCTTTGTTTGTTCATTTTACCTATTTTAGCACAGCTGTCCAGAAGGTGGGCTTCACTCCCTTTGGTTTATATTGCTAGTGACTTAGCTCAACCTATGATGTCTTTTTACTTACATCATATGTTCATCATTGATCTGATTGTCTACGAAGAGGGAGGAGAAATGATACTACACTGTTGCACATTGGGTTATGCCTCTAAGGAAAATTGCTAAGTAGGGCGGATAAAGTAGGATGTTGATTGGGAGAGCTGTATTGCCTGAAAAATCCAATTTTGTATACATTGAGAGGAATCATTAATTGGATTGTTTCTAGAGTGCAGAGTAGCCAATTGAGAGTAGGGGACTGTATGTCAAGTTTCATTTCTGTGTGTTTATGTATGAACTGAAAGCCAAGTACAGGAGGATTTTTCAAAGAAGAAAAGTAAGAGATTTCTCAAACACAAAAATAAAAACCCCAAGCAAGTGAAAGTTAATAAATAACTGTCTTTAGTAGTCCTGGTTAGGCAGAAAAAATCCTTACTTGTTTAACATTCACATGCCTGAAGTATCATGAGCTAATAGAATTTTAATTTAAACCTAGTATTCCAAAGATTCATTACTCTTTCAGATTTGCAATTGTGATTTAGAATTCAGTGACAAGTATTTAATATTAATGCTTTAATTCTGAGTAATTCTAGAAAATTGCTCTTGTTCAGGTTTTGCATGTGCAAAGGAAGAAAAAATATTGTATTACTGTTTATACTATTTGATTAGCAAAGGGGTTATCTACTAATAAATCCATCACAAATAGACCATATCTAAGGTTAAAAATGTGTTTGAGGATTCTTCATTGTGGCACAGCCCATTAAGCTGCCACTTGAAATGTGGGCATGTCATATCAGAGGTCACTTTTAGTCCTAGCTGCTCTGCTTTCAATCCAATTCCTTGCACCAGGAAAAGTAACAGAAGATGGCCCAAATACGTGGGTCTCTACCACCCAAGTGGGACACCCAGATGGAGTTTCTGGCTCTGGGCTTCAGCCTGGCCCTGTCCCAGTCATTAGAGTCATTTAGGGCAGTGAACTAGTGGATAGAAAACTGCTCTCTCTCTCTTTCTCTTGCTCTGTCACTCTACCTTTCAAATAAAAAATAAATCTTTAAAAAATGTGCCCAATACACCTTACCTACAGGTTATTACAGATTAGAGCATAGGATATGGTAGACCAGTGGTCATTTCCCCTTATCATGATAAGGCTGTCTAGGAGCAGGGGCAGTTTCACTTCCCTACATCATGAGAGCATCCTACAATGTTCCACCAGTCCAGGAAAAGACCAAAACTCAAAATTTTAATTATGATTTCTATAAAATCTATATAAATTTTGCTCCATAGCAAAGTCAAAAATTATACATAGAGGGTTTTCTATCCCCTAATGAGAACAATTTTTTTTTTAATCTGACAATTTATGACTCCTAGTTTTATGTCTTGTTCTCCTCTCAAGGAATATCATTTTATGATGTTATGTAAAATGTCTTGTTATGTAACCTAATTTAAAAATACTCTAATGTAACCTCAGCTAAAAGAGTTAAAATTAAATTTTATTTTGAGGAAAATTTTTTAAACTCTTAAATTCCATCATTAAGTTACAAGAAAGATGTCAGAAATCTGGATGATGACAAATAACACTGAATATGTGGTTAAAGGATGTGGACAGAGCTCTGATGTCTTTAAATCCCCCTGTCATTTTGTATTAAAGTACAGATGCATCATTTAAAATGGATATCACTGGATAAAGTTATTTTTATCAGCTAAAAGTAATATACATGTTTTAAGATGTCAGCATGTGTAACAATTGCTTTGCTGTAACGTGTAGGGATGATTGGAGCCATAACTCTGTAAGCACAGTGCTCTATCACTGTCTATGACTACTCCCTTTGCAACTTTTGATTTATGTCAAGCAAGTTTACTCATAATACTCAAAGTTTCTATCCTCAACCTTATAAAATTTATATATCTATAGTAAAAGAGGACTGCTTATATTAACAAAGATGTCAAATAAAATCAGTTGCCCATATCTGATTAGATAATGAAATAAAAATGATGAACTGTTTACTAGAGAAGCTGAATTATAAGAATAATGAACTGAATAGATTATTGAGAATTTCAGAAAAATGTTCCTTTCTTTTATGACCTAATAGTTAAACATCTTAGAAACAGAGATAACAGTTGGAATGTTGTTTATTTCCATTTTTGTGTTAGTGGAAAATGAATAGAATGCCATTTAGAAAAATAACAAAAGAATAACAACTTCAATTTAGTTGCTCCATTTTGCCGTGTAAATAAAAAAAAAAAATGGATACCATTGATAAGAACTGGGAGAAAGGAGTATCAGCGTTGCAATCCTGAGGGAATGCTGCATAGGAGAGAATTAGGAACATTCTCTACCACCCAACCTGAATTTTTATAGGCAGAGCTCTATATTGGGATCCATGTTCCACCAGGTGGTATGTAAGACTCCTGGTTGCTGGTGGGAAAAAATGCTGACAAGTGTACTGAGGAGCTGGAAGTTAAGGGAGTTAGGTCATCAGGAAACCCTGAATCAGATGGAATAAATAGGATTCTGTTTAAAATCACCATCTATACTTCCATTGAATACAACTTTCGGAGTGGCTCATAGACTTCCTCATTTTATCCAAGCCCTAGGGGCAGTGACAATTACGGTTAAAATAATTACATTTCAGTTTTAAAATTATATCATAATGTAACAAAGATCAACTAAACCCTAATTCCTATCTACCCTATTGTTATATGAACATCAGGAACAACACTGAAGAATGGTTTAAGATTAAGGGAGATGAGAAAAAATAGGATTAAATAAACATACGCAGATGGATTGGATTTTCAATCAGAAAAAAGGTAAAAATCATTGGTCAGCAGGCAAAACTTGGAGGCCTATATATTGTAAATATTATTAAAAGTATAGATAATGACAGACATTCTGTGGTTGTGGAAAGGAATGCCCTTGTCCTTAAGAGCTGTGTTAGGAAAAATGTAACTGTACAGAATCATATTATCTGCAGTGCACTCTCGGATACTTCAGGAAATACAAAATAGCCAATAGGACAGAAGCTAACATCAGTGTATGCTATAGGCATGCACCATGCTATTCTTATAACTCTTTTCAAAGTTTGGGATTTTTTTGAAATAGCAAGTTTTTAAAAAGATATGGCACTCATTTTATGGCTCTGGCAATAGCTAACCATCTGGACTTCAAAACCATTTCATCTGTAAAATAGAAATAATCTACTACTGCTATTTTGCAGGGAAACTACAATGATAAATAGGACAATGGGATTTGCAGACAAGTATTCTTTTTTTAAGATTTGGGCTGATATTTTTGTAGAAGAGAAAAGGATTCTTTCTCAACACAGTGAAATGTGTGTCACAAATGATACTTAGCTTTTAAGTAGTGATAAACCTCCGCATATTTACCTGTTATAATACAGCTATGCATTTAATATAGAAAACCATGGGAATGAAGTTTTTCTCAATAACAGGGAATTTTAAACTACAATTAAACACTCCTAAAAACAAGCAAACAAATAATCAAGTGAGGATAGGTACATTATGTTTTTAACTTAGTGGCCATTGAGCTGTTTTCCTTGAGAATTCTTCCATTTCATGCATTTCAATTAGAAGTAAACAGAACCCATCACAGTCAAGATTCTCAAGTCTGGGAAGGTTCAATTTAGTATGGAAAACAACTTTTACATCTGTGAACACCAGCTATTCTGCTATTGTATTCAGGAAGACATGCTCAAGAGTTCTTGTGTAGTGTGTATGCCAGTGGAAACACAATTGGCAATTCGAGCTGTAAGCAGAAAGAAATCTATTTGGGTTGGATGAACCAAGGAGCAAGGTAGTCTCATGATGAAAAATCAGAGTCTCCTTTTAAAGACCTTATGCAGGGCGGCACCGTGGCTCACTAGGCTAATCCTCCGCCTGCAGCACCGGCACACCGGGTTCTAGTCCTGGTTGGGGCGCCAGATTCTGTCCCGGTTGCCCCTCTTCCAGGCCAGCTCTCTGCTGTGGCCCGGGAGTGCAGTGAAGGATGGCCCAAGTCCTTGGGTCCTGCACCCGCATGGGAGACCAGGAGAAGCACCTGGCTCCTGGCTTTGGAACATCGCGATGCGCCGGCCGCAGCGGCCATTGGAGGGTGAACCAACAACAAAAGGAAGACCTTTCTCTCTGTCTCTCTCTCTCTCTTACTGTCCACTCTGCCTGTCCAAAAAAAAAAGGACCTTATGCATTATGCATACTAGTAAACTTTGAAGGTCATGCCAGAAAGGGTCTTGAATCTTCAAAAGGAAGTGGTCATACTATACCCAATTAACTTGTCATGTATGTTACATATGCTTTACATTCAGTTGCAGGGGGTGGATATTTACCATTACAGTAGTGGGTATTTTTGTTTGCTTTGTTTGTTTCTGGTTTTCATATGCCAGAAAGGTGAAGTCAAGGCCAAGACTGCTCATGTGCAGAATCCTTAACCTGGCTCAGTCCAGGTGGTGGCCTGTGGTTTCTTAACAAGGGGAGCTCACCATGGGACTGTTTCTTCATCCAATCAATTGTCACTGGAGTTAACACAGAGATGAGAGGTTTTTCTTCCTAGAAGGGACAGTGTTACTGAACACTGGGAGTACAATGACAATTGCTTTGCTCTTGTCTGTAGCTCAGTGTTTCAAATGTCCAGTCTTCCTGTTTTTGTTAATATTCTAATAAACTATAAAAATCTGATAAATAGTATAGGAATTTGCACTTTTTTAAATACTTGGTAGAAATTTATAATTATTTAAACACGTTTATTATTACCTAAAATAAATACGAGGATTACTTGCATCATTCCTGCAATAATATGAGAATATGACTGCAGAATTTCTTGGAAGGATAATTTGTATTTCTCAATCTTCATTATCGCTACCTGGTTTACTCCTCTGTAACAAATCTTCTCAAATAGAATAATCAAAAATTACTGTTTCTTCTAATAAATACCAAATTCAATTAACTCTCCTTAAACTGTATCCTTTTTTATTTTGGTAATGGATTGGCCTAGCAACCACTACATTGCAGTCCTCTCCGCCCAAATCCTTTATCCTGGCTGTTTTCCCTTTTAGATTTCTATGAATGTCTGTGTTATCTCTAACCTCTAATCTATGTTACCTCTAATCTCCTTTGATCCTATTTCTTTAGTGACATACCTCCAATGTTTTTGTCTGGGCTCTCTTCTATTTATTTGTTTTGGGATCACATCTGATTAACACATTCCAAGATGACTTAGAGAAGTCTCTATTATCAATCTCATCATTCCCGTTAAATACCACATAGACAGTTACAGTCACCTGCTTCTTGTCACTACCCACAAGAATATCACATGACACATGGTGTGCCAGAAACTTCTTCTAACTATACTCAAGTATATCATGATACATGATACCAGATACCAGATACATGATACATGATGTGCCAGAACCTCCAATTCTCTGTACTTAGATCAAGATTATCCTTTCTTTTTCACATCTGTGGAATGAAATACAAAATGGAAATATAAAAGGAAATGGATTATGACATGAAATGAGAAAAACACCTTTATATAACGAGAATAGTGGAGACTGTTCTATCAAGGAAGAGAGAAGCTAGATATCTTCACAGAAACTTAAGATTGCTATGAACAATTTGATTTGCAAATGAAGAAATTAGAGATATAGGATGGAATAGACAGGGAGAGACAGTTGTTTGAGCACTTTGCATGACAATAAATTATAATACTCTGTGATCTTTTATGTATTTACTAGAATAGAAGCCTCTTTACCTAAACTAAATGTCATTTAAAAATCATTTTTAACTTTGTGATATATTGGTTTTTAAGAACACTTGTGGAAATATAAAATAATGAAACCAGACTTGCACTATCATACAACAGTATGCATTAAGCTTTAAAAATTAGTCAAAGCCTCCCAGAACAGAAAGAACTAAATACAAATTAAAGTTTAAAAAATATTTTTAGCTTGAATGATACCACATACTGTTAAATAATGAAAGAGTGTTGAGAAAAGCAACTAAAAACTAATTTGTGAAGTTTGTGAAATCAAATATTCTATACTCTAGGTAACCTTAATGTAGCTCAGTCTCTAAAAATCGGATTATTCTTGGGATTGTATTTAAGTCGAGGCAAGATGGTCTTCTATTTACAAATGTAATTTAGTCTCAGGAGTGGGTAATCTTGTTAAATGTTGTCAGGTTAATTGAAATTGATTTGTGTTTACTAAACATAGTGAATACTAATCAAATACTAGACACAAAGTATTGGAGGTACATTTGACAGACACCATTAGAGCTGAATTGTAGGATTCATTGTTTCAGAGGTCAAATTTCCTTTTCATAATTTTCTTCAAAATATACTAATAGAAAATGATGAAAATGGCCTTCATTTCCCTTATGAAATTTTGTCATTTGAGGATATTTGGAATAGGTTGGGGGTGTTATTTATATTTTATTGCCGTTGTTGCAAATTAGCACATTTGCTTTTCCATCTGCTTAATTCCATTCCAGGTTTGCTACTCTCTACCACTCATAGCATCAATGAGCTCCACATAATAGCTTTTATTGGGGAAAAACATTACCAGGCAATTTGAAAAGCAGGTTGAAGATAAAGCCTGATAGCTCACATGCCCTGGCCTGGTGACTTGGCTCACTTATGAAACTTACTCTGAATGTAGGGATGTGCACCAGCTCTACGAAGCTTAAAGAAACATTTCTCCTAATACAAAAATAAACCCGCCATAATCATTCGTTTCTAGGAATTTTACAGTTGTTGGTTAACCTGCTCCCTTATGCCCTGCAATATTCATTAGCAGATTTCTGTTTATGAGTGATATTATATGGAAATGGTTATGGGAAGCTAACAGATGTAACCACTGAAATAAATTAGAAGGAAAAGTTCTGTTTTTTACAGATGGCTCCATCAAATATGCTTTTTCCCCCTTCTACTTTAACATTTAGTTTTCTTTCAACAGAAAACTTTTCTTTACTGACTATGGGAATATCGCCAAAGTGGAGAGATGTGACATGGACGGGATGAACAGAACAAGGATAATTGATTCAAAGACAGAGCAGCCAGCTGCATTGGCACTAGACCTAGTGAACAAACTGGTTTATTGGGTAGATCTTTACTTGGACTATGTGGGAGTAGTGGACTATCAAGGAAAAAATAGACATACTATCATTCAAGGCAGACAGGTAAGTCCAATTTTGCTAGAAAATGCAGTGAAGGCAATAAAATGAATTGCAATGTGATGAAGAAGACAAAATTTGTAATGTTGAAAATTTTTTTATGAAGCTAAGCTGTAATGCTCACATAAATTATAGTGTATTTCCAATATGGGAGAATGTTCTTTTCATGGTGATATAATAATATTTCTGTGATAGCAGAGATGTCTTTATTCCCTTTTGCCTCTATTAAAAACAAAGGAAAAAAGGCAAAAATGCTGGATGAGCACTTACGGAGAGTATTACACTAGGATGGATGTTATGACCTACTTACTAAAAACCCTGTAGTTCATTCATAATGAACTGAACTATCATCTGTCCCATGTGGCACTGGAAATATTTTGCTTACCAAAGGAAATTCCTGATCACAAAGTATCATTATTCGCATAAATTGCATCAAATTTTGCCTTCTGATATACTTAAGTGTCTCCTAAAATGAGAATTCTTTGTAAGTCACTGACATAAAGATTCTTCCCATTTGTGTTAGTTTTTTTTCTTTGCTAAGTTACAAGGTTTTTTGCAAATTCTACTTAGTAAACACCTAGAAAATCTCGAAGAAGAAATAGGCTTTATTTAATAGAGCTCTTTTACAAATTTGGTTATATCTCACTTGTTTCACTAAATTTATATGAAATTATTGATCTATGGTGAGATAGGTGAATCTTTTTGTAATGCAATGCAAATATATTCTGTAATTATACCTTAATATTACTTTTTCTTTCCAACTTTTAAAGTGAAATCATCACAGATAAATGAATGAATGGTTATTTTTTTTTTTTTAATGTGCCAGTATTAAAGGTGGGGCCAGTTACTTCCCTGTCACCTTCAATTGTCTTAAAAGTATTAATTTCTTTGATAGGACTTAATGATGACCTTAGAAGACAAAATCATCTAAATAAATCTGATCAGCAGTTTTATTACTTATTTGTGATTAAAAATTAAACTTTGAAACCAGGATAAGGAATTCAAATTGGTTTCCCCATGAGTCCTTCAAGAAGTTTTTTAAAGTCTAGAGTTTTATTGAGTGAACATCTGTGTGATGTCAGCTATGTGGTAAATAATACATACATACATACACATACACACACATACACATACACAAGCACTCACACACTTACTGTGGATTAGCATATTAACAGAAAAAGACCATTTGGGGTTTAACATGGAATAATTCTCCGTGCTAATTGTGTCTTTCATTTCTAGCCCAGAGGTGAAGAAATGAAATAAGCCCCTAAAAGAAAAAGGAAGAGCCAGTCATATTTTAGCCACATCTTATGTGACAATACGAGGGGGAAAAAAATCAAACATGAATCATATATGCTAGGAAGATAACAAATCGAATGTTTGTATTTAAACTACAGAATTGACAAGATTTTCTGTTTAAAATAGAAGATTTTAGTATTTTCTCTATAAGAATTTTTACAATCAAACTATATATGCTTTCTTACACTCTCTTAACCAAAAATCTATATACACCCTTTGGCACAATACAATGCCAGAGAGAAGTGAAAAATGCGTTTCCATCAAATCTTAGAGCAAATCAAATGACAGGTCTACCATACTCCTGACCAGAACCATTTTAAGTAAAAAATAAGGAATACCCAAAGGCAACATGTTTAGCTAGTGCCTTTGTATCAGAAAACCAATACATTCATTTTTCTTTCTATCCTAATGCATGTTTTCTTGAATTTAAGATGTCCATTCCTTTCCACGGTCCAAGCCTTTGCCAAGAAGGAGAGTTAAACTCTTAAATTGTTTGTATGGAGAGCAATGAACATATCATTCTGAAAGCAAACACTTTCATTTACCATTAAAAACAGGCACCAGGAGTAATGCAATTTTTGAGTAAAAGTCTAACATTTGATTTGTAATTAGTGAAAATAAGTGATTTCTTTATTATTTTTATGCTTGATCAGGTATAAATGACATTTTGAACCTAAAAACAAGCTTTGAGAGATTTTTTTCTCATTAGTCCTTTTACAGGCAGA
Organism: Oryctolagus cuniculus; assembly: GCF_964237555.1. NCBI lineage: Eukaryota > Metazoa > Chordata > Mammalia > Lagomorpha > Leporidae > Oryctolagus > Oryctolagus cuniculus. The sequence continues at coordinate 101,648,962 of NC_091434.1, forward strand.
GCTATGCTTTTCAGCATGCACCTATCTATCTCTATGGGGATAAGTATCCCCCCAAAACTGTCTCAAATTATATATAACAATGTCAGAGCATACTGTTGAATGTACTTGAAAGTCTGGTTCCCAGCAGTCTTTGAAAAGTAACTACTGAACATTGTTTTAATGTTTTTTAAAATGTCTTTTAATGACACATGAATAAATGCTCTCCCATGCATTTGGAATGGAGTTTTCCACTAGTCCATAATGTTTTCTTCTTTAGACCAAAAGAAAAAAAAATGAAGTTTTGAATTCTTTGGGAGAAAATAAGTGATAATATACTTGTGACTCCCCTATTAATGGACATTTTCTACACTTATAAACAGCAATCATTTTTTCTTTCAAATTGAAAGCTGTGTAATTAAAAATCATAGTTATTTCTGATCCTGCTTATAGGTCAGACATCTTTATGGTATAACTGTGTTTGAAGACTATTTGTATGCAATCACATCTGGTAACGTTAATATCATAAGGATAAACCGATTTAATGGCACTGATAACCATTCATTGATTAAAATAGAAAGTGCCCGAGGAATCCGAATCTATCAGAAAAGAACTCAGCCAACAGGTAAGTCGCACGACTCCTCCATAACCTTCCTGATGGTAGATTGAATGGGGATAGAGTCCTTGTGCTTCTGTGTGGTGTTAAAGTGGCTGAATCATAAATTCTCTGTTTTGACAGCAAAAATGTGCATGTCTGCTTGATAAAATGGAATGGCATTCCCTTCACAAATGACAAATTGTTCTGTTCCTAGTGAATCGTTTATACAACCATAGAATGGAAATGATGGCCAGATTTAGACTCAGGAAGGAGCTTTCAATTGTAATGTATGTGTAGAAAGGAAACAAAGATGATAGGGGTTTTGTTATTTATCTTTTTTGGTATCATTTGGGAGACAAATTTCATATCAAGTGACTGCCTTGTAATATTTGTCCAGTATTTTTTATAGACATTGAACTCTCAATATGCTCATTAAATAATAATTTTGAAAGAAAAATCTATAGTGTTTCTAAGTGTTTCTCAAAGACGAAAACTGGTTATTTTTTATACTAGGTTAATAATGCTATTCATCAACACAATTTAGGCTCAGTAATATATAGAACATTGTAACATTAGAAAAACATCCCAAATTTCTATCATCTTTTTATTCTTGTGCTTTAAATGTAAATGAATCTTGAATTAAACATTAACATACACAAAACTGAGGCAGTATATAGTCACAAATATGTTTACAGCAATATTCAAATTATGAATTCTGTAGATAACCTTATTAGGGTTTGATATGAGGATTTATTCATTCATCAATTATTCATGGAACATCTACTATGAGGCAGAAACCATTCTATGTATATTGGGAATGCAGCAGTGAATAAAAGACAAAATATTCTTGTCTTTATGAAATTTGCATCCTAATGGAAAAGACATAATAAAAATAACTAAGTGAATTGTCTGTTATATTAGAAGGCAATAAGTGCTATAAAGAAATCACAGTAGGTAAGGAGGATAAGGAGTGTGGGGGAATTTGCAATTTTATATTGAGTAGTCAGAGGCAATATCATCGAGAAGATGGTGATGAAGGAAGATTTGAAGTATCAGGAGAGAGACATGGGGATTCTGGAGCAAGAGCATTGCAAGAAGGATGAGAATGAACAAGAACAAAAGGTAGAAGGAAAGACCATGCTTAGGTTGTTCAAGGAGCATCAAGGAGACCTGTGTGTCTGGAGTAGAATGAAAAAGGGAAGGGAGAGCAAGATATTCAATTGGAGAAATAAATGGATTTGAGGGAGAGAGAAAGGAAAGGAATTGTAGAAAATGATCTTAGATAATTTTGACCAAATGGAGATAAGGTAGTAATGGGTAACTAGTTGAAGAATTACTGTGGGAACTCAAATCAAAAGAAGCTTCAAGACTTAGAAATAATGGCCCATTATTTGATTGGTATGATGGTATGGAGAGAACAAAGACCATGATGAAAGTGAAAAAACAGAATTGCTGAATAGATGAGAGAAGAGGTGATCTAGCACAGGTGAGGAGAGGATGGAATTGAAAAGCAACACTTTTCAAATAGGGTCAAATAGGATGTGAGGGCTATCTGGCTGCGACCTCCGTCACCCCATTGATCGCCAGGGTTGATTCGGCTGATCTGGCTGGCTAGGCGGGTGTCCCCTTCCTCCCTCACCACTCCATGTGCGTCCCTCCCGAAGCTGCGCACTGGGTCGAAGAGCACGACCTTCCCCGCCAGAGGAGGACCGGTCTTCGGTCAAGGGTATACGAGTAGCTGCGCTCCCCTGCTAGAACCTCCAAACAAGCTCTCAAATAGGGTCAAATAGTTAAAACTCCATGGCAGTCATCTTTTCACTTAGAGATGGAGGACTACAAAAAGAACAAGACGTAATTTTTGAAAGCATAACAGTTTTGTTATTAAAGGAAAATTGCTGCAATATTCATCATAATCTCAAGTGATGATCTGAAAGAAATATAATTGCATTAGTATGTAAACTCTAACTGACATTATTCCTGCTGTTCCTTTTCACTGTGACCTTCCTGTCATCTTTTCCATGTGGTACTTTTTCCTGTTTTTTTCTTTTTTTCCTAATACCTATACTCATGAAAATCCCCCTAGTCCTCAATTTCCACAAGTAAACTCAGCCTCCATTTTCAACACTTGCAGTCACACATATGACATATATACAAACACACACACACATACACATTTTGTGGTGGAGTTCTTAAAATCTCTCTCATGTCAACATTTTAAGAAAACTGTTTGCCTCTATACTTCTCAGAAGTCACCAAATCCCATTTCTTCTGCATGAAGTGCCCATTTGATAAATAGCCTTTATTTGCCTACTTGCCTAACCTGGGACTTTTAAAAGCTTTTTTAAATAAATTTTTAAGAAATTAGCATTTTTAAGATATATGAACCATGTAGCAAAGATCATATTATTTTTACTTTACTTATATGTGAGCAGTTTAAACTAATATACATTAATTTTATTGTTCAGAATATTTGTTTATGCAGCCTTAGGATTTTGGCAAATTCCTATCTCCTAGAGGATTTAAACCAGTTTTCATTGGAATATGGAACCAAATACTTAGGTATCCAGAATTTTGCTGATTCTCTGTTCTTACACTGTAAGATGTTTGACATTATGATGCGCATAATTATCTTGTCTTTGGAGAATTTCAAGTGTGACTTTCTTTTTGTTTGTTGTAGTCAGAAGCCACGCATGTGAAGTGGATCCATATGGAATGCCAGGGGGATGTTCACACATCTGTCTGCTCAGCAGCAGTTACAAAACACGGACCTGTCGCTGCAGGACGGGTTTCAACTTGGGAAGCGATGGCAGGTCATGTAAAAGTAGGTTGTTAAATCAAACATTTCGCCAGCAGCTACCACTTCAGAATAGGGTTTTTAGTATTAATTAGCAGCATCAAGCATCAGTAATAACATGAACCTTAATCTGGTGAAGTTTGCCTGCAATATTCATATATACTGGCTATTTTTCCTGAAATCAATATTTAATTTTCCTTTGTGATAATGTTGAATGCAAGACTAATCAGGTTGTAGAGTCACTAACTTACTGATCATGGGGAATTGTACATTAGAAACTATTTTAAATAAAGATTTATTTATTTATTTGAAAGGCAGAGTGACAGAGAAAGAAAGGGAGAGAGAGAGACAAAGAAAGAGAAAGGTAAATCTTCCATCTCCTGGCTCACTCTTTTTTTTCTTTTAAAGATTTTATTTATTTATTTGACAGGTAGACTTACAAACAGTGAGAGAGAGACAGAAAGGTCTTCCCTCTGCTGGCTCACTCCCCAAATAGCTGCAACGGCCAGAGCTGCACTGATCTGAAGCCAGGAGCCAGGTGCTTCTTGGTCTCCTATGCAGGTGCAGGGGCCCAAGCACCTGGGCCATCCTCCACCACCATCCCAGGCCACAGCAGAGAGCTGGACTGGAAGAGGAGCAACCAGGTCTAGAACCGGCACCCTCATGGGAGGCTGGTGCCTCAGGTGGAGGATTAATCTAGTGCGCTATGGTGCCGGCCCCTGGCTCACACTTTAAATGCCCACAACAACTGGAGCTTGGCCATACAGAAGCCAAGAACTTTCAGGTCTCCCAAATTGTTGGCAGGAACCTAAGTACTTGGAACATCATCCTCTGTCTACCAGACACAGTAGCAGGAAGCTGCATGAGAAGCAGAGATTAGCTGAGACTCAAAGCAGGTCCTCCATTTGTTCTTTACTTAAATTGATGATAATGATCTTTAAGATAACTTCTGTAACTTGGATATTTGAATAAAAATTAAAATTTTTGCCTGGGGTCTACATAATCAGACCTAGTAGCTTGGACATGGTAGAAATGGTATCCATGGGGCAATAGGTGATCTTTTAATGTCCCCAAAAATATTATTAAAATGGTGTAATGACTGCTTTGGTCTGCTTTGTCTCCAGCTTTACCATGGCTGCAGCTTCATTTCAGCCAAGGCTCCCTCTCTGGTCACCCACCTGCCATCTGCTCTGATTCCTGATGATGCACTGATACAACTAACTTTGCTAGGATTTGAAATCTAAGTAGTTAGAATTAATAACAGCATAGACAGTTTGAAGTCAGAATCTCAGAGACTCAACTGTGATAAAGTATATGCATTTATTTCTCTCTTTCTTTTTTGATTTGTTTTTCCAATTTTGTATTAATGCCTAGAATGTAAAGATACCATGTCTCTTGTATCTGAGACCTTCTGGATAACTGAGAGTGATGGGTCTGAAGCCCTAAGAGAATTTGTGTCTTTGTGTGTGTTTCTGTGTGTGTAGTGAGGAGTGTTTGCATATGTATATGAGTGTGTGTGTGTACGATTTTAAGCTGATCTGGTGCCACTTGTGCAGTGATGGTATGTCATGCAAAGTACAATTACATATATCCATTCATATGTGCATATAGACATACTTGAATCACTCCAACGTAGTCTATCACTCAGGGATTGTTTATGGTATATAGAAACAATTGTAACAATTTAAGCAGAAAGGGATTAAACCCAAGTAGGTTCTTATGAATGCATTCAAAAGCATGGAACAGCAGCCTCTAGAATAGGTTTTCCCAAACCATCAAACCAGCCTGGCTGGAAGCTGCAACATCTGCCAGAGTCAGAATGCTGGAACATCAGGAAACAAAAATAGAAATGTTAACCTCAAAAACGCATTCCATTTTAGCTGAGATCTAGAGATTAGAAAGCCTGCACATTAATTAGCTCCAGAGTGGTGTTATATCTGATAGTCCCCGATTGGTAACGTGGAGAGAGGGCTGGCATTGTGGCACATTGGGTTTAGCTATAACCTCAGGCTCCCACGTGCCATTTGAACCTAGGTGCTATTCCCGGCTGCTCCACTCACAACCAGTTCCCTGTTAATGAGCCTGGAAAATAGCAGAAGGTGATCCAAGTGTTTGTGCCTCTGCTACCCATGGTGGGGGACACCAGTGGAGTTTCAGGGTCCTCGTTTCAGCCTGGGCCAGCCTAGTTTGTTGCTGCCATTTGGTGACATTTGGGGAGTGAGCTAGTGGATGGAAGATCTCTCTCTCTCTCTCTCTTTCCCTCTCTTTCTCTCCTTCTCTCTCTCTCACACACACACAACACACACTCTCACTCTCACTCTCTGTGTTTGCCTGTGTTTCTCTTTCTCTATCTCCCACTCCTCTCTATAACTCTGCCTTTCTAATAATAAGAAAAAAGAAATGGAGCAAGGGATACTGTGTTTTTCATTTCTTGTTATTAACTAAGGTAAAGGGAGAGATAAGACCACTGTAGAAAATTCAATTTCTCCATCATTTCCATATTTCACAGTTAAGCTAAAACATCTGAGTTTAGATATCTGATTCCAAGCCAGGACCCCGGCCATATGAGTGTGAAATGTACTTGTCCATGTCCTCACGCAGAAACACATGTGAGACATGGGACACACTGTGCTGGCGCTAAACAGGCCCAGCCTGCGGGAGACAAAGAGCCGCCGTGTTCGCTTTTCCTTGAGGAACTGATTGGTCATGAGTGAGAGGGGAAGGAAGGAAAATAAAGTAAAAGTAAAAGCAGACCTGATCCTTAAGGAAAAAAAAAAACTTCTGTGGTCTCTAAAATGGAGAAAGTCTGACAGCAACCCCCAGCTCTCAGCAAAGGCTCTAAACTAGGCCCAGTAGGAAATCCTGCGGCCCGAGTGGCAAAGGTATTGAATAATCCCTAACAAAACTGAACTTTAAAAAATGGGGAAAGTAGTTAGCACTCTTATATAAAACGTACATCCATACATACATACACGCACAAACACATATACACACATACTCAGTGAAGTGCCAGATTTACCAATTACCCGTTAAACTGCCCGTGAGAACTAAAAACAAGAAGTGGCTGTTCAGCTCCGCGGTTAAGATGCCCATGTCCCACACCCAAGTGCCTGGTTTGTTTCCTGCCTTCAGCCTTTGACTCTAGCTTCCCACTAACACAGACCCTGTGGGCAGTGGTGATTTCTCACATAATTAGACTCTTGGCCCCCACATAGGAAACCTGGATTGAGTTCCTGTCTTCTCCGTTAGGTGCTGGACCTAACCCAGGCCTAGGTCACTGTTGGAATTTGGGGAATGAACTGGTGGTGGGAAGTTCTCTTTGTCTTTGTCTCTCTGCCTCTCAAATACAAAGAAAAGATTTTAAAAACCTACAAATGTTAGCAATAACATTATTTTGCATTGCTAATAGAATTATCAATTTCACTATTAGAAAGACATTTGGTAATATACAGAACAGCCATAAAACTAGTATTTCTGTTAGATGAGCTATTCCACTTGTTTTTGTGTTTTTGGTTTTGTTTGTTGAGAGAGAAATAGAAAAGATTAATCCCAGCCATTGGCCCACTCCCTAAATGTCCAGATGGCTGAGGCTGGGTAGGGTCAAACCTGGAACCTGGGAGCCTAATCCAAGTCTCTCACCTGGGTGATGACCACCTGGCCTAGCTGTTTGAGCCATCACATGTTGCTTCAAAGGGTCTGCACTAGCGGGAAGCTGGAGCCAGGTGTCAGAGCCAGATGTCCATCCCAGGAACTCCACTAGGGCATGCAGTCAGCCTTTCCAAAATCACAAATACTAATCTAAATCTCTGCCCAAATTGATCCTGCTTTTGACTGAAAATATTAATTGTAAATGTGTTTATAATAATGAAAACTTAGAGACAATCTGAATATCTGACAATAGGTACCTGATTATTTTCCATTGCCTCTAGAGGACATTGTACAGACTTTGAAAAGAATGTTTATGAGGGCTTTTTAATGACCTGACCAAATGTCACTAAATTTTTAAAACGCATATAGAAGATCTCAATTTTTGAAAAAAAAAAAGTATATGCCAATGTATTGGAAATGTCATAACATCTGTGTCAAATACCTGTGATTTATTTTTATTTTATTCTTTATATTAAAATATATTATGAATATCTTTGTACATGCAACATTCAATCACACTAATTTAAATGAAAAAAGAAAAATATATAAAATGTTGATATAATTTGTATTTGGAATGTGATGAATAAGTCTATATTGTTTCTTCTGTTATTTCTCAAGTTTCCTATAATATAGCCATCTTACTCTACTAGGAATCTTAGTTGTTGTGCAGTTACACAAATATAGCTAATGTTTTTTATCTACGGTTTTATTAATAAAGAAGACTATATTCCTCTCACAAAAAGTGGTTATTTCCTTTCAAATTATGTAGCATTGGGGCCAGCATTGTGGCAAAGCAGGTAAAGCCAACTCCTGCAGTACCAGCGTTCCACAGGTGCACCAGTTAGAGTCCCAACTGCCCCTCTCCTAATCCAGCTCCCTACTAATGACTTGGGGAAAGCAGTGAAAGATGACCCAAATGTTTGGACTCCTGCCACCCATGTGGGAGACCCAGATGAAGCTCCTGGCTTTGACCTGGCCCAGCCCTGTCTGTTGCGGCTATCTGGGGAATAAACTGGTCGATGGAGGATCTCTTTCTCTTTCTCCCCCTCTCTCTGCAACTCTTTCAAATAAATAAATACATCTTTTAAAAAAAAGAAATACATATAGCATAAATCAAGCCTATGGTGTCCTAGTAATTGGAGAGTCTTGCATATATTCTCTTATAGAAATCCGAGGGAGTTAATTCACCCTGTGGAGAAAGCTAGCTTGATTCTACCAGTTTTAACTCAGGAGACAATTTTTTTGTTGAGAGTTTTGTTTTGCATTTGTTTTGTTATTGATAAGGCCTGAGTTGTGCATCAGAATTACTCACAAACAGCATCAGCTCCTAGCATTCTAATTGCAATATGAAGAAAATGAGATGTTAGGAATGGCATTAGATTTCCTTTGTTAAAAAAACAAGTCCCACATTTGGGCAACAGTAATGTGTTCACATGGAAGTTAGTGATACTGGATGATTCTTTTTGTTCGACTCCACAGTCTGCACATGCAAACCCTGGGATGGTGTGTTTAAAATGTCCTGAAGTTTTTGGTGTTGTCAGATAAAATGAATTCTATAGTTAGTATCTACAGAGAGTGTTAGATTGTGATGAATTATGCAATTAAATGTACTGGATGTTTTAATAAATGTCCATTTTACAAGTTACAAGTTATCCAATGATCTGTCATGTTTTTACTATACAGATAGTTACAGACAAAAGAATAATTAACTAAATATAAACCATTTGCGGAAGTAATTTCTGTTTTAATTAAAGTAATGCAATTAACTGGCCTTCTTGCATCGAGATCCATTTGGCATATTTTAGAGTTTAATTTTTAGTATTGAATTTAGAAAACGCTAATTGTGCCAGTTAATTAAACAGTGGCATTATGCAGTGTAAAGAAGATTAGGCAGCATCAGTTGTTTATGTTTGTAATCTTTCTTCTGCAGGACCGAAGAATGAGTTGTTCCTCTTTTATGGCAAAGGACGTCCAGGAATTGTGAGAGGAATGGACTTGAATACCAAGATAGCTGATGAATACATGATCCCCATAGAAAATCTGGTAAACCCTCGTGCTTTAGATTTTCATGCAGAAACCAATTATATCTACTTTGCTGACACCACCAGTTTCCTAATTGGCCGGCAGAAGATAGATGGCACTGAGCGAGAAACCATTCTGAAAGATGGTAGGTGACACTGTGTGACATTAACATCAAACTGTGCAGGTATAAAGCACCTGGGTCAAAAGGATAAATCCAGTATATGTTAAGCTAGCATTAACCAGAATCAAAGTTCTTATTGATTTAAAGCTATTTGTTAATTTTATTTGATCAGTAAAGTTATTTCTTCATGTTTTTCACATGCTAGTCAAAGTCTTCATTATGAAATAGAATTTGCAATTGTCTAGTACATTTTACATGTTATAGGAAATAAATTGAACTATTATCCACCTGCTGGGAAATGGAGATTTACAATGATTTGTTTACAGTAGTGAATGGTAGAATATAAGATTTTTAACAGGGCATTTTTGGAAACTTTTTTAATATTTAGTTCTCTTTAGAATATTGGTCATGTCACTCAAACTAGTGACATTAGGTATTAAAATACTGAATGTCCCTATTGTCAGGGCAATTCTTGTATATTATTTCTTGCTTCACAGTCAATGAAAGGGAGTTTTTCTAGAGGTGCCCTTGCAATTTCAGTATCTCCAAAGAAATCCTAATTATTTATTACTATTTTATTTAGAGACACATATGAAGTTATGTACATGTAGGTTTATATGTATATACTTTATTAAAATCAATGTGTTTCATAAATTATTTGGTTTAGCAATAACCAAGAAAGAAGCAAAATGTAGAAAAGGTCTTAAATAAGCAAACAACATCCTTGAGTGTACATCATCGTTAGCTTAATTGCTGATTCTGGAGCTCAATTTCTTCATATAGCAAGTCTGCTGCTTGAATATTTTTAAAACTATGTTTGTTCTTTTTAATTGATACATAAGAATTGCACATATTTATGGGTTACAATGTGCTATTTTGATATATGTGTGCATTGTATAATGATCAGATCAGGATATGAGCACATCCATTGCCTCAAACATTCACTGTTTTTTGTAGTGAGAACATCAGAAATCTTATTGTTTAGCTCTTTGGAAATATATGATACACTGTAGTTAGAAACCCAGTATTTAAGGATCTATAATTGTGTGCTTACTATATGAAGGACATGGTACTCAGAGAAAAAGGGAATTTTCGGAAAAGACTACTGCCTTTAAGGAGTTCATAATTTATCTTTGGAAGTAATATAGTGCACCAAATGTATAAAGCCATTCTAGCATTTAATTAACAAGTTCACAGTTGTCCAAAGGGATGAATGATTAATGGAGAATATCCATGCAATGGGAATTCACAAGAAGGAAGAAAACCTTTATGTGGGTATGTTCAGAGAACTCACGTGCAGGAAATAGTATTTTATGCTAGATAATAAGGGGGAAAAATTCTAGGGGGAGGTCATTGCTGCAACCAGAAATTCCATGAGGGTGGGGAAATACAGTCTCTAGATCAAAGAATTCAGGGAAGCTAAATGGATTGTTACTGGAGGAATTGTTTGGAGGAAATAGTGTCACGGGAGATATGGAAAGTGAGAAGTGATAAAAATAAAAGGTGTTGAATGTGAATTAAAGGGCTTTGGCTAAAATCCCACAACAGTAAGAGAGAATTGCTTTTCAGCCAAAGAATAATGTGATAGAAGTGATATTTTAGGAGGATGTTACTGGTGATAGGGTAAAGAATGAATTGGAGAGAAGAAGGAGAAAATTAAAGCAGAGAAAAAGACTAAAATTATTTACAGCATAATTAGTCATCAGTGGTGGTCACTCTTATCTTTTAAAGGGAATGAGTGGAGCATGAAAAGATTATTCATTCCACTCAGCTCTACTTCAAGTCAAACCTCTAATGATAAAAAGTACACTCTCTATATGAGTGGCAAATGAAGTGCTAAAATTAAAAACAACTTGTTTCTGTCTCTTTTATAGTTAACTGATCAGGGCAATACAAGTCTACTATGATTTAACATTCTAAAGGAATGTCTAATTAAAGATAAGATAAGATACTTTGCTTAAAATTGGTTGTGGCAGAGGCTAGGCTGTCTACCTACTTTTCTGTGTAATGTGATAGCTGATGATAAGGACTTGACAATTTCAGAACAATGGGCTTGCACATTCTAAGTAGATATATTTGGCTTGTTCTGTTTTGGACTCAGATGCTTTCAAGAGAGACTAAAATGTAATATAGAGGGCTCTTGGTTTCATTTCAAAAAGTCTCAGCTTCTGTGCCATGACTGAATGTTTTAGCTAATGATCCTGGATTTGATAACAGCATCTTATCAGTGTCATTTGGTAGTCTTTGAATTCTGCCACAGCCGGAGATCAAATCTCATAGCCATGTGACTGCCAGACAAATCCATTTAGTATTGCTTTGGCAATATGATGCCTATCAGAACATCTTTGCAGGTTTTGACAACTGACATGAATTTAATATTTTGATGTTCCTATACATGGAATAGCTTAATATCTTTTTTAATTTATCATTCCCATTGGGGATAATAATAACACATATTACAGTACAAAACTAACATGTCAATAGAGTCTTAAATTTGATAAATACCAACTTGTGTTTCTTGGTATCAGGAAAATTAAATACTTTGTGTATTCACTTATTTAACTAGAATGTCTGCTATCCAAACCAAACATCAAGAGGCTAACTTTGAGAAATGTTTTTGTAAGCTTAGTAGAAATTTTGAATCTCAAATAAATTTGTGTACTTTGAGGTACAAGGCTGTAAACATTTTACTGTTTGTAAATAGAACACAAACAGTCTGGGCATCTTCTGGGAAAGCCCAGAACCTTTCCACAGTGAAAAAATAAAAATCCATGGCATTTCCAGAAATGATCCCTCTGTATTGGCTGTTTAAATTTTTATGCCCCAGACTTTATTGAAAATCCCTTAATGGCAGGATACCCTACAGGCTTTGTTTACAGAATCTCGTGGGCTAAAACTGTGGTTAATTAAGTGAAAAAAGACAACTGTTCATTTGAGGTTTTTATAGGAACACATTTTAAAAAATTCATGGAAAGTGGAATTAAAAGCTAAGTATATTTTGATGTAGAAATTTTTTTGAAATCCACAGTTTTTTCATAAAATATATTTTCTTTAAACTTTGTGAATTATCTTTCTGTATCTCAGTAATTATAAGATATATCTCCAAGAATGAAATATAACTGATTTTTTTAAAAAAAACTTTCCATAAGGACAAATATTTTAAAAAGTGTATTGTTTTCATCCACCTAGAATGCATGCCAACATTTTTATTTATTTTTTTAAAGTTTCTTCTTTTTATTTATTTTCACTTTTTTGAGATTTTTATTTATTTCTTTGAATGGTAGAGTTACAGAGAGAAGAAGAGACAGAGAGACAGGTCTTCCATCCACTGGTTCACTACCCAGATGGCCACAATAGCCAGAACTGAGATGATCTAAAGCCAGGAGCCAGGAGTTTCTTCAAGGTCTCCCACATGGGTTCAGGGACCCAAGCACTTGGGCCATCTTCAACTGCTTTCCCAGGCCATAACAGAGAGCTGGATTGGTAGAGGAACAGCCGGGACTTAAATTCGTGCCCATACGGAATGCCAGTGCCACAGGCAGAGGCTTAGCCCACTACACCACAGTGCCAGCCCCTCATGCCAATATTCTTTATGATTATGCTCTTTTAATGAATTACTATATTTATTTATTCGTCCATCAATAAATATTAATTGACTGCCTTCCTTGAATCAGGTGCTATGCTAGGTGTTCAGAATATTGCAGAAAATATATCCAAACAGTGGGGAGTAGAAAATGAATAAGCAAACACATAAATGAACAATGTAATAAATATTGTAAAGAAAATAAAATAGTATACTGTAGTATAGGATAAAAGGAATAGTAGCAGGAGGCAGAATTAGATTAAATGTTCAGAGAAATTAAAGTAGCCATTCTTGCCCATTTTAGTTGTTATTTTCTCTCAGAAAATAAGATGGATGCTCTTCATAGGACTGAATTTATTTTGTCTTCTTGGATGTTTTATCCAAGATTCATTTTCATTGTATCTTTCCTTAAAAAAATATTTATTTGAAAGAGAGAATTACTGAGAACAGGGGAGAGAGAGAATCTAGAGGAAGTAAAAACAAAGTCTCTTATCCACTAGTTCAATACCCAAATGGCCACAAGGGCTGGGGCTGAGCCAAGCCAAAGCTAGGAGCCAGGAGCTAGGAACTCCATCCAGGTCTCTGACTTGGATGGAGGGACTTAAGTACTTGGGTCATCCTTGGCTGCTTTCCCAGGTGTATTAGCACTAAGCTAGATTGGAAGTGGAGCAGCCAGGACTTTGATCCACATATGTGATGCCAAGATCACAGGTATTGGATCAACTCACTGCTAGACAACACCAGCCCCTGTTTTCATTGTATTTTTTTTTTTTTTTGACAGAGTTAGACAGTGAGAGAGAGAGACAAAGTAGAAAGGTCTTCCTTCCATTGTTTCACTCCCTAAATGGCTACAGCCAGTGCTACAGCCAGCACTGCGCCGATCCGAAGCCGGGAGCCAGGTGCTTCCTCCTGGTCTCCCATGTGGGTGCAGGGGCCTAAGCACCTGGGCCATCCTCCGCTGCCTTCCCAGGCCACAGCAGAGAGCTGGACTGGAAGAGGAGCAACCAGGACTAGAACCCGGTGCCCATATGGGATGTAGATGCTGCAGGCAGAGGATTAACCAAGTGAGCCACGGCAACAGCCCCTTCATTGTATCTTTAATTATAATTTTAAGCAGAATTGAAAAATATATAAATGATCATTTAGTGTTCATTTTTTGTTATTGAAAGTATCCCATTAATGCCTTACTTATTTTGAAACTGTAGAAGTTATTTCTTCTTTGATACATATATCCAACTAGGCTTGTTAAAATCATCTTTCTTTTTTTTTGTTTTTTTTTTTTTTTAGTTGCTTTCTTTTTTTTATTTTATTTTATTTAATGAACATAAATTTCCAAAGTACAGCTTATGGATTACAATGGCTTCCCCCCCCATAACTTCCCTCCCACCCACAACACTCCCCTCTCCCACTCCCTTTCCCCTTCCATTCACATCAAGATTAGTTTTCAATTATCTTTATATACAGAAGATCAATTTAGCATATATTAAGTAAAGATTTCAACAGTTTGCACCCACACAGAAACACAAAGGGTAAAATACTATTTGAGTACTAGTTATAGCATTAATTAAACACCTAAGAGTAATTGTGTATTAATTACAGAGTTCAACCAATAGTTTTAAGTAGAACATAAAAAATACTAAAAGGGTAAAGTATTAAGTTCTTTTTTTGTTTGTTTGTTATATAGTTATTTTTTTATTTAATAAATATGAATTTACAAAGTGCAACTTTTGTATTGTTGTGGCTTCCCCCCCCACCCCCAACCTCCCTCCCTCCTGTGGCCCTCCCCTCTCCCACTCCCTCTCCTATCCCGCCCTTCATCATTTCATTTTCAATTACCTTCATATACTGAAGATTAGCTTAGTATATACTAAGCAAGGATTTCAACATCTGTACTCACACAACCGCACAAGGTATAGGGTATTGTTCGACTAGTAGTGTTGTTTTTACGTTTCATAGTAAAACACATTAAGGACAGAGATCCTACGTGGGGAGCATGTACTCCTGTTGTTGATTTAACAATTGGCACTCTTATTTATGACGTCAGCAATCACCCGAGACTCTTGCTATGAGCTGTCTAGGCTATGGAAGCCCCTTGAGTTCACCGACTCTGAACTTGTTTAGTCAAGGCCGTATCACAGTGGAGGTTCCTTCCTCCCTTCAGAGAAAGGCGCCTCTCTCCTTGATGGCCTGTTCCTTCTGCTGGGGTCTTGTTCACCAGGATCTTTCATTTAGATTGTTTTTGCCTCCGTGTCATGGCTTTCCATGCCTGTGAGACTCTCATGGACCTTTTAGCCAGATCTGAATGTCCCAAGGGTTGATTCTGAGGCAGGAGTGCTGCCATTCTATGAGTCTGCTGTGTGTCCTGTTTTCCCCGCAGGCTCATTCTCTCCCTTTTAATTCTATCCTTCACTATTTGCTTACACTGGTCTTATTTGTGAAATCTCATCGACACATTCCCTATCTTTTTGATCGGTTGTGTATTTATACTTATCACTTTACCAAGTGCGCTGGCATTGGTACCTGCCTCCTTGGTAAGAAAATCATCTTTCTTATAATTGTGTATCTTTAAAAGCCCAAGTATCAAAAATATTCAAATCATTTTACCAGGGGTTGGAAATAATTAATATTGGCAACAATAACTGAAAAAACTGCAGTTTCAACAGATCCTATAATTAAACTGGGATTTAAGGTCACACTTGTGTATATCATACAGTTTTCCTTACCATTTTTCTTCATAAAAGATATATAGAAATAAATGGGTAGAAGGGGATGTTAACATTTGCCCTTCCTCTTGTGAATTTGTGAACAAAAGTCCGATTCTTCCTGAAATAATGCAACAATTGAAATACTGCAAACATGAGATCTATGCAATTACAATTCTTCCCATTTGTGACTTTATCTTTCAAATCATATGACTTGAATAAGAATACAAAATTGATCTTTATTATTTAAATGCAAATTTACAAAACATTTTTTTCCTCAAGATGAGCATTATTAATCATAGCCTAAACCATCATATTGCTGATGATAAAACCACTGATGATAATAATGACTAATCTTTCATGACTACTTACTATTCATTAGGATTGCTCACTTCATGTGCATTCTCCCATATAATCCACTCAAAACCATCCTGAGGTCAGTATTATTATTATTAACTCCATTTTATTGATTAGAAGATGAGACTGAGAAATATGAGTACTTTATCAATGTCACATCATGAGTGATATAGGTTGTCAAGTACTGTAAAAGCTCTGACATTTTATTGTACTTGGAAGCTACAATGTTAGCCTGCTAACACTTTCACAAATGCTGGCAGAAAACACTGAGGCCAAAGACAATAGCGGTGGCCAAACTCTCAATGTATTTGTCTCGAAATCCTGAACCATACTCTCCACAGGGCAACATAATGGTCATGTCTGCACATATAGTGGACTAGGTTACAGGGTAGGAACTTGGATGTTTTAGGAACTCCTTTTTCTCCTCTGAAAGTAAGCATACTCAGCCATTGCTTCAGAGGGTGTTTCTCTCTCTCTCTCTCTCTCTCTCTCTCTCTCTCTCTAAGAGCCTAAGCAAACTATACTTTGTTTGAGAGAGACTTAGTCTCGGTCTTCCAAGAATATTTGTGTTATTCATATCTTTGGAAATAGAGTCTAGGACAAAAGATGTTAGACACAGATAAACTGTGAGGATTTGAGCAGGATTTATTTGAAGAGAGTGCTCAGGTGGTACACACTCAGATGTGAGTGTGAGTAGCTGCATGCAGTGAGTTGCCTGCACATCAGTTCGGCTGCCTCCTTTATTTTGTAGAGGGTGATGTGCTATTTGCATATACACATTTGGCACAGGTTGCACAGTGTGATCACTGGTAAAGTTTTATGGCATCTCCCCATGGAACCCAGATTATGTGTATTCATCATGGTTTCTTTTTCATAGAGGAGAAGGTTCAGGTGCATCTTGGGAGAGTAGGTGTGCTGAATGGGCATGGAAAGGGATGGAGTGTCTTAATAGTCAGAAGTAAGATCCAAAGACTGCTGGAAGTCTCTCTGGAAGTTGCTTTGTGCCTCACTAGCTTCTGCAGAGCCCACCTCAGTAGAACCCTGAAAAATTGTCTCTCAACAACACTGGAATGCAGCCCCATGAAATCCAACTTTAAACCATGTGCTAAACTGAGTAATGACCACTAAAAGAAACCTTCTGATCCCCAGAAGTGTTGAGTTACCTCACATAGCAATGGAAACTTGCAAAAGTAATTAAACTAGATCTCAAGAGGATGAGGTTATTTTGGATTATCTAGGTGAACCCTAAGTGTAACCACAAGGGCCCTGACTCATGTAAGAGGCGAGAAAGATAAGGAAAGAAGCAGAGGTTGTGTCTAGAAGAGCAAGGTTAAAGTGATGCAAGGAAAGGACCCTGGGCCAAGGAATGCAGGCAGCCTCCAGGAGCTAGGAAAGTGAGAAATGGTTTCTTCCCTGGATTCTCCAGAAGAAACCAACTCTGCCAACATCTTGACTCTAGCCCAGTTGATAGCAATTCCACACCACCGACCCTCAGAGTTAAAAAAAAAAAATGTTACATTCATGTTGTTTTAAGTCATCAAGTTCATGGAAGCCACAGGAAACTAATACAATGTCTGTGCTCTTATCTATGTTTCTCTACTGAAATTATACATTTCTTAGAGTGGGTTCTACTTGATTGAGATATAGACTATGCACATGTTCTCTACACCCAACAGTCTTGCTTGAAATGAAATCGTTTACAGGAGCCATGAAGATATTGAGTAATGAATAATTATGGACAGGGTCCAAGGCAACCTCTTTTATGATTTTATGAAGAGAAGTATACCCAAGAAGTAGGGGAAACTGTTTTTCCTTGCCAGACATATTCTCCAGAGGCCATGTTGAAAGATAATATGGTCAGGGGCTGAGACTATGGTGCAGTGGATTAATCCTCTGCCTGTGACACCAGCATCCCATATGAGTGCCGATTCGAGTTCTGACTGCTCCTCTTCCGATCTAGCTCTCTACTGTAGCATGAGAAAGCCATAGAAGATGGCCCAAGTGCTTGGGCCCCTGCACCCGCATGGGAGACCGGAAAGAAGCACCTGTCTCCTCACTTCAGATCAGCACAGCTCTGGCTGTTGAGGCTATTTAAGGAATGAACCAATGGAAGGAAGACCTTTATCTCTGTTTCTTCCTCTCACTGTAACTCTACCTCTCAAATAAAAAAATAAATCTTAAATAAAAAGAAAGGAAGATAATATGGTCACATCCTATCAGAGGGTAGTGACATTCATGTGATTGTTCAGTATCTGAAAGTTCACATTTTTTTCTTCAGATCAGTCCCATTGTCAGTATCTCCATACTGCCCCTCTGGATTTTAGCACATTCCTGCAATCTGTGTTAAAATTTGTGGTATATTTAGCCCATGAATTATTATTTGATGAATCATCATTCAGTTAATTAGAACCTCCACTACCAACACACTTACATTCAAACACACACACACACACACACACACACATAGAATCTGCCAGTCTATGATGCACTTCAGACAGTTCCAAGGCTCTAATAACCCAAGGCACACATGTACAACAGAAAACAGTATATACCCTCTACCAAAAGGATCCTGACCTTGTATAAGGTTACTATTTTCAACACCTAAAAATCATTTCTTGTAATTTGATTTGATTTTTGTGAACTTCACTGTGATAGAATTCTGTGAGACTTTTAGTGTCTCTTGAAGACAGTTTCATGATGATAACACCAACAAGGCTTAGAGAACACTAATTAATTATTTTATAAACTGCCCACGAATTTAAAATGGTGATAACACTTTGCAAAATATTTTAATTTAAGAACAGATCTTTATTTTCTGCTTTTAGATTTCAGGTGCATATGAATAATTTCTGCCTTTAACTCTAAAGTTTCTCAAAAGAAAGGCTTTAAGCCTCTGAGGGATGTAGACTCTGACCAATCATTAAATGAATAATAAGTATATTTGTCAGTTGTGTAGCATTTTAATATGAAAACTTTTTTAAAAATATTTTTGAGAGACAGAGTTATAGACAGAGAGAGGGAGAGACAGTTAGAAAGGTCTTCCATCCGCTGGTTCACTACCCAGATTGCCACAATGACTGGAGCTGGACCCATTCAAAGCCAGGAGCCAGGAGCTGTTCCCGGTCTCTCACGTGGGTGCAGGGGCCAAAGCACTTGGGCCATCTTCTACTGCTTTCCAAAGCCATAAGCACAGAGCTAGATAGGAAAAAAGAGCAGCCAGGGCACAAGCTGGCAGCCCTATGGGAAGCTGGCACCACACACAAAGTCTTAGCCTACTATATCACAGTGCCAGCCCCAATATGAAAACTCTTAAGAGTGATTCAAGAGAAGAATTTAATGGGCATTGTTGTCCTGCCAGGTAGCAATGATAAAACATCTTCGTACGTATTGACTTTGTTGACCATAAATGTTTTCCTCAACTTTACTTGAGATTTGAGTCTTAAAAACAATTTCCAATTTTGTATTTAGTTTATAAGTAAATGTTTCTCATAATTGTCAGTGATTTTCCAAGAATACATGAGTCATTTCAAAAAGCAACTTAAAATAATGCTTGTCTTTTTGTCTGAAGATATGTACATAAGAGAATGAAAACTGGTTTTTAAAGATATTAAGTCATTATAAGATGAAATTGTTCATGATCCTAACATGTTCTGGTAAACATGAAGGAGAAAATATCTTTCGCATTATTTATTTTCTCATAACATAAGCATGCATACATATGTGTAAGAATTGACACACAGTATACACAAATTCTAAAGAAATCCAAGAGCATCTGTAAAAACTTCACCATTTGAAAAAGATGAGATTAGTAATAAAATCAGAAAAGGATGAGGAAATACTTGGTAAACACCAGAGTACCATGCAGCTATTTTTGCATTTTATAAGTATATAATATTCTGATCAGTAGAATTTTTGCACACTTTAAATAAATTACCAATTTTCGGCATGAATTACAATAAAAGAAATACAATTGACCCAGCAAATTACTTATACTTAACATTGTATCATTTATTTGATGTGGCTCAGAAATCATTTCAGAATTATTCATTAATTAATTTATAACTATTATGAGAATTCTGTCAAAACAGTGTTTTAGGTTAATTAATACAAATTTCTGATTTTAAAAGTTTGATGAATCAATTTTGACTGGCTTAACTTTAGGGATTCCACAGTAGGAAACACTATCTCTAACAATGGGGTTGAATTATGTCCACAATGCAAATTGAGGAAGTGCTCATGAAACTTCTGTGTAACCTGTAGGTTGAAATGTGACTGACATATCTAAAGCAATAACTTTATTTGACCTTGCATTTACTTTTTATATATTTTTTATTTATATAAGCTGAGAAAATTCCATGTATTTCAAATACACAGATTTAGGAATATAGTGATACTTCTCAACCTACCCAACCCCCATGCTCCTACACTCTCTCCTTCTTCCTTTCTTATTCTTTCTTTTAATTTTTACAATGATATACTTTCAGTTTATTTTATAATCATAAGCTTAACCCTCCACTAAGTAAAGAATTCAACAAATAGAAGAAAAAACACTTTCCTCAACAGTAGAGAGAAGGGCTGTAATCATGAAATCTCAAAATGCAAATTTCACTCTTATAGATTACATTTTTGATATTCTATTAGTTACCATAGATCAGAGAAACAGATGCTATTTGTCTTTTGGGGACTGATTTATTTAACTAAGCATAATGGTGCCTGTTGGCCATTTGAATTTTCTCTCTTGAAAAATACCTGTTCAAGTCCTTAGTCCATTTCTTAACAGGATTATTTTGTTCTTGTTGAGTTTCTTGAGTCTTTTATAGATTCTGGGTATTAATCCTTTATCAATTGCATAGTTCCAAATCTTTTCTCCATTTTGTCAGTTGCCTCTTCACTTTGCTGCCTGTTTCCTTTGCAGTACAGAAGCTTCTCAGCTTGACATAATCACATTTGTCAATTTTGGCTTTGATTGCCTGTGCTTCTGGGTCTTTTCCAGGAAATCTTTGCCTATGCTAAGGTCTTGCAGAGTTTCTCCAATGTTTTCCTCTGTAATTTGATGGTATCAAATCATGGATTTATATCCTTGATCTATTTTGAGTGGATGTTTTATAAGGTATAAGTTAAGGGTCTTATTTCATACTTCTGCATGTGGAAATCCAATTTTTCTAGCACCATTTGTTGAAGATACTTTCCTATCTCCAGGGATTGATTTTAGCTCATATGTCAAAGATTAGTTGATTGTAGATGCTTGGATTGACTTCTGGGGTTTCAATCTTGTTCCATTGTTCTACATGACTATTTCTATCCCAGTCCCAGGCTGTTTTGGTTGTACCTGCCCTGTAGTATGTCTTAAAATCTGGTATTGTGTTGCCTACGGATTTGTTTTTGTTGCTTGAGATTGCTTTAGCTATTTGGAATCTCCTGTGTTTCCATATGAATTTTAGTATTGTTTTTTCTAGCTGAGAACAGTGTCATTCATATTTTGATTGGGATTACAAT
Organism: Oryctolagus cuniculus; assembly: GCF_964237555.1. Taxonomy (NCBI): domain Eukaryota; kingdom Metazoa; phylum Chordata; class Mammalia; order Lagomorpha; family Leporidae; genus Oryctolagus; species Oryctolagus cuniculus. The sequence goes on from NC_091434.1 coordinate 101,670,259, forward strand.
GAATCTGTAAATTGCTTTTGGTATTATGGACATTTTGATCATCAAATGTTCCTAGATCCTTGCTTGTCTTCTAGCTTGAACAAAAGAGAGCCCTGTATTTCTCTACCCTGCATTTATTTTACTTGCTAGAACTGCTTCTTTGGTCATTAATTTCTGTTGCTACTCCTGGCACTGGTAAAAAAAGAGGTAAGAATGGTATGAAATGGTGAAGAGATAGGAGTAATCTTATTCAAACTAGTCCAGTTGTAAATTGACTTCATTGTAAGCATAGTGGATCTATCAAATGGACTCTCTTGAAGGGTTTGAGTGTGTGTGTGTGTGTGTGTGTGTGTGTGTGAGAGAGAGAGAGAGAGAATAAGTCTGTCTGTGCTCATACAAGCTCCATGGAAGTTTCCTGTTAAATATTTCTAATTTCATTTTCCTTGACCATGTTGCATGAAATTCTGTGCTTGTGAGTTTGTGTCTCTGAGTGTTCGTCTTTGCATTATTTGACTCCTTGTACCCACATGGACAACCTTGTTGCACTAGACCAGTGGTATCTATATGCAGGATTCTTGCCTATGTGATCAACATTTGGTCTACAAAATCACTTATAAACATTTTGCCCCAATAAACTGTGGGAGCACAGATATAGTGAAATCAGCCAACACTATCCTGTAATTAGAGAATATTTTACGTTTCTCAGGTTAAAAACCTCTACTAGAGTTGAGGTGAAAAGCCTTTCTCCATTCTCTTTTCTACCTCAGAGTGTCTTATAAATAACATGTGTACCCACAGATAAAACATGTTTCTTCTTAGTGTGGAGGGTTTGACCAACGAAGTCATTGGGCTGAGTGTGGATTTTGTCCTTGTTGTAGCTACCATTGGTGAACCAAAGCTTCTAGATCCCTCCAGTGGTGGACTCAGACTGTTTTGTGCTTAGTGCAACATGGGTGCACCTCCCTTAGCTTTCAATAGTCAGCTGCCTTTTCAAGGGTCTTTCTTCATAATCTTGTACTTAGCTCAGAGGTAGGTCGCTCTGTCCTGTTACTAAGTTGGGGACACGTGGTGGATATCAGAGGGGTTCTCCATTCTTTTGTTCCAGTCTCCATATTAAATGCTATGTGTCTAGGTTTTGAAGATGAATATTTCTCTGCCCGTGGCAGCTAAAGTGTACCTTGGGTATTTGGAAAGTCTTCGGCAGGAGACACTCTTCTGCCCTACTCCCAGGGGTAGCAACCATCTGCTTTTTGTATCAGTGCAAGATTTGGGTCCCAGAAGCTATTGTGTCCCTGCTCCAGGGCCAGACAGCTTTTGTTCCTACTCTTCCTTCAGCATGTGTACCATTTTCTGGGACCAGTGGCAATAGAGTATTTACCTATTTCTAAAGCAATAGACTAGTGTTGCTTGTTATGTGTAAAAACCACCATAAAATGGGAAAGGGAGTTTCCTTCCTCTCCCTCAGGACGCATGATTTTTCTTTCCGACCCTCCCCCATGAATAGCTTACCTTTGCAGCTTCCTTTACACTTGGGGAGAGCTTTCATGCCCCTTTTCTAAAGGCAGGTGCTTTTGGTTTTTGCATTTCCTTCATAAGAAGTGGATCTTTGTCCTGCTTCTGGGAGTGAGAAGACTTCTTCACGTCCCCAGTGGTTGAAGGATTTTCTTTGTCTGAGAGAGGATTCTGGGTGTTTGAGTATTTTGAGACAATCAGGGGTCTCTCAGGATTCCTATTCTGCCTCAAGCTCTCTGTTCTGACCTCAGTGAAAGCAAACCTTTGTACCAGGGATTCCCAGAGATTTTAAACTCTCACATCAGACCATAATCAGTTTTAAGAATTCTTTTCCATTTCAACTTTTAGAAAATCTGTTTTTATGTTAGTTGTCTCTTCCTCGTATACTCTGCTGGAGGAACAGTATTTCACGTGTTCTGTTTTCCCTAGGAGGCCTGTCAGACTTTGCAGTTCATTTCATATTGTTGTCTTGGAATCTCAGCTTTTGTTTGGACTCAAGAAATGTTGTGATCATGTAAATTACTGTGATTTATCTTATTGCTCATATTATTTTGTGGCTTTCTGCATCTCTGAGCAAAGATAAATTCTGAATGCTTACAAATCATTAATGCAAAGAGGAATTTAAAGAGCAAGTATAAGATATTTTTAGAACTGCTATATTCCTTTTCATTAGTATCAATTTTAAAATAGCATGCATATATGTGAATCCTTTGTGATTCATTTAAGCACCCACAGTTTACACATGAAAACATTTCACTTGATGCAAAGAGACTTCATTGTTCTCTACTTTCAATCAACTCTTTTTGTCTTAAAACTAACTATATAAAATTAACCATTGAGTTATTCAGTTTGCAAAAAAAATCCTTTATGCATTACATTATCAGAAGAAATTCACATCTTCTGTTATTTAAAAATATGGTATAAGATATGATTAAGGGTTATCTGAAAATCTGATCCTGGTTGATTGCAAAATTTTAAATTCTTTGTTTCCAAAATCATTGCTTAATTGTTAGACATGATCCAGCCATTAGACAAGGTGTTCATCTGAAAATACAGAAGTGTTCTTAAAGAGTTTGCATTCTAGTTGAATACATTTGTCAGATTGCAAATGAGGTAAAAAACTAAACATATTATTTAAAAAATGCATATTTATGTTATAGTAGGGCTATAAAATTACTGAAAATGTATTTTAAGAAAATAAATTTATGACACCATTGAGGAATTGAAAAGTATAGCATCAGTAATCAAAAAACATTAGAATTTCCTTACTAGAATTCATATTGGATCAAACAAAAGCACCAGATACCATAGATTAAAACACCTCAAGTGTAAACTTGAAATTTATGAGTTGAAAAGGAGAACTGCTTAGTAATAATAAAAGTTAAAAGAGGGCCAGGTGTTTTGGCACACCAGGTTAATCTTCCACTAGGAGTGTCTGTATGTCATATTGCAGAGCAGGTTCAAATTCTAGGTATTCTACTTCTGATCCAGCTTCTCAGTAATCCGCCTGGGAAGTGGTGGATAATGGCTCAACTACTTAAGTTCCTAATGTGCATGAGGGAAAACCTGATGGAGTTCATAGCACATGGTTCAGCTTGATCCAGTCTTGGCTGTTGTGGCCATTTAGGGAGTAAACCACCAGATAGTAGATCTCTCTGTATCTTTCTCTGTCACTCTGATTTTCAAGGTCATATATCTAAAAAACCTAAAAATCTAAAACAGATGAGGAGGGGGGATCTTTAAAGTAATCTTTAAAGCAATGTAATAATTAACTGCATTAAAAATAATAGTCCTGGGGTCAGTGTTGTGGCACAGCAGGTTAAAGGCCTGGTCTGCAGCATCAGCATCCCCCATGGGATGTTTCTGGGGCTGGCACTGTGGCGCACTTGGTTAATCCTCCGCCTGTGGTGCCAGCATCCCATGTGGGCACTGGGTTCTAGTCCCAGCTGCTCCACTTCAGATCAAGCTCTTTGCTATGGCCTGGGAAAGCAGTAGATGTCCCAAGTGCTTGGGCCCTTGCACCCATGTGGGAGATCTGGAAGAAGATCCTGGTTCCTGGCTTCAGATTAGCTCAGCTCTGGCCTTTGTGGCCACGTTGGGAGTTAACCAGTGGATGGAAGACCTCTCTCTCTCTCTCTCTGGCTCTACCTCTCTCTGACTCTTTTAAATAAATAAAATATCTTTTAAAAAAAGAGGGTGCCGGATTCTAGTCCTGGTTGCTCCTCTTCCAGTCCAGCTCTCTGGTGTGGCCCAGGAAGGCAGTGGAGGATGGCCCAAGTGCTTGGGCCCCTGCACCCGCATGGGAGACCAGGAGGAGGTACCTGGCTCCTGGCTTCGGATCAGCACAGCTCCAGCCGTTGCAGCCATTTAGAGAGTGAATCAATGGAAGAAAGACCTTTCTGTCTCTCTTACTGTCTATAACTCTACCTGTCAAATAAATTAAAAAATAGTAGTAGTCCCACTTAAATATATTACCCTGATACTAGCTCAGAATAACACACAAAGAATGGAATTTAGATAATTGTCTATTTACTTATGAAATAAGTATTTTTTAATTTTATCTCCAAAGTCACACAAATATAAAGCTTAAAGTGCAGAAAAATATAGAATTTAAGAAATATTTTATATGGCATTGAGATATAGAAAATTTTCTTAAGAAAGTCAAAATCCAGAATTTGTTAAATAAAATATGCATACACACAGAGACACAAAAAAGTGTATACAACCATTACAATTTTAAGAAACACTCCTATATGAGAAAGGACATTATAAGCAAGTGAAAACATAGGATAACTTAGACAAAAATATTCATAAAGTATGTAAGAGGAGAAATCGATTATCAAATAAAAGTAAACAGTGTCAGAAATCCCTTGATATGTTATAACAATTCAGAAGACAAATACAAATTTCCTAATTAGACAAATAAAGAGGTACTCAACATTATACTAATCATCAATTCGTAAATTAACATAATAAAATGAGTTTTACTACATTCATCAGATTAAAAACATTGGTAATAGGTAATATTAGTGAGAACATAAGAAAATGTTTCTCAGGGCCTGTGCTGTGGTGCAGTGGGTTAAAGCCCTGGCCTGAAGTGTTGGCATCCCATATGGGCGCCGGTTCTAGTCCCAGCTGCTCCTCTTCTGATCCAACTCTCTGCTGTGGCCTGAGGAAAGCAGTAAAGGATGGCCCAACTCCTTGGGCCCCTGTACCCACGTGGGGGATCTGGAGGAAGCTCCTGGTTCCTGGCTTTGGATTGGCATAGCTCCAGCGTTGCAGCCATCGGGGGAATGAACCAGTGGATGGAAAACCTCTCTCTCTCTGTCTCTGCCTCTCTCTTTAACTCTTTCAAATAAATAAAATAAATCTTAAAAAAAATGTTTCTGGGGCTGGCACTGTGGCTCACTTGGTTAATCCTCCGCCTGTGGTGCCAGCATCCCATGTGGGCACTGGGTTCTAGTCCCAGTTGCTCCTCTTCCAGTCCAGCTCTCTGGTGTGGCCCAGGGGGGCAGTGGAGGATGGCCCAAGTGCTTGGGCCCCTGCAGCCGTGTGGGAGACCAGGAAGAAGCACCTGCCTCCTGGATTTGGATCAGCAAGCACTGGCTGTGGCAGCCATTTGGGGAGTGGACCAACGGAAGGAAGACTTTTCTCTCTATCTCTCTCTCACACTGTCTAACTCTGTCAAAAAAAAAAAAAAATTCCCATACTATTGATGAGAATAGAAGTTGTCACATTGGTTTTGCAGCTTTATTTAATAGTATCTATCAACATTGATATTATATATAATATTTCATCCAACATTATAATTTCACAATTGGTTACTTATTTGATAGAAGTATGTACACATTGAAGAAGAAGAGTTATTTACAATATTGAAGAAACTGGAAACAACAAAAATATCCATCAAAAGAGGAACGGTATCCTTATGCTATAAATATTACTAAGTTGCAGTTAGAATGAATGAGGTAGGTGGACTGGCATTTTGACACAGTGGGTTAAGCCATCTCCTGTAACCATGCCACATCCCATGTCAGATCATCAGTTCAAGTCCCAGCTGCTCCACTTCCAATCCACCTCCCTGCTAATATGCGAAGGAAAGCAATGGATGGTGGTTCAAGCACTTGGGCACCTGGGCACCTGCCTCCCACATATGAGACCTTGATGGGGTTCAGGCTCCTGGCTTCAGTTTGGCCCAGCTCCAGCCAATATGACCATCTGGGGAGTGAACCAGCAGATGGAAGATTCTCCCTTTGTCTCTATGTCTCTTTCTCTCTCTCCCCACTGTCAAATAAACTCTGCCTGTCATATAAATAAAATAAATCTTTTTTTTAATTTTTTTATTATTTTTTTTTTTTGACAGGCAGAGTGGACAGTGAGAGAGAGAGACAGAGAGAAAGGTCTTCCTTTGCCGTTGGTTCACCTTCCAATGGCCGCCGCGACCAGCGCGATGCGGCCGGCGCACCACGCTGATCCGATGGCAGGAGCCAGGAGCCAGGTGCTTTTCCTGGTCTCCCATGGGGTGCAGGGCCCAAGCACCTGGGCCATCCTCCACTGCACTCCCTGGCCACAGCAGAGGGCTGGCCTGGAAGAGGGGCAACCGGGACAGAATCCGGCGCCCCAACCGGGACTAGAACCCGGTGTGCCGGCGCCGCAAGGCGGAGGATTAGCCTAGTGAGCCGCGGCGCCGGCTTAAAGTTATTTTCTAACAGCTAGCAATCACTGAAAATAGACAAATGTTCATGAACATTTAAAAGACTAACTGAAGTACAATAATCAAACAATATACGTTTATTTAGAAAAAATTCTAATGTAATATTAAATGAGATTTCAACTGTTTGAAGACAGGCAAGAGATAACTAGAAAAACCAAGCTAAAATAGAGTAATATCTATCAAAGAGGTAAGGTGAAAATGTAAGACTCCTTTTTTAAAATAAACCATCCATATTTGAAGTAACCAGTTTATATTAATGAGAACAAAAACAACCATAATTTCACTAGTTGCATAAAACATCCGAGGTATTTATTAGCTTATTCATGACTGCATTTCTTCACTTTGCAATAGTTACTTAAGTTTTAATTCTGACTTCAGTAGTATATAAATAAATATCATACTGTATACATTTTAAAAGGTAAGATTCCCTCCCTAGAAATAGTTACTATTAACGGTTTATTAATTCTTCTGAATGCTAAATATATTCATATCTTGAAAATATTTTAACACATTTTGTTTACTTGTCAGTTTACCTTGAAGTTTTGTTAGTAATTTTGTTCATGTGAGCTCTATCTCATGTATTTTTTTCTTTAAAGATTTATTTGTTCTCATTAATATAAACTGGTTACTTCAAATATGGATGGTTTATTTTAAAAAAGGAGTCTTACATTTTCACCTTACCTCTTTGATAGATATTACTCTATTTTAGCTTGGTTTTTCTAGTTATCTCTTGCCTGTCTTCAAACAGTTGAAATCTCATTTAATATTACATTAGAATTTTTTCTAAATAAACGTATATTGTTTGATTTTTGTACTTCAGTTAGTCTTTTAAATGTTCATGAACATTTGTCTATTTTCAGTGATTGCTAGCTGTTAGAAAATAACTTTAAGCCGGCGCCGCGGCTCACTAGGCTAATCCTCCGCCTTGCGGCGCCGGCACACCGGGTTCTAGTCCCAGTCGGGGCGCCGGATTCTGTCCCGGTTGCCCCTCTTCCAGGCCAGCTCTCTGCTGTGGCCAGGGAGTGCAGTGGAGGATGGCCCAGGTGCTTGGGCCCTGCACCCCATGGGAGACCAGGAGAAGCACCTGGCTCCTGCCATCGGATCAGCGCGGTGCGCCGGCCGCATCGCGCTGGCCGCGGCGGCCATTGGAGGGTGAACCAACGGCAAAGGAAGACCTTTCTCTCTGTCTCTCTCTCTCACTGTCCACTCTGCCTGTCAAAAAAAAAAAAAAAAAAAAAAAGAGAGAGAGAGAGAAAATAACTTTAAGACTCATTTTTTATAACCTCTGCATAGTTAATGATTTTGGTCAATTAACATTTGATTTAAAACTGCTTTGAGGATTATAAAGTTCATATATGGCAAATGGAAAACATTAAATTTTGTCTGATAACTAGCATTATTTTTACATTTTATTGGTAAAATACTGAATCGAGATGTTCAGGGGTAGGCAGTTTAAGTTTAGCCTCAAGGTTAAACTGGGTAAGACTCTTACATCTCATATCCTAGTACTTGACTTTGATCCCCTCCTCTGACTCCTGATTCCAATCTGCTGCTGATGCAGATCCTGTGTGGTCATGTCGTGACTCAAGTATTTGGGTTTCTGCTTCTCCATGGGAAATGCAGGTTGAGTTCTTGGTTCCCAAATTCAGGCCCCACCCACCCCCAGCTGTTGTCCTTCGGAAAGTGAACCAGTGGCTGAGACCTTTCTGGCCATATGTCTCTGTCTATAGTCTATATCTCTGCCTTGCAAATAAATAATATTAAAATATATACTTTTTAAAGTTTAAAGATTTGAAGAGAAACAATATCATTAATCTGAGATAAACAAATGATGTTTTTTAATTTTGTAATTTGATGAAATTTTTATTCCCTCATGTGATATGTATGTGTGTATTGTATTTACATAATTTCATGTATATGTGCCATTATTTATAGTTCCTTCAATAAAATTATTATTTTTATATATATTATGGTCTTAGCATTAAAAATTATATTTTAAACCCATTTAAATCTTGTCTGGATGACAGAATATTTATTATGTAGCAACAGTGGCATTTACTAAGCTTCTAGTGTATACCTTACCGTTCATATAAAATTAAATGAGTCCTCAAGATAACCCTTGAATGTAGGAGATACTGGACCTAGGACTTGTAGGAGTTAAGAGATGCCCACTGATAGCCCTATTGATTACACATAATGCTGGAGTTTGTACTTGCTTGTTTGATCTCAGAATACCCAGTGTCTTACTCTTTCCAGTACCACATAATAAATTCCTTAGTCATGTCAACTAGCATAGGTTGGGGATGATCACAGCTGAATTAATTATAGAAATTTAGAAATAGAAGTGACCTTAAGATATATAAAATAGGCCGGCGCTGCAGCTCACTAGGTTAATCCCCCGCCTGCAGTGCCAGCACCCTGGGTTCTAGTCCCGGTTGGGGTGCCGGATTCTGTCCCGGTTGCTCCTCTTCCAGTCCAGAGGAAGCACCTGGCTCCTGGCTTTGGATCGGCACAGCACACTGGCCGTACCGGCAACTTGGCGGGGGGAACCAATGGAAAAAGGAAGACCTATCTCTCTGTCTGTCTCTCTCACTGTCTAGCTCTACCTGTCAAAAAAAAAAAAAAAAAAAAAGACATATAAAATAGTTCAGAGGTTAAATGGGTGGGTGTGGGAGTCAAAATGTCTGAGTTGGAATTCTCCATAATTGAATGGGAAACCTTGGGTGGGTTATGAACCTCTTCAAGTACTGGCTTGATGGGGTACTTTTTTCTTTGTTATTCTGAGGACTGAAGGATTCATGTCTGTACAGCAGTTAGTACATATTAGGTACATAATATGCAAATGACTAGAATATATTAATTTTGCATAGAAAATTATATGAATACATAAAGAATATATCATTTGCCCAAAGTCTAATGGATAGCTAGCAACAGAATTGTAATTAATATCCCTAAATCCCAATTTATGTTATAATAGTCCTCCTACTATTGAGTATGTTTGTATATCATTTCTAAAATAAGTGAGTTCTGAAAGATTTACATTCTGGACAACTGTGAAGTCCAGATTAATATGAACAGTTAAACTGATGAAGAAGAAACAGCTTTCTTAGTAAGTTTTCACCTTTATTCCAGGACTTTTGAGAACCGTACCCTAGGTGAGATAAAGGATGGCTGTTAAAATACTGTAGACACTTAAAAAAGTGCGCTCTAGAAAGAATTACATAACAAATAATGTGTTTCAAACAAAGTGCAATCTAACTGTGGAAAGAGTAAACTATTTCTAATGAAGTAATTTTTGAGACTGCCCTTGGAATAATAGATCATTACTGTAACCCTGATACTGACTTTTCCTTCAGAATAATATCCAAGATTTCCCTATCCCTCCTACTCTTTGAATTAAGAGCTGGTGCTCTGTAGAGTATTAATTATTCTATATTACATGTAATTTACATCACTACACTGCTAACATTCAAAATTCCTAATACCTTCAATATTAGGAAAGAAATATTTTATTTTGTTGACTTCTTATATTGCATAACACTTTCCAAGTGGTGATATTTTCATCATACATAGTGTTCATTTAAATGAAAAATATCTCCATACTTTACTTTTGATGGTGCTGAGAGCAGTGCTGACATATTTCAAACAGTGGGATATGATATATCTTTAGCCTCATTAAGTAGTACGCCTCTATGTGAAAAACTGGGTATGCTCTTATGTGTGATTTTTCTGTCAACTTCATTTGATTTGTAGGTGGTAGTTATAATAAATGAAATGAAAATGTGAATTATAGATATTGTTTTTATAGTCCTAAATATATGAATATTTTAAGAAGCTTGGAGTTAAACTAAAGACTTAATTTATATTCTAGATATTTGTCATTGAAATGATAATCATATTGAAGTAGAGTATTCACTGGTTCACTGGTATTCTGAACTGACAGGCTAGTCTCAAAGGGAACACCATCTCATTTCCCTATTAATTCTTTCCTTTAAGCATGTTTGTAGTGTTTGCACTCTTTCACGGATTTTTCTTTTATTTTACCAATATTTGTCAAGCCTTTAATGCTGGCCTGTACTAGGGGTTACATACATAAATTATTCTTCTATCTTGCCCTCTAATCTGTAGAGACAAATGGAAAAGTTGGCATGCCCATACTTGGATAAACTTAAAAATTGTTAAGTGATGTCAGTGATTAGATGCAGATATAATACTAAGGGAGTTTAAAAGAGATTAATTTTATAGGGAGTATAAGAGAAGATTTGCATAGGCGTTGAATATTCTGTTAGTCTTACAGCAAGTGGCGAATTTAGAAAATGAAAGGATATAGTAAAATTGAGAAATCAAAAGGTAAAAGTAGCAGGGCAATGGAGAAGTAAGATATGCATTTGGGAAGAGAAAAATAAGCCAACATTGCTAATATTTATTAAATCGTGATGTTGCTAAATGTCTTGTACATGCTATTTCATTTTACACTCATAAGATCCAAAGAAGATGAAGCCTTGTTTTTAAAATTATTATAAAGACTAAAATGAAAGTTGGCTGGAAAGTAAAGAAGTAATTTTCTCTCTGACACAAAGTTTGGGTTTCTTTTTAGTAAAAGTAAAAGAGAGCTCAAGTGTTTAGATCATAGGACTCACAAGGAAGTTGGTGAGAAATAACTTCGGAAAGTCTTATATGTTAGTTGAGGGAAAATTAGAATTTTCATGAGGGGGTGATGAGTCATTCACTTACATATTCATTCATACCGCCTACATTTATTAAGAAAATGTTGTTTATGGGCAAATGTCTGAGTCCTGGAGATACACAGTGAAAATTAGAGACAGTATCTGGAAATCCTAGGAGAGTATTTTGAAAACACAGTTTCATACGTGATTAAAAAGAGGAGGGAGATACCTCTAAACTCTTCTATTGAAGATATTTTAATTGAAGTTACATATATTTCCTAGACTTAAATAGCAAGCTAGCATATGATATCTCTTTATCACAGCCAGACTGAACTGCTGCTCTATTATGAGATGCTAGGGTCGCAATATCCTGTACCAAAGTACTCCCCCCAATTTAGTATCTTTATATAATCCTGCCAAAAAATATTGCAAAGAACTTTGTCATTTGAAGGTAGGACAATTTATATTTGGAGAAATCAAAATGGGCTAAAATGTCTGAGAAATGTCACTTGATTTTTAAGGTAGAAGTCAAGCTTCACAGAGCTGGGGAAATTTTGTCTTGTTTTGTCGACTTTCGGTTATTTCTAGATTCACTTTTGGTTGCTGTAAGTGGAGAGGAGGTACTAGGGGAGCCTGGTAGATAGACACTGCTGCTGCCTAACATCACACAATGTGCAAGACAGGCCTCAGCAACTAAGAATTTTCAGGCCCCAAAGTCCACAGTGCCAATGGTGAGAAATCCTGTCTTAGAGGATGGCAGGGTGCAACCTGCTACCACTGCATCCATCCAGGGAGTTGAAAATGAAACTTACGACAGGTTATTGCTCACAGCACAACAAACAGCGTGAGTCTCCATGTCGTTGCACTGTCTCATGTAGTTGACCGATTCCCTGGCCTTAAGTGTCACAGAGAAACTTTATATGACCAGGTCGATGCTGACTACACAGTGCCAGAGCTAAGGACTCCAGGACGTAGGGTTGAGCACTTTTCTGGCAAGCAGCCAATATTGTAGCAAGCAGGAGTCTCTAGTCTTCTCCACTGTAGAGTAAGAGATTGAACAGAGGTTACCCGGCTGACCCGCCAACTTATTTAGTTGCCTATGTGACTACCAATAGAAATCGTTAAGTATCAGAAGTTAGACAAGCTTGTAGTTTGGCAAACTTGTGTAGCAAGAATGTGTAAGCAAGGTTAAAGGCCCATGGGGAAGGCTTCTCCCAACACTCATGAAACAAAGCCCCAATATAAGTATATCTATAATCATAGATCAAAATTGTTATAAGATATAGCGTCAGTATCAATATTTAATTATCTCCTCTTTTTTATTCATAATACTACCTCTAGCCTTTGGCATCTTCTATATATTAAAAGGAATGAATGTATTTTCAAAGCATTCATTGATTAGTTTATTATACATTCAAAGATTCATTTTGAACTATGTTTATTTGCCAGTTGCAAAATAGTACAGAGAATTTCTGTCTATCCCTCTGTCTTCCCCGTTCAAATTGCCACCATAAAGTACCATAGGCTAAGTGATTTATAGATAGTCAGAAATTTTTTCTCTCTGTTTTACAGATTGGAATTCAGAGTGAGTTCAGGATTCCTTTATGGTTGGATTATCCTTAGGGGCCTCTCCTCCAATGCAGCCTGCCACTTCAGTTGTAGCCTGCCACTTCTAGCATCCTCACAGGAGGAAAAGGGGATTAGAGAGCCTTATCTTTGGAGGGCACTAGCCTCATTCATGAGCTTCCACTTTGATTACTTTGTTTCATCCCCAAAGCCCCACTTCCTCATACCATCACATTCGAATTAGGGTTGCAACATATGAATTTGAGGAAGATCTGAACTTTTGGTTCATTGCAGTATCATGTAGTTGTCCAAAACATCTTAAATAACTACATGGTCACTATCATAATCAGATAACATTGATACTATACTATTAGCTAAAGGCTTTTATTGAATTAATTTAGTCACTATGACCTCTCAGTCGCATGTATACTGTAATGTTTCCTCTGTTTTTCCTTCAGTTTTACCTCAACGTTTCACTTATCTTCATAGGCACATTTGTTTCATCTCTGAATTGTTAGCCATCAACTATGTTTAATAAGAAAATAATAGTGACCACTGCTTGAGAATCTCCTTATGTGTTAGGCATTATTCTATTTATTATTCTCTTCTTTCTTCTTGGAGTGGACAGAGCTGATTATAATTCACATTTTCATTTGAAGACGTTGAGGCTCAAGTTTAAGCTATTTATAAAAAGTTAAGCAATAAAGAAAATGTGCAAACTTCCAATAGTCATGGTATTTTTGTGCATGTTAAAATGCTTTATTTTACTTTTTAAAAAAGATTTATTTGTTTTAGTTGAAAGTCAGAGTTACAGAGAAATAGAGAAACAAATATATAGAGATCGATCTTCCATCTGCTGAATCACTTCCCAGATGGCCCCATTGGCCAGGGCTGCAACACACTGAAACTAGAGTTTTATCTAGGTCTCTCACATGTGTGGCAGGGGCTCAAGTACTTTGGCTACCCTCTGCTGCTTTTCCTAGACCATGAGCAGGGAATTGGAGCACCCGGGACATGAACCCATGTCTATATGAGATACTAGTGTCACAGGCAACAGCTTTACTTGCTGTGCCACAATTCTGACCCCAGCCATGGTATCTTTGATTGGAGAATCAGTACAAAAGCATCTGTCACTGCAGTTATCTTACTCTCAACTTCCTCCCCCTCATCCATGCCTCCTTTCTCTCAACCCACTAACATTGTTTATGTTGTGTTTCTTTTCCTCCTGCTTTAGTTTATCATTTTTCCTTTACAATTCCACTTTTCAAAGTTGGATATAAAAAAGGGTGGGCATATTGAAATATGAATCAAATTTTGAGACTTATGACTACTAATTAAACATATGTATCATTGTAAGTCATCTAACTTTATTGAGTCTTTGTTTAATTTTTGTAGAATACAGAATTTGAGCCACATTGTTCTTTAGCTGTTTTTATTGTTAAAAGAAATGTATAACTAAGCTCCTGCCTAGTTTTATTGTTGTGTTTGCCTCAGATTAATGGCTTCATTTTTCAAGGCTACTTGTGTATCAAGGAGGCTGATAACAAGTCTATTTTCTTAGATATTTAGGAAAGATCTGCTAGATAAATGATTATTACTACTAATACTTGACTTTCAATACCACATTTACTTGTAACCCTTGCATATATTTTGTCTGTTGATTTTTCTCTCTGATTATTTATGAGGGTCTGAAATAAGTATAGTTTTTCTTAACTGAAGTTTGTAGGCAGGTCCATGAGGATCATCACATGGGAGGATACATTTGTTAATTCCCATGGTAGTTATAAATATAATGAACATTCACAACCTGTAGCTGTTAAGCTCAACTTGGAATTTAATCATCAGTATCTTGCACTAAATGGAATTCCTCTCTATTATAGGTGTTGTTTTCTTTTAAAAGTTCATTGGAAATTGTCAATTACAATGATGCTAGTGTTTGAATGTTTAAATGACCAAGTGCAAAAACATGAAACATATTAGAAAATACAGCTAATAAAAAGTCACTTTCTGTGAAATTAAATTGCTCAAGTGACTACTAACAAAGTTACTTTTTTTTCTAATATGAAAGAGATTGAGTAATTTGCTATTGATGAAATAGATTCCAAAGTGTTTTATTTTTATAAATTATCACCTACTTCATAAAACTAAAAATATCCAAGAATAGCTGTGATATTTTCCATTCAAGAGGTTGAAGCAATTTTAGCTCTGTTCTCTCTTGGTAAATAGACAGAATTCAGTAGTAAAAGAATATTAATGGAAATTATTTTTCTCTGTCCATTCATAATAAGGACTCATTATAAAAAATTATTGGAATTTTCCAGAATGACCTATATACCTGTTGTTTATTTCTAGGGGGCATTCTTAAATTGGGAGCTACTTTGTTCTCCCTAATATATGCCTTGCAGTGTTTCATCTGAAAAGGATGTAAAGGGTGCCCTCCTCCCCTGACCATTCAGAAAAATCATTTCCAGATCAGAGACGTATGATGTATTAGCCAGTATTCTCCAGAGAAACAGAACTGATAGGGGCCAGTGCTGTGGCGCAGCCAGTTAAAGCCCTGGCCTGCAGGTTCAAGTCCTGGCTGCTCCACTTCCAACCCAGCTCCCTGCTAATGCACCTAGGAAAACAGGGGAGGATGGTCCTACTCCTTGGGCCCTTATACCCATGTGGGAAGCCCAGAAGTAGCTTCTTGCTTCTTGCTTCTGGCTTCAGATCCACTCAGGTCTGGCCATGGTGGCCATTTGGGGGGGTTAACAAGCAGGTGCTAGACCTCTCTCTCTCTGCCTCTATCTTTCTCTGTAACTCTTTCAAATAAATAAAACAAATCTTTTAATGTTTACATATATATTCTATCACTTCTTTTCTCTCTATTATTTATTTAATTATGTATATATTTATTTATATGTATTTTAATTTAAGGAATTATTCCATGCAGTTGTCAAGACTGGGGATCCAAAATCTGCAGGATAGGCAGGCAGATTGGAGCTCTGTGAAAGGTTAATATTACCTCTCAATTCCAAAGCATGTCCAGAGGCAGAATTTCCTCTTTCTCAGATAATCTCAAGTCTGTTTTGTCTTAAAGCCTACAAACGACTGGATGTGGCCAACCTGCATTGTGGAGAGTTTGTTTTTTTGTTCAATGTCCTCTGATTTAAATGTTAATAGCATATAAAAATACCTGCATGGAAACTTCAAGACATGTTTAACCAAAGATCTGTGTTTCATTGCTGACCTGAATTGATGTATAAAATTAGCCATCACACATAACTAACTAAACATATGCTTGAAGTTACAGCAGTATAAATCAATAAAGAATTGCCATGAGATAAATAGCCTAGAATCCAGAAATTAATTCTCATTTGATGTTCACATTAACACCCCAACTTCTTTGCTCTATCTCCACAAAGTCTACTTAGTTGTGTCTTATCAGGATCGTTGGAGACAGTTCTGCATAGATCCCTCACACTTCTGCATACTTTCAAGTGAGGCACCTGTATCTTTTTTATTCTGAAGAATATTTTCAAGAATATTTATCAAGCAAAGGGTCTTGGAAGGTAGAGTGAAAGCAGCAGGGCTGCTTACTACTCATTATAATAGACTTGTGTTCCCTAACCTCAGGATGTTTCTCCTGGATGCCTCTTCTCAGGATGCCACCCCAGGAATATAAAGGCATCCTAATGGGCCCCTCCCAGTTGCTCACATGTGGCTTTGGAGTAAAAGAAACTAACAGGCCGGCGCCCCAGCTCACTAGGCTAATCCTCCGCCTAGCGGCGCCGGCACACCGGGTTCTAGTACCGGTTGGGGCGCCGGATACTGTCCCGGTTGCCCCTCTTCCAGGCCAGCTCTCTGCTGTGGCCAGGGAGTGCAGTGGAGGATGGCCCAGGTGCTTGGGCCCTGCACCCCATGGGAGACCAGG
Organism: Oryctolagus cuniculus; assembly: GCF_964237555.1. NCBI lineage: Eukaryota > Metazoa > Chordata > Mammalia > Lagomorpha > Leporidae > Oryctolagus > Oryctolagus cuniculus. Next base: position 101,686,613 of record NC_091434.1, read on the forward strand.
AAAAGCACCTGGCTCCTGGCTCCTGCCATCAGATCAGCACGGTGCGCCGGCCGCAGCGCGCCGGCCATGGCGGCCATTGGAGGGTGAACCAATGGCAAAGGAATACCTTTCTCTCTGTCTCTCTCTCTCACTCTCCACTCTGCCTGTCAAAAAAAAAAAAAGAAAAGAAAAAAAGAAACTAACACCAATATGTTAATGGCCATGCTGATTTTTGTTCCTTGAGTAAAGAAATCCTCTATATATGCTCACAAGTTTTGTTGTTTTCTGCCAGTATCCATGAAACAAACTGGCCAAGCTTCTAAGCTGGAAAGTACTATAAGATCTCAGTTTTACCCACTCTTGACACCTCCTATTTTCTTTTTTTGATAGGCAGAGTGGACAGTGAGAGAGAGAAAGACAGAGAGAAAGGTCTTCCTTTGCCGTTGGTTCACCCTCCAATGGCCGCCGCAGCCTGCGCGCTGCAGCCGGCGCGCTGATCCGATGCCAGGAGCCAGGTACTTATCCTGGTCTCCCATGGAGTGCAGGGCCCAAGCACTTGGGCCATCCTCCACTGCACACCCTGGCCACAGCAGAGAGCTGGCCTAGAAGAGGGGCAACTGGGACAGAATCCGGCACCCCGACTGGGACTAGAACCCGGTGTGCCGGCACTGCATGGCGGAGGATTAGCCTAGTGAGCCGCGGTGCCGGCCGACACCTCCTATTTTCATTTTCAGGTCAGAATACTTTTTTTTTTTTTGGCTATGATTCATGCTATAACACTATTTTTACTCTTACATGTACTCATTGTATTAAAGATAAAAATAAATCTAAATTGCTTACAGTGATCTGTATCCCTTTACCCACTAAAACTGACAATATGCTTTTGGTAATCCAAGGACACCATCATGTTTTAACATGATTTCTTCTGGGAAATAAGAACCCTATGTGCTTGTTACATGTGCAGCAGCATGATATTTTGTTCTGATTGAAAGTAACTTGTGTATTCACCATGCCTGACCTAATAAGTAGAGAGAAACTTGGAATGAAAACAGAGATGAAGACATCAACCTAAACTTTTCATTAGGGATTGGGGACAGGTGCGGTAGAAAACTTTAATTTGTTCTCAAAGATTTCTGAAAACCCATGCATTAGTAAATTCAGGACACAAATTTTTTGTTGTAATGTTAATTACAATATGGTCCACTCATATCAGATAAATATAAACTGTGATGCCTCAGGCCATATTGAAATGTGCAAACAAAACTCTTAATTAGATTACAAGGATAGAAGGCAGATAGTTTACCAAGTGCTGGTTTGTGATTAGGCAAAGCATCTCTGGCACAGGTGGACATGTAGGCATATCTACATGCAGCTGGAAATCTGGTCACATAAGGCCTATTATCATACTCCTTACTCCTGGATACACTGTTCTATTTTAGGTTAGAAAATTAAGGTCCAAAGTAAATATAGACAGCCTTGGTTTAGGCAGCAAAATATAGTCGGTATATGTTTGAAATGGCAATTTTTAAATATATCTTAAAATTATTCCTTATTATCAAACCCTGTTGTAAGCCATCAGAGCTGATTGATCACTCTATTACTGCAGCTTATGCATCTCAACAAAACTAAAGTCACTGCTCACATTCTCAACCTTGTTGTTTTGCATCTTGGTCCATTTTTAAAAGTAGGAGATTCTACTTTACAAATATAAAACTTTATCCTAGTTCTCCTGTTTCCTGTGAATGTGTGATATCTATTTTTTTATTTTTATTTATTTATTTTTTTATTTTTTTGACAGGCAGAGTGGACAGTGAGAGAGAGAGACAGAGAGAAAGGTCTTCCTTTGCCGTTGGTTCACCCTCCAATGGCCGCCGCGGCCGGCGCGCTGCGGCCGGCGCACCGCGCTGATCCGATGGCAGGAGCCAGGAGCCAGGTGCTTTTCCTGGTCTCCCATGGGGTGCAGGGCCCAAGCACCTGGGCCATCCTCCACTGCACTCCCTGGCCACAGCAGAGGGCTGGCCTGGAAGAGGGGCAACCGGGACAGAATCCGGCGCCCCGACCGGGACTAGAACCCGGTGTGCCGGCGCCGCTAGGCGGAGGATTAGCCTAGTGAGCCGCGGCGCCGGCCTGAATGTGTGATATCTAAAAATCTGACCTGAATTGAAGTATTTGTTCCAGAAATATGTTCCTTTTTTTCTTTCTTACATTTTTTATACAAAACTATCTTTTTCTTTAATCTTCATTTCTTTAATGTGAAGTAGCTCTTGATGGCAAATAGTATTGTTACATTCAAGAATTCTTTGCTAGTGTTACTATGTTCCTAAATCTGTGTATATGAAATATATAAAACTTATATAACTTAGATAAAATTTTTAAAAATGTAAAAATTAAAAAATAAAAGAGGAAATAATTTAAAAAGGAAAAAATTCTGTATATATGAAATATATGTAACTTTTATAACTTAGATAAAATTTTAAAAATTTGTAAAAATTAAAAAAGAAAAAAATTTAAAAAGAATTCTTTGCTTGAATGAGCCATGTAATTTATTATCAAGCAGAGCTTGGTATATGTATTCATTTATTTATTTAATATATTATTCATATGTTATTCCATATACTTGTTATTCTTAAATTACTAGAGTAACATTTGCAGAGGAAAAATATTGTTGGCATTTTAATAAATTGAGCACACTAACATATTAACCTTAGTATTCAGAGTGTATAAATTCTACTTTGTATCTAAAGTATATAAGAGAAATACTCAATTTCGTGAGTTAGCATGGAATATATAGAATAATCTTAATCTCAAAAATACAAGAAACAATTAGCTATGGGATTTTGCTTTTATTGAAGTAGTGAAAACATATTGAATTTTTGCTTATTGACACAAAAAATGATGTTTTATGAAGACTATAGAAGATATCGACCAGATTTTAAAAAACACATTTTCCTCTCTTTGCTATTAGTTATACAATAATAATAATAAACAGTAGTGAATATAGGTTTAGCATGTGCAAGTTTTATACAAAGCAATTTATTTCAATAAATTTTTCTTGATTGAACACGTTTCTTTCATCTGAATAGTCATGTGCTTTCTGGAGCTAGTACTCAGAAGAATCTCTGTGCTCACTTAAATTTGTTTGGAATCTGAAGGCCATAATACTTCATGTGTCTCTGATCAAAAGTTAAAGAAATTTTGCCATTAGAGATTTAATGGTCAGTCTAAAGCAGGCCTCAGTCAGATTCATCCGATTAAAAATCAAATATATATATAAGACTAATTCTTTGTATGTCTTAGAGTTTCATCTAAGTTATAAATCAATTAAAAGCAGACTAAATAGTATGGAAGCAAGGTGCTTCCCTTATAAATATATATTTGTTGTGAAAGGGATTAGTTGATTATTTAGGCTTTATCCTACAAGAGAAAATTCTTCTCTGCCCTAGTGCAGAGAGCTAAAAAGATTATGTTTGTATATAGATACTTTTTTTTTAAAGATTTATTTTATTTACTTGAATGAGTTACAGAGAGAAGTAGAGATGGAGAGAGAGGTCTTCCATCCGCTGGTTTACTCCCCGATTGGCCGCAGTTTTCAGAGCTGCGCTGATCTGAAGCCAGAAGCGAGGAGCTTCTTCCAGGTTTCCCGCATGGGTGCAGGGGTCCAAGCACTTGAGCCATCTTCTACTGCTATCCCAGACCATTGCAGAGAGCTGGATTGGAAGTGGAACAGCCGGGACTAGAACCGGCACCCATATGGGATGGCAGTGCTTCAGGCCAGGGCTTTAACCTGCTGTGCCACAGCGCTGGCCCCAGTAGATAGATACTTTTATGAGTTTGATTATTTTAAAATTTTGTGTAGGGGGCCAGCAAAGAGGATTAAGCTGCCACCTGCAATACTTGCATTCCATGTATGCCTTTCTTTGAGTCCTGGCTGCTCTACTTTTTATTCAGCTCCCTGATAATGTGCCTGGGAAGGCAATGGAAGATGGCCAAGTAATTGAACCCCTGTCACACATGTGGGAGCCTTGGATAGCGTTCCTGGCTCCTGACTTTGGCCTGATGCAGGCCCAACTGTTGCAGATATTTAGGTAGTGAACCAGTGGGTGGAAGAGCTCTTTTTCTCTCTCTGTCACTCAGCCTTTTAAGTAAATAAAATAAATTTTTTTTTTTTTTGACAGGCAGAGTGGACAGTGAGAGGGAGAGACAGACAAAAAGGTCTACTTTTTCCGTTGGTTCACCCTGCAATGTTTGCTGCGGCCAGCACGCTGCGGCCGGCACACCGCGCTGATCCGATGGCAGGAGCCAGGTGCTTCTCCTGGTCTCCCATGGGGTGCAGGGCCCAAGGACTTTGGGCCATCCTCTACTGCACTCCCTGGCCACAGCAGAGAGCTGGCCTGGAAGAGGGGCAACCGGGACAGAATCCAGCACCCCATCCGGGACTATAAAACAGTGTGCCGGTGCCGCAGGAGAAGGATTAGCCTAGTGACCCGCGGCACCGACCAATAAAATAAATCTTAAAAAAAAAAAAAAAGAAATATATGTTCAACCTCATTTTCTCTACAATAGAAAAAAACTCAAACAATACAAAATTAAAAAAACACTGTAGGCTAATTTCTTTTTTATCATCTTAATTGACTACTAGACAGAAAAATAATAATAGTAGCAAATTTTATAGCATTTTCTATGAGTCAGACAATATTTTAAGAACTTCAGATGTATTTATTTGCTATCATTTTACCTGTCTTGAAGATCAGGAAATTGGAGAAAGGGCAAGTAACTTGCTTAGTTAAGTATGAGTGGCAGATTCTACTCAGTGTGGTACCAGAACTTGCAACCCAGATCACTACTTTATCTACAGTATTCAAGCATTTAGTTTTTCAAAACCAGTTGGAGACAGGATCCTTCCAAATTCTGCTTCTTAGAATTCAATTCCTTGCTATTCGTACTATTTATTCATGAATGACTATGCACACCCCTTTTCTAGTTAAAGTTAACTGCTGGTAAAATGCAAGGAAATATTACAGAAGATGCATTTTCAAAGAGCAAAGTTTAAGGTATGTTCTTATCAAGTAGTATACATGAGGAAATCAGCTAGACACTATGTAAAGCACGTTAGGCTTTTAAATAATAAAACTAACATGTGTTGAGATGTTACTATAGTCCATACAGTATGTTGTGTTTTCCATTCAGTGGCTAATTTACTCCTTATCATCACCCTATGGTGTGAATGCTATTATTATCTTCACTTTACAGATGTTAGAAATTAGCGATCAGAATGACTGAGCTGCCTTACCCAAGCATCAGAAATAAACTTTCCATCCAGCTAGTAACTGCAACTGCTTCATGTGTAAAAATAAGTCTCAAGTCAGATATCAAAGGAAAAAATTTTTTAAATGAGAGTTATGCTATATGAAATTTTCCATGCTGGAGTGGATTTAAAATGTAATATAATTTTTGAAAACCAACTAACAAGCTAAAAACCAGCTACAGACGATGATAAATGGAAAAGAAAAAAGTAAACAGCTACTCTTTTCCCATTATGCTAGAACAGAAAAGTGCTCAGTAAAATTAAGTGCCAATAAAGTAAAGACAAAATTAAACTTTTTTTTCTAAGCGTAGGCACAATTAACCTGTGAAAATTACTCATATTGGATGGTAATGAAGCAGATAGCCAAGTGAAATTGAGGACATATCTGATTCACTAATGGGATTTTCAGCTATATCAAATCACACTTTGTATTAGTCATCCTGCATCAGGGCACGTGTTGATTAGCAGAAAGGGTCACAAAGGAAAATTTTTTTCCAGAGAGAACACCCATGATTAAAGAATATAATAATTGTGAATATTAATAATATCTCCATTTGAGGCAGTGTGTTGCAGACTTCCCAGGAGTCTGTGAACATGCAGCTGTTCTCTTATGTGTTACTGTCTGTTGTTTTGTCTGTTGCTTTCCAGCTCTGTATCTCATACAGAGGAGGAAAGGAGAGAGACTTCTTTGGAGGAATTTACAGTAATTTATCATGCAATAGAAAAATGGGACTATCTGATGTTGTGGGCAATTTGGGTCATAGTTTACAAAATGGCAAAAAAAAAAAAAAATGAAGAGAGAACGTTGCAGAAACTGACTGTGTGAACAGTCTGGTGTTGAAGGTCTCTCCATTAGGGGAGTATCCCTAATCCATGTATCTTGGATTTTTATCCGAATTGATTGGTAATAGTCTATAAGGAAATGCTTTCACTTTGAAGTATCAGTTTCCCTTTTCGTGAAATAAAGGGTCTGAGTTAGGTGAATTCCTAAGATCGTGTGTTTATAATATTTTTGATTTATCATTGTCTGTCTCTTACTGGAGTTGTTGTAATTGGATTCTTTTCACTGTAAGTCTAAAATACACAGGAGTGTTTCAGTGATTGTTTTGAGGGTTGCTGTTCATACAGTTCTATAATAAAAGCCTGTTCTGGCTTTTATTGTGTGCTCAAATGTGTGCTCCAGTTGGACCTGTTCATCTCTTCACAAGAGGATATTCATATTATTTTGATTGCTCAGATTACATATTATAGATTTGAACATGCAGGCATAGTACTAGTAGATATTTCTTCTGAATAGTCTATATTATTGTATTTTTCCATTATATCCATCCTCTTCTATTCACATTAGTTATACTTTCCTGTTTCCTTTTTTTAAAGGAAGCATTATAATTAACATGTCAGTAGTTCTGTATAACAGAGAAATGTACATGAACAAAGAGGACCTGCCATTCACATAAAATCTCATTTGATTATTTGATATAAAATTGAAAAATAGTCTATTGAATAGTGATAGTTTCAAAAGTTATACCATGTGGAATGCATGGGTTGGTGTTCATTCTTTTCTGTATTAAATAAAATATTCATTAGTGGATATTCATTTCACTATAATGATCATTTTTTTTATAGACTTGGATAATGTTGAGGGAATTGCTGTGGACTGGATTGGAAACAACCTTTACTGGACAAATGACGGTCATAGGAAAACCATTAATGTGGCCAGGCTGGAAAAGGCTTCTCAGAGTCGGAAGACTCTTTTAGAGGGAGAAATGTCCCATCCCAGAGGAATTGTGGTGGATCCAGTGAATGGGTTTGTATTATTTATTGCCTTTGTATGAGGAAAATGATTATGGATATATTTGGCTTTTATGTATTTACTAGTAGTATGTTTTATTTAAATTCCATGTATATGTGAATTCATACATGAATGATCTAATAGGAAAAAGCTATTGATATAATGATTTCCTCCCCTAGAGAATATGGATAAAATGTCAGGATATGTTGAACTGAAATAGATTATTAATATAAAGGATATGTAATTCTGTATGTTAAACATCCTGACCCCAATATAAACAATTCAGTTCAATCAGGGAATCAATTTTTAAATTGTTGATATTTAATGTATTCAAAAACTAGTAAAATATTTTGTGCATTTATTGAGTACTAGACATTTGGTTCAATAGGTTACTGTGCTTATCTTCTGGAACCCTCACAGCAATCCTTTGAATTAGATGCTATTCTCATCCATTTTTTTTATAAAAAAAAACCTGGTAACTGATCTGCAAAGTATCATTAAATTAGTAAGAGACTGGATATAAATCCAAACCCAGGAAGTCTTTGTTTTTTTTTTTTTTATTTATTTTTTTTTAGTTCAGGATAATAATCACATAATTTTAGACACAACTGTAGCTTCTATGTAGGAACTTCATCTTATAGTCTGTGCTACTGGTTTGGAGATGGAATGCTGTGTAGAATTCCTGGTAACATATTTGCATTTGATTTTTATTCAGAGGTATTAATTAAACAGAACTGTATTTATAGGAAAGTCAAAGAAATTCAGACATTCCTACCAGCATTCCATTCTTAAATTACATGCGTGTTTTCTCTCCATGCTTCTGTGATGTCATTGTTTCAAAATAGCATCACAAAGTGAGTATCCTTTATAATTTACTGCACACAGGCAAACAGTATTTAATTGAACAGGAGGTACATGAATCCCTTATAAACTGATACCCAAATGCAGTTCCTAGAATTGTTTGTGTGCATAGTAGCTCCACATACAGAGCACTTCTTCTTAAGCAATGGATGAACTCATTGTATATGTTTTTTGTAAGGCATAATTTCAGTGACTCTATGTGCGAATTCTATAATTATCTCTTCTATTCCAGGGTTTTAAGCTAAACCATCCATCTGACCTTTAAACCAAGACAACTTTAGTTTTAAGAGAAAATGGTTATTGCACATTACCCAAATCTACTTGAAACAAGAAGTTCCAAATTTGTCTCCAAATAGCATTTTTCTTCTCAACATTCTGTTAGAGAATAATGTTTTCCAATAGCCTTAAAGAATATTTGTTGTGCAAAGACAGATGATGTAAATGTAAAAATTGTATAACCCTATGATTTAGAAGAAAATTTAAATGCCACTAGTTCCATCTCCTTCATCAGAGTCAAGGATCCCTGTCAACACTTCCCTAGCAGACAAGTGTGCAATTTATACTAGTCAGCATCTGCATCATTGATACTTTTGGAGGCAATTCTAACTGCTATTCATTGTTTTCTTTTCATTAATACAATCTGTGTATTCCTCTATGTCTGTGTACCAGCTGATCCTGTGTTAACCTTCCTTGCTACATAGAATGACACCTTTGCCTCTTCCTTTACACATTTTCAAATAGAATATTACTATTATGCACCAATCCTAAATTAAAATGCATATGTATATATAAGCACACACCCACACACACAGTTCTCCTAACAATATGCTGTTCTGGAGTTCTGTACTTTGAACAGCATGATTAACAACACAGATATAGCCTTAACCCTCAAGAGGCACCTTCTGTCTCATCTGTAAGGAGGAAGGTATAGCAGAAAATAAGTTCCAATGGACAAATAAATAACTGGGTGTCAACAGACCAATTGCTGGAGGCAAATAAACAGTTGGTATGATGGCGATGAACAGTAGACATTTACTTAAACCAAGTTGCTGAGAGAAGTTAAGGAGACATCAGTTCAGTTGAGACCTGCTTGTAGAGAAATAACCAGCCACAGGATATAGAAGACTTACATTAGATGAAGTAGATGGAACATTTGAAGATCTCAAATAGTACAAATATCTTAGAGGAATTCAAATAAAGAAAGTGAGACAGGATCATAGTCAGCAAAAGTGAAATGCAACTGACGGTGGGATTGGCAGGGCAAGCATGGCCTTGCCAGCCATAGTGAGAGTTTTTTAGTTACCTCTCAGTGTAAGGGTAAAACAGAGAAGTCATACATTTAAATTTCACACGTTAAAAAAGCTAATTTTACTTTTCTATGCAAAATGGATTACAAAGCAGCAGAAAAAGAAATGGAACTACGTGAATTTAGTCCATTCAATAATTGTTGGAGACATAATCAATACAAAGAAGCTTTAGTTCAGAAAACTCCATTTAAAATCACATAGTTTACTTCTTTTTTGTTTTTGATTGGCAGAGTTAGACAGTGAGAGAGAGAGAGAGAGACAGAAAGGTCTTCCTTCCGTTGGTTCACCCCCAAAACGGCCACTACGGCCAGAGCGCTGTGCCAATCTGAAGCCAGGAGCCAGGTGCCTCATCCTGGTCTCCCATGGGGTGCAGGGCCCAAGCACTTGGGCCATCCTCCACTGCAGTCCCGGGCCATAGCAGAGAGCTAGGCTGGAAGAGGAGCAACGGGGACAGAACTGGCACCCCAACCGGCACTAGAACCCTGTGTGCCGGCGCCACAGGCAGAGGATTAGCGAAGAGAGCCGCGGTGCCAGCCATAATTTATTCTAAGAACAATAATTTCAGAACAAAAACTGGATTTGCTTGCATTTTTTTAAAGATTTATTTATTTTACTTGAAAGGTGGTTTACAGAGAACGAGAGGCAGAGAGAGAGAGAGAGATCTTTCATCAGCTGGTTCACTCCCAAAATAGCCTCAACAGCTATAGCTAGGCTAGTCTGAAGCCAGGAGTCAGGAGCTTCTTCCGGATTTCCCACATATGTGCAGGGGCCCAAGAACTTGGGCCATATTCCACTGCTTTTCCAGATGCATTAATATGGATTTGAACTGGAAGTGGAGTGGCAGGGACTCTAATCGGTGCCCATATGGGATGACGGCTCTTCAGGTGACAGCTTAACCTGCTGTGCCAGAGCACCAGTCCCTCTCTTGCATTTTTTTAAACTATAATACTTATTTGCAGGAGTAATTGAAAGTTTTCTATAATAAAATAGCCTAGTAATTACTCAATTCCAAGGTATGCTTTGTCTAAAGCTTCATAACTAATTGAAGAATTAATAAAATAATTGTGAATTGATTTCTTTACCAAAAATAATGAGAAACTACCAAGTAGATAAATAAAATACGTAAAATAATAATTGCTCTGAAGGAGCTTCTAACCTGGTGTATATGGTATACCCAGACATATACATACCTTTAACCAAAATAGAATGAAACACAGGCTCCTCAAAAACTCACTGAGGCTCTCAATTCGGAGTTCAATTTTAAAGGCTGAATAGAACATACAAGTGAATAGAGTTGGTGCCTAGCATGTGAAGTGTGCAGTTGATAGTTAGTTACTGTCCTCTGAAGTGATAGTATAAGTGATAGTATAAGCCATTGTTTGGAGTCAGCCCAGTTAGAGGCGGGTTTGAGAAGTGATGAGTTCATTAAGGCTGGAGTAGATAGCCTATTAAAGAACATGGTAGGAGATGAGATTGGAAATATGCAGCAATTTTCCATGTGATGTTTACATTTGTTTTGATCATGACAGGAAGTGGAAAGTTTTGAAACTAAAAGTAACATTTTTAAATTCATGATTTAGGAGCACAATCGATAGCAGTATGACAGCTATATGAGAGAAGCACAATTGAATTGAAATAGGGTGCCCCTTGGAATTCCTTTTAAACAGTAGCATTTGTAATAGGAACAAAACAGTGGGGGTTGAGACAGAGAAGTAGAAATAAAGACTGGCCAGAATCAGCAATTGTTTATGTGGTGAAAAACCTGGAGGAGGGATAGATTGTAAAGGTGCTGTTCTTCATTTTCACAATTTCACAAATTGTTCACAAATTCATAATTAATGACAACAACACGGAAACCTATATCTCCCATTCTGACATCTCTAAATAGCACCTATATGAAATATGTCCAAAATATGCTGAATGCGTACTTTCTCCCAAACAGAATCCTTTCTCAATTAATAGTACATTGTCCTAGTTAGCAACCATGTATTACTTCAGCAAACAAATCAAATTTTCCTAATAGTAAGCAAATGTATATTACATGGGAATGAAACTCTTAACGATTTAAATATTTCTAGTGTTGGTCACTCTATCACTTCAATTGGGGAACATATTTAAGCTCAATGAAACTAAGCATGATATTCCAGGTTGCAGTTATGAATAAGGAATAATTCCTGCTCTTAATTGTTTTAAATTTAATTAAAGAAAATAATCAGACATGAGATATCATTCAGTATGTTACAAGGCATAAATACATTAATCTACAAAAAACAGAAAAGTATTTAAGAAACTTGTATTTTGACTTTTATCCTCAGAAAGATTGGTGATAGATTGCATCAAGAACTGTATTTAAATAGGCTTTGAAAATACAGTAGAATTTTTCTTGCTATAGTAGAAGTCCAGACTAATTTAATTTTTATTTGGTGAATATACAGATCTCCATTTAGGAATCTGTATTTATTTTTATTTCTCTATTTTTGTGGGTTATTTCCCTGTGGTGTGGATTCAAAATCATAATCATAAAATGTTGATTATAAAGGTCTCTCAATATAATATTTAAGCAAATAAATAAATGAATGGATAATGATCACATATATATCCAGCCTTTACCAGCTTGGTACCACATTTAGAAAAATATTATTTTTCTTATATTTTGCTTGAATAAAAATAATCTTAAGTAACAAATCATAATCCCAATTCTTTCTTCAAAGAACAAAATACTATACAATATATTTACAATGTTCATATTTGTTCCTCATATGTGTGTGTGAGTGTGTGTGTGTATGTAGTTTGGGTTGGAGAATCACAGAAAAAAATTGTGTTGCCAAAATCAAAAAGAAAAGCTATAGGACAAGATAATTGCGATTTCAGCAAGTTATATATTAGCAACAAAAATAAAGCACACTGATTAAAACTATGTAAAATGCTTTTAGGGAAATATAAATAGAGATAAAAAATTGTATATTTTACTTTTAGGAAGTTGATTTATGTAGTTGAAATCAGGTATTAGGATTTAATACAGAATTTTATAAAGTGAAATATTTTTATTTCCTCCTAAGCTTTCTCAATGCTTTTTATTGAAAAAATTAAGGAAAGGAAGTTAAGATAGGCATGTTACCATATATATTTCTAGAATTAATAAATTCCAAAGTCTGAATGTACTTTCTCATGTTTGAAAGGCTTATCCACATAGTTGTAAACTGTTGAGGAAGTAAGGAAGTGTTTAATTGTTATCACACAATGGCTGGTTTCTCACATTTTCTGTTTTGCCAAATATGTCAGTTTAGATTACAGTAGGATCTCTAGTTATAGACACAGACTTATTGTAAATTACCTCAAAAATTCTTTTAAGTCCAAAAAATTAGGGATGCCGGAGATCCAATTAGGGTATGTCCAGAGCCAGTAGCGTAGAGAAACTTTGAGACTTTATAAAGTTGTATGTGAAGCGACTGAATTAAAACCTACAGTTTAATAAATAACTCAGAAACTTTCACATGACCCTAAAACAAAGCATGTGGTGGGTTTTAACCTTATTCATGGGGGAATTGGAACATTAGCTCAAAGCCCCTTCTCCCATTTTTAGAGCTTACACAAAAGATTTGCTTTTAAAGACAGATGCTTTTGTTTGAGATAGAAATTAAAGCTCAAAATCTCAAGGTCAGTCAACCTGCTGTTATTAAACTTATGAGCAGCTAAACCATCTTTTGTGGGTTTTGGAGTAATAATAAGCAGCAATAAAGCACAGATAATTTGCATCAGCAAGGCAAAATGAACCTGGCCAAACAAACCCAGTGCGACTATGCCCTTTAGTACAAAGGCAATCCAGTTGCCTGCCTTAAAAAATCATAAGTCATCTGAGATTAAATAAAACTTGGAGTAGATCATTAATTGTGCCATGGGTTCTCTTGTAATTTGTCCGCATTTTAATCACACAATTGGTTATTTATATAGTGAAGGAGACAACATCTAAAAATAGCACACCTCAAGAAATCATTTGCTATACTGGCTATCAACCCCAAAGAAAAAAGATAATTTTCACCGAGTGTCGGGTTAATTAATGCAGGAGGCAAGGAAGTGTGATTGTGGTGTGGTGAGTTTCCTCTAATGAATCTAAATTGACTGTTTCAAGTGAACAAATCTTCCCTGCCCTTAGAAATTCACAGCTGCCCCGTATTTTTGACAGTTAAGTATTGGGAGAACAAATCAGAATGTAATTAGGTCTTACGGAAGTGCAGGTCTTGAGGGAGTGTCTCTCTATACAATTGGCTGATTAAAATAACATGTGTGTTCTCTTGTTTTTAATGTCTTAGTTGGATGTATTGGACAGACTGGGAGGAAGATGAAATAGATGACAGCGTGGGAAGGATCGAGAAGGCTTGGATGGATGGCTTCAATCGGCAGATTTTTGTGACTTCAAAGATGCTGTGGCCAAACGGTTTAACTCTGGACTTTCACAGCAACACATTATACTGGTGTGATGCCTATTATGATCATATTGAAAAAGTGTTTTTGAATGGAACTCACAGGAAGGTAAAAGACAAACACTGCTGTTTTTAACCCACAGGCGTCTTCTTTCACAGAGCCTTGTTGTGTTGTGTTAAAAATACTTTCAAGTTTATTTTTACCCCTCTGAGGTGGCTGCCAATAGGCTCTGTGGGGGGCTATGGGAGGCTGAGCATTAAGTACTGCAGCTGGCACTTGCCTCCGGGAGACCAAGCCTAGCTCACTGTGGTATGCCAGGATTTGTGGGATTTTTAAAAAGCTCCTCTCAGGATATCAGAGCTGTTATAAAATACAGCTTTTCTACATTATTGATGAGTTTTCTATTTCCAAGCAAACCAAATCTAGTCATATATGTTCAATATTTATAGTTTAAATTTAACATATGTGTAATGAGAAAATAATTATAAAGGTTTATCTGAAAGAGATTTGTGACACTGACATGGGAATGAACTGAACTTTAAGCCTAGTGGTCTATGTAACAGCTTCCTCTTGCCTCTTTGGCTAGAATCACTATAAAATGATTTTGAAATAATTGGGTAATTCAAATTATTCCATGGACTGTGAGACAGAGGCATATTTGACAACACCTCAGTTTTTCACCTGATAATTACTTAACTACAACTAACACCATGAACTTATTTCAACTTTTAAGTAGACAAAGAAATGATAGGAATTTTCAAAATATTTCCTTTGACATTGAATTTCCTTCCTTTTTGGGGTGACAGACTGCACAGAATTCTACTCATTATCAATTCTGTTTGAGAAATAGACAGTGAACTTAAGAGTTAAGACCCTCACAAGTACTGATTTTCTTTAACAGGGCTTTAAATATTTTCCCCAAAAAAACTGGTTGACATTTAGCCTAATGTTTCATATTAGCAAGTACTTTATGAACACTTAGAAGTCCTTTAAGGATTTTAGTATGTATGCAGCATATAAACATTTTCATGGCCAGCATATTTTAGCCTCCATGAAGGTGAAAAAAAATTCTGATTGTCTCAATTACTCAGTATTTGGTAATTGGCATGAAAAATTCAGTTAAAAGGAGTAAAATTTGTATTTCTAATCCTAAATTATTTGGATAACTTCCTTAATTCTATAATTTTAAGTAAGATGAATATAAATATTTTCTCATATGAGCAATATGATTTTATAAATGGTGAAAGGTGGAAAATTATTTTTGTACATATTATTTATTCCCCTTTTACAAAGTAGATGTTTATCACATGATTACTCTATTTAAGCAACAGAAATATAACAGGAATGTAAGCAATGTATTACATAGTTAGAATTGAAATTTGCCAGACTTATCAGTTTACTACTAATAATTAAACTATTTACCATTTTTCTTATCATCTCTCATATTTACTCAATTTGCATTGGCACAATTAAAGTAGAAGGATTCTTTTCACTCCCAATGTTGGCTGGCCAAATATGCTCTGTTTGATGGCTGTTGGACAAGCTACATTTCAGGATGCAAAAACATAGTGAGGAGAATTATTCAGAGATAAGGATGAGAGTTGGGCTAAGGCATTTTGATGTTTTCATTCTTGACTGTAGCTTTAGTGCTATCTAGGAGAGAATTTAAGTGGATGAAATGCAAATGATCTCTTTCATGTAGCATGCCCTAAGAAAAGAAAAATATGCTCACATTATAAAATCCATTTTTAAATCTAGGAGAAGAAAATATGAGTTATGTTATTAGTTAGATCATCTTCTGTCATTTGAATATAATTCTTCTACAAATTCAGTCATGTTTCTAAACGCCAGCTCTGATTTTTCACGATGTGTTTATATTTTGCAGATTGTTTACAGTGGGAAAGAGCTGAACCATCCTTTTGGACTGTCACATCACGGGAATTATGTGTTCTGGACTGATTATATGAATGGTTCCATTTTTCAGCTAGATTTGGTAACAAGTGAGGTGACATTACTGAGACATGAAAGACCACCCCTCTTTGGGCTTCAGATTTATGATCCACGAAAGCAACAAGGTATTGAAACTTAAATAAAATTGCTTTTACATTTCATATGTAATAATAACTCACCTTAGTTATCAAAATTTTATTTTGACATTGTTGCTGGTTTTGTGACAAAATGTCTGTTTACTCCAAAGCCAATCAAATCTTAGACATTGTTACCATAAAAATATGTTTCTTGTTCTAAACAGCCTGAGTGAGAAACTCTGGGGATTCTATTTGAGTGAAGTTCAAGGTTTCCTCTAAATACATCGTTTTTCATGTCATTTTTGCTGAAGCAGTTATTTAAAGTAAAAAAAGAAAAGACTAAATGTTTCAAAGTGTATCTACTGTGAACCGAGAAAAATTTCCTTGGTTTGAAAAAAAATATTGAAGGATTGAAAAGAAGCATTACACAAGGAAATATTATTTTCAAAAGTTTCTTAATATATTCATCTGATTTGTTTCTCTGTATATTTAAGGAATATGTAATTATTTTAAGTGATATGAAATGAAAAAATCTACCACAATATTCATGCCTTATTAAAGCAAGGTGGTATTTTATTGTTTTATCTGCTCCAGTTATGAATATTTATGATTCTTTCTGCAAATAACATTGCTCAGAACTTAGATATTAGACAAAGAAAATTGTTCAGAAAATTATGTGGTCCTTTTTTTTATTTAGTCACTGTTTCCTTTTTATGGAGATAACCTTGTAAAAATTTAATGAGCATACATTTCAGTATATTTAGAATGAATGAATTATATACTGAATTTTCTAATGCATATGGTGTCGATAAGAAGTATTCTAACAAAAGATTTTCTAAAGATATTTCAACTAAATCAGAGATCTCACAGCAACTGACCTCATTCAAGGGCTTCAAATTTTTCCTACTGTATTAAATTTGCTTCATTGGGGGAAAATGCCACTTTATTCAATAATGGAAGGGCATAAAATCAGAAATATCATTGGCTAATGAAGGATAAAATTATCTTTAAAAAGAATAAATATGAAATAGCTGTGGACAAGAAATAAAGATTAGAGGAGATTGCCTGGATATATTAAAGGGTAAAGTTTTCTGTTATATGCATATGAACCCTGCTCCCTTCCCTCACCACAAATGTAGTTTGTCTAACAAAACTGGACACAGTACTAGGAACAGAACTACTCTTCTTATCTTTTGCAGGATCTTGTTTTCAGTATTATTCTTCCTTCTAATTTCAATGTAATTAGTTTCCTGGATTTCACTGTACCGATCAATATACCATCACATTTTCCATTTTCCATATCTTTAGAGACTGTTCCTCGTGAATGTCATCACTGAATTCCCACTAGCAAGCATCTGTAATATTTTTATAATATTCATTTTCTTCAAGCTTCCAGTTGCTTTAGTGATTTAATCAATTAAATGCAAAGCATGTGGTGGAAAATGTCTCCCTTACTGTAAAATGGACTTGAGCTTAAATCTGGTTCCTAGAACTGCCTCTGTCTGAATCTTTGAAATCACCATTAAAGGTTTCATAAAAATAAGTCTTTCATAAAATTTCCCTGAAGAATAGATAGCTATTTGTTATATAAGAATAATACTTACATAGCACAGTGAATAGCCAACAATTTATATTAATTTGTACCTACCATTTCTTCATCTGGAGTCAGCATTTTTTTTTTGAGACTTATTTATTTTGTTCTGCTATGGCCTGGGAAAGCAGTGGAAGATGGCCCAATTCCTTGGGACCCTGCAGCCATGTGGGAGACCTGGAAGATGCTCCAGGCTCAGGGCTTTGGATTGGCCCAGCTCAGGCCTTTGTGGCCATCTGGGGAGTGAACCAATGTATGGAAGACCTCTCTCTCTCTCTCCCTCTCTCTCTCTCCCTCTGTCTCTCTTTCTCTCAGCCTCTGCCTCTGCCTCTGTAATTCTGCCTTTCAAATAACAAATCATAAAAAAAAAAAAACCTATTTGTTTTGAAAGACATAGATACAGGGAGAGAGAGAGGATGATTAGGAGAGATCTTCCATCACTGGTTGGTCCAACCCGATGGCTGTAACAGCCAGGGTTGGGCCAGACCTAAACCAGGAACCATAAGCTTCATCTAGGTCTCCCATGTGTATGCAAGGGCCCAAATATTTGGGCCGTCTTCCACTGCTTTTGCAAGTCCAAAAAATAGGTGGGTCAGAGTGGAGCAGCCAGGAAATGAACCGGCACTCACATGGAATGCTGATGTCTCAGATGGCAGCTTAACCTGCTATGCTACCACACTAGCCTCAAATCATAGGTTTTAAATAAATATTCAAAGGAGCAATGTGACACAATAATATGCCACAAAGTACATGACTTCGGTAGAGGGCTGTATTTGTGTTCTGAAAGGTGCTGTTAACATTCACTTGTTCAATGCTATCCTAGAGTGGACAATGGTCTTTTAAACATGAATTTTCTTCTTTTTTAATTAAGGGAGCATTAAAATAGAAACTTAGCCCTGATCACTAAACTCTTTATCAACTGTACTGTAGAAATCATTATGTTGTGTCTTACTAAGAGAATGCATTTAGTCAAATTGATTATTTATCATTAACTTTGTTGACCTACTCAAGTTGTTTCAGTTTTCTGCCCAGTCTTCATATACCAGAGGACTGTCTAGTGCTTAATTCGATCTTGAACAGATAATATCATATGGAGAGGTTGCTTGGTTAACACATCTTTAGTTAGTAAACATCAAAATTGGATACTGCACTCTAGATTTAAACTTTTAGTATCTTTTATTATCTTGACCAAGGTAGTTGGATTATGAGGAAAAATGCACTCACGTATTCAAATGTGGGCATCTTCTCTTACCACATTATAGTATTTTCTCAGTGGTGTTTCTCTTTATAGCCTTTGAACAGTCAATATAAATAAATGTTTGGAAATACATAATCAGTGGAATATAAACTTTGGTTATATACTGTCATCTTTCTTTAAAGCTATAACAGTAGCAAATAAATAGAAAACCAAATCCTTAACTAGTACATATCACCAATTCTGCACTGAATAAGATAAGCTATTCTTATATAACCATGTAGTTTTAGTCTGTCTCTCATTCTTCTCCCTTTATCTGAGCTAGTAGAAAGGCATAGACTATATGGTTTTATACATACACACAAATATATGTACTCTATATTGACTATAATATTTATACACATGCATATGAATCTGTATGGATACACACGTAGTATTTCCATATGCACATATATAATACACATGCACGCATATACATACACATACACACAGTACCTGGCAGGAACACCGTGAAAAATATTTAGGGATGCTAATAGTATAACATCTAAACATATTAGACTCAATGTGAGGAAATGAGTCAGCTAATCGGACACCTCTTCTTCCAGTATGAAGAAAACACTTATCAAATTACTTGATGATATACAAGCTAAGTCCAGGAAGGTAGATGAGACATATAACCATATTAAAATGAAAGCTACATCTAGGAATGCAGTCTGATGTAATTATTAGGAATTTTGTTTCAAGCTAGTTTTCTCACATGCTACTGTCATTTCCTCCAACATTTCTTTATTAATGGTAAGTCTCTGGAACAGCTTTTGTAAACCTCTCCTGAAATTCCTATTTTAGAGAACAGCAATGGTATAAAAGAATCTCTTATGTATTTTCTGCTTCCTGTTAATGTGCACCTGGGAAGTAGCAGTTGGCTCAAGTGACTCAGTCCCTGCCAACCATGTGGGAGACCTGACTATATTCCAGGCTTCTAGTTTTGGCATGGCTGGGCCCCAGCTGTTATGGGTATTTGGAAAGCAATCTCTCTGTCTCTGTTTCTGTCTCTCTACTTTTCAAATGAATATATAAAAATAAAAAATTTGGAAAAGGATTTATTTGAAAGGCAGAGTTAGAAAGAGAGACAGAGACAGAGACAGAGACAGAGACAGAGAGATCTTCCATCCACTGGTTCACTCCCCAGATGGCTGCAAATGCCTGAGCTGGACTAGTTAAGAACTTGGGCCATCTTCCCCTGCTTTCTCAGACACATTAGCAGGGAGCTGGGTTACAAGTGGAACAGCCATGACTCAAACTGGTGTGCATATGGGATGATGGCATTGTAGGCAGCAGTTTTACACGCTACTCCATGACACCAGCCCCAATAAATAAATATTTTTTAAAAAAGATTTTTGTTTATTTTAGAGGTAGACTTACAGACGGTGAGAGAAAGAGACAGAGAGAAAGGTCATCCATCCACTGGTTCACTTACCAAATGGCTGCCACGGCCGGCGCTGCGCTGATCCAAAGCCAGAAGCCAGGAGCTTCTTCTTGGTCTCCCACATGGTGCAGGGGCCCAAGAGCTCAGGGCATCCTCTACTGCTTTCCCAGGCATAGCAGAAAGCAAGATCAGAAGAGGAGCAGCCAGGACATGAACCAGCGCCCATATGGGATGCCGGTGCCGCAGGAGGAGACTTAGCCTACTGCACCACAGTACCAGCTCCATAAGTAATTTTTGAAAAGAGCTTTTAGTGGAAAATCAATCAGTGCACCTACTGGTCCTGTTAGTGGAATTTTGATATTTCTGGTTTGGATACTGTTTTTCTGGCAATGTTCCTCTTGGATCAAGTGAGTCAGATCATAGACATCCCTGCAGAATTCGGACAACATCCAGTAAAAGGCCCTGATCTGACCCTTCCAATTGGCTAGGTTAACTTTTCACTGATAATTTCTCCCAGCCAACAGATTGTTCATATATCTGAAAGTCCATTTGGCTGGCACTCAGTTGACGGATTCCTAGTTCCAAGGTAGGAACTCTGTAAAGAAAATATCAGATGTTATCTTAAATCTGAAAATGCTACTTCTCTATTTGATCCATTCTAGTTCTTTGCAACATGTTTAAATTCTGAAATAAATAACATACATCTGTGTTTTGAAATAGGTTACAGGAAGGTTAAGGGATGTGGACAGCTGACTGGGTACAAGTAAACATTGTCAGTGCTGCCATGTGTGTAAGAGGGTGGGTGGCATGAAGATGGGAGAGATTGTCAGTTCACTAGATAAGTATTTGTTGGATGTTAGTGTTTAATTCCCTGGAGCAGGCATTAATCCAGTAGGTAAGCCACCTACATCACAATTGAACTGCCTGAGCTCATGTCCTAGCCCAGCTCCTGACCCCCGTTTCCTATCAGTGCAGACCCTGGAAAGCCGAAGTAGTTGAGACCCTGACACCTATGTCAGAGGTCAAGATTGCTTTCCTGGCTCGCGGATCCATTCCCATCCTGTACTCAGCTATTGTGGGTATTTGGGGAAAGCACCAGTGGGTGAGAGTTCTCTCTTTCTCTGCCTGTCTGTATATCCTTGTCTATTTGTCTCTGCCTCTTATACAAATAGAAAGAAAAAAAAAAAAAAACTTCTCTGAAATGTAAAGTATTTATATATGAAGAATATATATGTATTCTTATTCACATGCATATGAAAGAACCTCCTTAATCTGTTTAAAACCTGACACAGATATCTGCATAATTCTACCTTCACTCCAAATGGTTGTCCATGTCATTCCCATTGCTCAGTAAAAGTTACATCCATTCCTTCAACTAATGTTTATCACCCCCACACTATTTACCAGCACTGTTTGTAATTAGGAGAGTAATTCTACTTTTGGAAAATAGAAGATTAGGAAAAAGGGATATTTTTTGACCCATACACACTACTATCTTGAACTAAACACTGAAAACTTCCTCATTTGCTTTCTTTGTATATCTGATTTTTACGGTATCTACTTCCCAAAGTAACTGAATCAAGAATTTTTTTCCATTTTTGATGTTATTTTCTATCCTTTATTGATCTAACTTTATTTTACTATATATAAGTAAGAGTTACAAACATAAATTTAAAAGTAAGAAAATATTTTAATTATCTAAAAATATTATTATTTTCTGGAAATAAGTGTTTTTAGCAAGGATTTTCTTTAATTTTTTATTTACTTGAGAGGCAGAGAGACAGAGAAAGGAAGCTCTCATCTGCTGAGTCACTCTCCAAATGTCCACAATGACTGCAGCAAGGTCAGGCCAAAGATGGAAGTAAGGAACTTTATGAATATAAATTTCTAAATAAGATCGAAGTTGGCGAACTCAAAAGGCTTCCATAGCCTTGGCAACTCATGACTAGAGCCTAGGGAGATTACTGACGCCATAAACAAGAGTGTCAATTTGTTAAGTCAACAACAGGAGTCACTGTGCACTTACTCCTCATGTAGTATCTCTGTCCTTAATGTGTTGTTCAATGTGAATTAATGCTATAACTAGTACTGAACCAGTATGTTACACTTTATGTTCTGTGTGGGTGCAAACTGTTGAAATCTTTACTTAATATATACTAAGTTGATCTTCTGTATATAAAGATAATTGAAAATGAATCTTAATGTGAATGGAATGGGAGAGGGAGCAGGAGATGGGAGGGTTGCGGGTGGGAGGGAAGTTATAGGGGGGGAAAGCCATTGTAATCCATAAACTGTACTTTGGAAATTTATATTTACTAAATAAAAGCTAAAAAAAAAACCAACTAATATTAATTAAAATTAATTAATTCTAAATTTCCGGAATCTAAATATTACTAAAATATTTTAAATGAGATTTAACTCTGTACATAATGTATCTTACATAGACAGTGCACTTGAGTGTCCTATGAAATACTTTATTTCCCTTCTGCTGTCATGGCATAAACATAATTGTCTTTGAGAGCTAGTTAATGTGCTTCTGCATTCCCAACTGAAACAAAAGCCCCAACTAAACTTAATTACCCTCTGAGCTCCGAAATTAATACTATAGCTTGCATTATTAGCTTTCTTAGTTCTCAGTTGTACTTTTTATTTTCATAAACATGGAATATTAAATTTATTCTTCTGAATAATGAAAAGATAATATACTTTAAGTCATTTCTCCTGATCCATAGGCACACAATAATAATTCGTGGGACTGGTTTAAGTATTTATTGCATTTGGCAACTTTTTAGTGGTATATTTTCTCAATCCTTATTATTCTCTACATAGAGAATCCAGCCCCTAGTCTGTCACTTTAGTCACATTTTTAGCACTTTAACTGCCAATATAAGCTTAATTATTGTATTACCTTACTGTATGGTCTAAGAATTGAAAACTATTTCTAACATTTGAGTAAGATCTCATGATACAATGATAATTTTATTGATATTTGGAAAATACTACATACTATAAAATAAGCCTCACTGTTGATTTCTTTGTGAAGTTGGACACATAAGTGTATTCCTCCTTCCTGTCTTTCCTATCTATAGTAAAAGTGTGAAAATGGTGATTACCTAAATTTTATTTATTTTTGCCAACACCTTTAGAAAACATGACCTCCAGACTTTTCAAAAATTTACTCAGTTTTGAGGCCAGCATTGTGGCATAATGGATTAAGCTGCTGTCAGCAACACCAGCATCCCATATGGGCACCAGTTCTAACCCCTGCTGCTCCACTTCCAATTCAGCTTCCTGTTAATGTGGAAGATAGTCCAAGTCCTTGGGCTGCTGCACCCATGTGAGAGACCCCAATAAAACTGCTGCCTCCTGGCTTCAGTCTGGCCCAGCCCTGGCTTTCTCTGACATTTAGGATTTACCCAGCAAATGGAATACCTGCCCTTCCCCCTCTTTTCCTCCCCCTCCCCTTCTCCCCTTCACCCATTCCCCCTGCTACTCCTCCCTCTCCTCTCTCCCCCCCCTCCCCTTATCCTTCACCCCTCCCCATCTCCCTCTCTCTCTCTCCCTGTGAAGCAGCAGATAGAAGACCTCTTCCTCTCCCTCTTCTGCCTGGCTCTTCCTCTCCTTCTCCCTCTCCCTCTCCTTCCTCTCCCTTCCACTCTTTTGTCTCTCCCTTTTCTACCTCTCCCTCCTCTGCCTCTTCCTCTGCCTTTTCCTCTTTCTATAATTCCACCCTTCAAATGAATAAAACTAATCTTTAAAAGAATTTTTACTAAGTTTTATCTGAGAATCTTTAAGTCTGCTTCAAATAGGTTTATGAATACCATTTCATATTTTCTTAATTGATGCATATTGTAATATTGTATACCCCATTAGCGCATCTACTCTTTTTTTTAACTTTTATTTAATAAATATAAATTTCCAAAGCATCAACTTTTGGATTATAGCAGCTTTTTCCCGCCATAACCTCGCTCCTACCCGCTACCATCCCATCTCCCTCTCCCTCTCCCATCCTATTCTTCATCAAGATTCATTTTCAATTATCTTTATATACAGAAGATCAACTTAGTATATACTAAGTAAAGATTTCAACAGGTTGCACCCACACAGAAACGCAAAGTATAAAGTACTGTTTGAATACTGGTTATACCGTTAATTCACATAGTACAACACATGAAGGACAGAGATCCTACATAGGGAGTAAGTGTAGAGTGACTCCTGTTGTTGATTTAACAATTGACACTCTTATTTATGGCGTCAGTAATCACCTGAGGCTCTTGTCATGAGTTGCCAAGGCTATGGAAGCCTTTTGAGTTCGCTGACTCTGATCTCATTTAGACAGGGCCATAGTCAAAGTGGAAGTTCTCTCCTCCCTTCAGAGAAAGGTACTTCCTTCTTTGATGGCCCATTCTTTCCGCTGGGATCTCACAGAGATCTTTCATTTAGGTTATATATATATATATATATATATAGCCACAGTGTCTTGGCTTTCCAAGTGCATCTACTCTTTAAGTCTGTTGTGACAACAGCAACATTGCTCAGTGACAAAGCAAAGAAAAAGCCTTGCATGTACTCTGTGCTTCTTGGCGTCTTCCACTCTAACTCTTGGCAGTGTACCTTTTGCTCAAGAGTGAAGATTATTCCACCGCTGGGCCAAGTGCTCATTCTGTCAGTGGTCTTGTTTTGAAAGAACTCAGACTTGAAACAGTAGCCTTACCTGGAAAACTATCTGAAAGTATTATGGACCTTTCTTCTTTTCTCTCTCCCTCTTTCTTTCTCTCTGTGTCTCACTGTCGCTCTAGCTCTAGCTCTAGTTCTAGCTCTAGCTCTAGCTCTGTCTCTGTACCTAACTCCAAACAGACCTCTATCTCTTCCAAGCAACATGAAAATAAATTCCTCTTTTCTACCAATACCTGCTGTGTTTTCAAACATCACTGATTTTCATTGTGATTTGACAGTAATCATGACTACACTGCCGAATATATACTACACATAGAGAAAAAAGGTGTACATAACTGGTTGGAATCTGAATTCTCTGACACGGTCACTTTCGTCTTGCAGGTGACAACATGTGCCGAGTAAATAATGGGGGCTGTAGTACACTCTGCTTAGCCATTCCTGCAGGCCGGGTGTGTGCTTGTGCTGATAATCAGCTACTGGATGAAAATGGAACAACGTGCACATGTAAGCTGCTTTTCTTGTTACATTCACTGTTTGCTTATATGGCTCTTTATGAAGACCCGGAGCAGATCAAATTGAAGGCATTAAGAACAAACTTGGAAAAAGAAATTCAGATAATTACTTCGTTATAATTCTTTTTAAACTAAAAACTTTTAACTGATTTAAATTCTAAAATACAGCTAGATAATGACATTGATGATGTTTTACATAGTACCATGTCACTGCTGCAATAAAAAGGCAAAAGCAAAGAAACAAATATCTCATGAAACTGTAAGGGAGCTTCACAATTGACAGCTGCAATTGAAAGTGTGTAGTTATTGGTCAGACAAATGATATATTGATGGGGAACATTTTCCTAAAATTACTTTAAATGGTTTTGAGTCTCAGTTATCTAAATTTGGTGGTGAGCAGCAGAGAAGAAGGAAAAAGAGACTTCAGAGGAACTTATAATCTTTGTCAAAATAGTGAATTAACTCAATTGATGGACCTACATAAAGGACATTTGTAATAACTTTTGCTGACATTCCTCAATTTACTGCACCTTATTACCCCACTGTGACTCTGTTCGGATGCATTCTTTATACCGTATATGATGTCTCTTCATACAGCAATACTGTGCATACAATGAGTAATATGAAAGGGTTCAAGAGTTATTTAACCTTGTGTGTTAGAGACCTCCAGAGTAACAGGACTTACATACACACACAGAGATAGACTGAGTGAGAGACACAGAGAGAGACAGATTGAGTCATCACAAGGAATTGGCTAATACAACTATGGAAACAAAGTCTAAAGAGCTGCAGTCTTTAAGCTGGAGACCCAGGAGAGCTAATGGTGTAAGTTCCAGTCCACCTGTCATAGTCATGGGACCCATGAAGAGCTGACATTTTAGTTCAAGTCCAAAGGATTGGAAGAAAGTTTATCCTAGCTCAAGGCAGTCAGGAAAGATTCTTTTTATCTTCTTTGAACATTTGATGGTTAATATTATTTATGATACACTATTATGGGTATTTATTTCTTTATTGTGTATGATTCCATCTGTATTTTACCAGATGGTTCATGTTCAATTTGTGTGACATTTTACTTAGGTATTTGAAATATTATCACCAGTTTTAAATTTATCTCATGTTGAGCTTTAACTATTTGGGATGAGTACTTCAGATTCCTTTCTGCTACTCTTTTCATCTTCTTCAGTGTCACTTATTATTATTAAAATTTATGACTTCTGATTCATCAGCACGTAGAAGTCTCTTCTTTATAAGCATACTTCAGCATTTTATAGTTAGTTAACCATCATTACAATATTTTAGACCTAGATCAATATTTCTTTAGTTTTATTACTTAGTACTCAAACTTTTACAACCCTGCTTTTTTATCAATTGATTTTGATTGATGTGTAGGCTCAATGAGAGCAGTTCCCTTTTTTTAAGATATACTTTATTTATTTGAAAGACAAAGAGAGAGGTAGAGACACAGTGAGAGAGAGGTCTTCCATCCGCTGGTTCACTCCCCAATGTGGCTGCAATGGCCAGAGCTTAGCTGATCTGAAGCCAGGAGCCAGGAACTTCTACTGGGTCTCCCACATGGGTGCAGGGGTCCAAGGATGAATTAGCAGGGACCTGGATCAGAAGTGGAGCAGCTGGGTCTAAAACCGATGCCCATATGGGATGCCAGCAAAGTAGGCCATGGCTTTAACAAGCTGCACCATGGCATCAGCCCTTATAGGATAATTGAAAATGAATCTTGATATGAATGGAAGGGGAGAGGGAGTGGGAAAGGGGAGGGTTGCAGGTGGGAGGAAAGTTATGGGGGGGGGGAAGCCATTGTAATCCATAAGCTGTACTTTGGAAATTTATATTCATTAAATAAAAGTTAAAAAAAAAAACTTGCTTAGTAAGAATATAGAAAATGCATACTGTTAAATTATTGTGTATTCCAAATATGTTACATTTGCTTTATAAGTGAATAATTCTTGTTCCCAGCTCCTTGCTTTGTCCTAGCCCATTCTTGGCCTTTGCTAACATTTAGGGGTGAACCACTGGATGGGAGCTTTTACACTCACTCATTTGCTCCCTCTCTCTCCCTCCTCAGCCCCATGTATGTGTGTGTGTGTGTGTGTGTGTTACTCAAATAAAAAAATAAATAAACTGTCTGCCTGGAATATAATAATATAAAGAGTTCTTTCGCCAATGCCGTGGAATGGTTCTTACATTTTGAAAATGGAATGTATATACACACACTAGCCTTGATGGACTTCCACTAGGCCTCTACTTCCCTTTCTGCACTCCTAGACTTCTCTCAGGGATGGAGGTAGCCCTGAAAGTACTTTCTGTTTTGGTAGGCACAGACCTTATAGGATGAACTTGAAGAGAAGAGGAGCGAAGGGGAGATCTTCCTACACAAAGATAGATAGGCATATTCAATTTCCAGTGTCATAAGAGACTCCTCAATAAATCTTTCAATTTATTCCTATTGGCCTTGCAAGAAATTAAAAATCCCCTTGTGATAGTGATAGTACAATGATTAACACATCAAACACTCAGAGATCTTGTGAATTTTCATTTTCATTTTTTGTAATTGTAAGAAGTTGAAATGAGGCCATATTCATTAGATACTGATGTCTAAATGGCATGTAGAGTTTGTAATTTTCTAATTAGTTTCTCAGTTTCAATTACATGAATTATAGTTATGTGAATCACAGTTATGTAAGTCATTGGCCTTCAAATTATGTTTGTAATTTCCTTCATTCTTTTACTTCATTATCAACTTAAGAATTACATTTGAGTTAGTACATGTATATACACATACACATGTTTATATATTATATATATAATCACTATTTGTGATACATTGATTGGTAGATGAAAAACAGTGTTATAGAATAGAGGAAACAGACAAAATGGGAAGAAAACATTATAATTAGTAAAAATGAGCTGGAGTAAGTAGAAAGTACTGAGATAAAAATAAAAAACTAACATTTAAAAAATTAAGGTAGTAAAATACTACAAGGATTTATGATTATTTAACAAATTACTTATTTAGATAAATTTCCTATTTCTAGGTATATTCTCAAGGCTCATACGAAAGTAAGAGATTAAGAATCATTTGTTCTTTGTGTGTTCAAAGCTTGCTCCCCTTGCCTGCACTATAAATAAAAAGGATAAAAGGCTTATTGGGGCTTTACAAAAATACCCAACTTAGTGTCTCCTCCTTGGAGTCAGCCAGTGAGAGATTCAGGGAAGAGCACGTGACACCCTCGTGTGTAGCTGTATAGATACAGATTGAACATTCACATGCCTTATTTGGGGGTATCAACAAGTCAATGGCAAACACTTCCCACATCTATATAGAGCCCTTAGACAGCAAATGTGTCTTAACTGCTCACTTGTATTCTTTATTAGATACTCTACCCTCCAGTTAGATGGTACACAGTTATGTCCTCCTTGTTTATGGTGAGGTTCCCTGGTACTTAAACATCGTGGTAAGAGAGGACACAGATTTGCTTGGGTACTTCCCTTTATTAGAAATAATCCTTTGTCACATTCTCTAAAGCTACGTATGTTTGTTTGTTTGTTTTAACTTTGATGATCTCCAGTTGCTCTCTTTCTCTCTTGTTTGCTGGCCCTCTGGCTTATGTAGTTTCTCTTTTGCCATAACTGCCAAACCAAACAAAAAAATAAAAGATTTTCAACAGTTTCTTGGAAGCCAGAAATGTGCATAAATTTTAAGGAACATTAGCTAGGCACAAACTCCAGTAGCCCTTGGAATGATTCATACAAATGGTCCTAAATATGGGAAGAAACACACACAAAGAATATAAGAAGTATTTATTTCTCAATAGCCCAGGCTATCACTGGATATCTGTAAAAGTCGAAATCAGATAAATTTGGTTTGTAAGAAAATACTGCAGTCAGTGTAGGTTACAATGCTGCCACTAGGAGATTAGTTATTATGATTGTACACATATAGTTAGACACTTGGTGAAAGTTAGACACACATTTTCTGAAATGGATGGTCTCTTTCTAATGTCTACAGAGGAAGTGACCTCAATTCAATAAAGCACAAAATAAGAGGATATTATGTGTGCTTGTTACACTAAAGAACGTTAAGACAACCAAAAGTGCATGCAATTTTTTGTTATATTTGACTATTAAAATTCTACTAAATCTTTTTATACACCATTCAACTTGCCTACGTTCTCTTCAAGTGTAACAGTAAAAATCAAGAGGAATAACATAGTAAATCATTTCTTGCAAATAACTCCTAGGATGTAAATACATTATTTCCATCTCTATTTATCTAATGGTAAAGATTTCTTAAGGTTATGTTAGGTTTAGCTTGCATATGAGGAAATTATAGTGCTGGAGGGCTACAAGTAGAGTTCATGGTTGTAGAATATAGTACAAAACAAATAGTGTGTCTGCTACTAACATCTCATTAGTGCTTATTTTTCTGGTCTTCTGGTTTAGTTCAGAAGTATATTATAGTCATGTGAACTGCGGTCAACAAGAGTAGCACTATAATCTGATGCTAACAAGCAAAATCAAGAGAGATGCTATAGCCATTAACACATGATCTTCCTGGATCAGTCATCTTCTTGAGTTGACATCAAATGAACAAAAATCCACTGGTATATAGTCAGGACGGACTAAATACAAAGGATTGTTTTTTATTAAGCTGAAATACAAGGCTATCCTAGGAAATGCATGCACCAAATGGAAAAATATTGGCAAGCTATGTGATTGATTAAGGTTGAATTCTAATGCCATGCCTGGAAAGAATTAAGCATGAGAGTATGGAGACTTTGTCCTTGTGAATCTTGTCAGTTATGGTCAAATACTATTACAAGTAGAAATGCTATCTGGGTATATCATAGTAACATAGAGCTTATTATCTCTGAGAAACACATATAAAGCAAGATGACCAATTATCAAGTGCATTCTATGGTTCTTGTGACAACTTTGTGGAGAAAATAGCAACATGCACAATTAATAAGTGGGGACTTAAGTGATCCCAAGGAAGTAAATTATGCTCCAAAAAGTGATAGACATTACTTTAAAAAATAACAGAGCTATTTAGTCTGCAATGATGATATAATAATTCTTTGAATAGTTCTTTAGTGGCCTGAAAGAAATGACAGAACTTTGCAATGTGCCCCACTCTCAGAAGATCAACTTGAACATTGCGAAAATATTGGTTCTCCAAGGGATGGCATTGCACAATTACATGTCAGTGGTACTCTGTGACCTTTATCGCCTTCTGGATCACCAGATATATTCCTCTGTCAGAAACAGTGCACCACTATGATGGGCCATTTATCTGTTCAGCTGTGGCAAGCCTTATGTTCTAAGATATATGCAGTCTAATGTGTAGTAAAAAGTTTAAGGCAGTAAAAAGTTTAGAAGCCCCATTCAGATGAATATTTACGGCCTTCTGTGCCTGGGAACACTCACAGAAGATTATGTACCACTTAGGTTGGCTGCTCAGAAGACCACTCTATCTAATGAAAGGTCATCCTGCTATAACATAAAGGAGAAAACTCAAAAACCAGAGCAGCATTTCTCACCATCTTCCTATGTAGGTGAGCTTCTATAAAGGCTTCCAACGATACACCACTTCATTTTCTTCTTGGTTCTTCCCTCTCTCTGCTCAAATAAAGGTTGTATATTCCCAAAATGAAAAGCAAACAATGTGCTAAACAAGTAAATGTGTCTTAATTTGAGATGTATAGGAACAAAGGATGACTTTATTTTGTGCACAAGAACAAATGCTGTTATAACTGAGTTATATTTTTGATGTAATCGACAGCTAAATATCACTTGAGAGAGAAGCAGAGAATTCGTTTAAAATAGATGGCCATTAAGGAAGAAACACAAAGGTAGATAAAACACTCTTGTTCATGCACATTGCAGCTTGTTAAACCAAGATCAGGAGCATTCATTGAGGCCAGTAGGTGAGATGACAGCTAAACCTGAGATGATTCAAAAGTAAAATAAAATAAAATTGTTTGTTAGTAGGGTTTCCTACTTCAGTTAATTGTGACTTGAACATAATTACCAGCAGACATTTCTTTGATCCAGGAAAAATAATTAATTTGGACTGTATATTTTCCTTTGTAGTGTCTTGTAGTCATGCACAGGCCTTCTGATTTCATTGCTCTAACAGCAGGTATCATAGAATGTTTGAAAACTAGTAGTTCCATTCCAGGCTTGTCATGATTCATGTTATTTTATTTTTTACCCTGATTAAATTAAAGGAATATTTATTGCTTTGTTGGTTTCTTATGGGTGAGATCATGTAATATTTTTACTAAAAATGATCCTGGCAGCAGAATTACAGGTTTTGCATCAGTCTTCAAATTTATACTTCAATTCACAACTCTGAAGCAAAACTTGCAATTGGAGCACTTGTTAATACACCAAAGAAAATTTACAGCTGTGTTCAAATACCACAGTGGTATATGAGTACAATCACATTAAGTATTTGAACAAAGTTATATACATGGAACTTTAACTACATGCTAATTTTTTTCAGAGTATATGTTGATGGAGGGGGGGAGTATCTCTCTCTGTATGTATATAGCTGTCTTAATCTCCTTAAACTGACTTCATCCAGGCTGTTGGGTAATGAGAGAAGAAGGTGAACTGCTGATCCTGTTAGTCTGATATTGCTTTCCTGAAGGATTTATACAGTTCAAGAGATAGAAGTTTCTCATTATAATAATGATAATCTGTTAATTTCATTGCAAGACACCAAAGAATTTGGAAAATAAATTATATGTCCAGTTCTATTCTAGACATTTCTGTTATGTATGTGACGCTATCCTTCCTACATTCTAGAATACGTTCCAATGCATACATTTGTCGCTCCCCGTCTTCGTGGAGGAGCAACACAGGACCCTGCGCTGTTCTTTTGTCTGCTCAGCCCTCCCCGGGTTTGCTGCTGGTTCTTCCCGGGTTGGCTACCGTCACTTCCACCTCCGTGGAAGGGCAGTTCCCCCTGGCCACATTCCCCACTTCCGCAGGGGAGCGGCACACCGCCGGCCGGCTCTCTTGGGGGCTGCACAGGTGTTCCCCTTAGATGTTCCTGGTGCATGTTGTCTCTCTCCTCCTTTATAGTCCTCTTCTGCCAATCCCAACTCGGCTGCCCACACGCCGAGTACGCTGCTCTCCTCCAATCAGTAGCAAGTCCTACAGTTTATTGGTTGAACTGGAGGCAGCTGTGCGGAAGCTGTTTTCTCCTCTCCCAGCGCCATATTGTGGGAGAGCAGATGCATAGAATAAGTCTTAATTCCAGTAACTCAGTCCAGTCCGGATTGCTCCCCACAACATTAAGTTTATAAAAGTATTTATCTGCAATGGATATTTGTTGCAGCAAATAATATACCTCTTGTGGGTGCTGGCATCTCGTGTCAGAGTGCTCTGGGCTTCAGTCTTAGCTCCACTCCTGATTCTAGCTTCTCACTAATAGGTAGCCTGGGAGATGATAATTCAAGTGGTTAGGTCGCTGTCACCCACAGGGGAAAAGTGGGTTGATTTTCTGGCTTCCAAACATTTGGGGACTTCCTTCCTTCCTTCCTTTTTTCCTTCCTTCCTTCCTTCCTCCCTCCCTCTCTCCCTCTCTCCCTCCCTCCCTCCCTTCCTCTTTCTTTCTTCCTTTCTGCTTTTGAAATAAAAGTTTAAAAGTTAATTATAAAATAAATCATTTATAGAAATTTTTGGAAATTATACAAGTATCCAATCAAAGTATCCAGTCAAAGTATCCAATCAAAGTATCCAATCAAAAATTAGACAAATTATTTAGAGAAACTATTTGGTTGTGTATTATGCCATATACTGCTTCATCACCTTTTTTTTCTTGTGAAAATCGATAGGTTACCTGACCATAGCTTGATGTCCACAGTAGGTAATGTTGACATCCATTTCTACATCATTAGGTCAGTACTGGGAAAAGCTGTGTGTTTGGACTTCTGAGTTGCCAGCTTATCCAGATTGTCACATGTCACATTAAATGTTTCCTTGGTAATGGATGCTCTTAGCTCAGAAGTAACTTGTCTTCTATCAGTGTGAATCCATTGGAAATGTGGTTTCTTTATGACATAATTCCTGATAACATCTGAAAAAGATTTGGTTAAAGCTGGAATCAGCTGATGACATCTGCTCTTGGAGACTTTGGAAATCAAAACTTGGTATCTATAAAACAAAATAATAATTTGACCATGTATCAAAAATAGTAAAGGAAAACATAACTCTCCTGGTCACATGATTTCTGCTTGATCTTCCACTCCACCAAGTCACATGGAGTCTTTGCACAAGTTAGCCCAGGCGGATGCTTTTCCCACGGTTAATTTGTTTCACCTCTGAAGAATCCTGAGCTTTTGAAACCCCCAGTTTTATGAGTATGCTAAAAAAATCTCAGTATTTTCCCAACAAGGAGACATCATCTTTATAATCCTGGTCCAATTATAGTTTGCTGTGCCTCATAAGGAGCTCCATCTTTATCTCCTAAGACTTTAACTATACAAACATGCTTGAAACAAAATGGTCCTAAACCAAATTTCAGATGTGTAGAAAAACCACTGAGAAACGCTCCCACCAAATATTACAGGGCTTTGATGAACTATAGACAACAGTAATAGTCAAAATGAAAATTTAGGTACTATTTTTTTTGAAAATTGCCATCTTTATTAATACAAACATCATTTGTAATTAACTAAACATACGTGTGTATATGTATATAAATAAATATATATGAAACCATGTATGAAATTATTTTGGAGGGTCTCCCCATTTACATTCTAAAATGACATAATTATCATTTGAAAAATATACATGTGAATTCTAAGTAGATTTAAATTATTTATTTTAACAATATCAGTTTTCTTAGATAGTTTGCCTTTATCTGGAAATCCTGGTATTCTTTAATGCAGATGTTATAATTCACAAGCAACTAAAATTTCAGTTTTGTCTATGGATATCTTTGATCATTCTTTGAAAACAGTTGTGATATTTGAAAAATGATTGTGAAAAGACCAATCTTTCCAAATTGGTAGAATGGTTATCAGATGAGAACAAGAGATTTCCTGGATTTTTACAATTCTCAAAATATGAAAAACAAAATTACGATTTCTTTGGAATCGAGTAAAGAGATACTACAGAGATTCTTAGAACACGAGTGAATGAGAAAGCTGATTACCTCTCAGATCAGGTCCCTGTAAGACTGAAATATTTCTTTTCCTTAGGTCTGAGTGATTCTTGACTATTTGGCTTAATAATTACAAAGTAGAAATTAATCAAGTATGCATTCATTAGGTTCCCAATTGTAAAATGGACATACATGATTTTTTTTGAAGATTTTATTTAATGAATACATTTTTCATAGGTACAACTTTCGGAAAACAGTGGTTCTTTCCCCCATATCTGCCCTCCCACCCCAACTCCCATCCCTCCTACTCCCTCTCCTGTCCCCTTCTTCATTATGGTTCATTTTAGTTTGATTTTATATACAGAGGACCAACTCTATGCTAAGTACAGATTTCAACAGTTTGCACCCTCACATACACACAACATATAAAGTACAGTTTGAGAACAAGTTTTTCAGTTATTTCTCATACTACAACTTATTAACAACAGAGAACCTACATGGGGAGTAAGTGCACAGTGACTTCTGCTGTTCCTTTAAAAGTTAACACTCTTATTTATGACGTCAGTGATCACCTGAGGCACTTGCCATGAGCTGTGGGAAGCCTTTTGTACTTGCCAATGAGCTGTGGAAGCCAGTGTACTTGCCAATGCTGTGGAAGCCTTTTGTGACCACAGACTCCATCAGTATTTGGACACGGCCATAAGCAAAGTGAAAGTTCTCTCCTCCCTTCAGAGAAAAGTACATCCTTCTTTAACGGCCCATTGAGGTCTCACAGAGATCCTTCGTGTAGGATATTTTTTGCCACATGGTCTTAGGCTTCCATGCCTGAAATGCTCTCACAGGCCTTTCAGCCAGACCAGGAAGCCTTAAGGGTTGATTCTGAGGTCAGAGTGTTGTTTACAGTGAATGTCATTCTAGGAGTCTGCTGTGTGGACTGCTTCCCATGTTGGACTTTCCCTTCTTTTTAACATATATGGTTTTAAAAAAAAGAAAGCCAGTACCATCCTCTAAGATTTTACTCTAATTCAGTAGACTTGAAACTCAAAATAAGAAACATCTCCATGTTATCAGGGATTAATTCCAGAGATTTTGAGAGAAAAGTTTGTTCTGAGAGATTGCCAGACATACCTGGGTGTGAATTTCTGTTTTGTTTTAATTACAATCTTATTTCCAAGTGCTGCTATAAAAAAGGCATTTCAGACTCAAACAGTAGATTAAGTAACCTCCCCTTTTAGTTTTTATATTTTCTCTTTTCCTTTTTGGGATTATTATTATTTTTATTGTATTTAAGATGTACAGCATGATTTGATAAACATAGTAGATGATTACTGTAATCGAGAGCTCTTACAGATACGGCAGCATAGAGAAATCACCACTTCAGTATTTGTTACTGAGAAACATTAGCATGAACCACAGAGAAAATATTACTGTCTATTCATGCATCCAGGTTCAGCTTAATTGTTTCCTTCACTGTAGTGATTCTTTTTGGCTATAAATAATAGTCTGAGTTTTTTTGTAGTAGCTTTTCATTCCCAGATGCACAAGCTCCTGTCTGTGTGACTTCCTGAAGACGTGTCTCCAGAGGCACATTCCTTTTTCCATTCTTTGCTTCAAGGGAGTAACAAAGATTTAGGGAGCCATGCAGGGAGCTCAGGAGGTACCACATGTGTTTCCTTGAGATCAGTTACTATTGGAGTGGATGAATATGTAATCACAGTTCATCAACCCAAACCAGTTATGCAAAATAAAACTTAAAAACATCGGAACATGGAAGCCTTTAAGGGATTTCTTTCTACTTTAATAAGCCAGACTGAGATAATGTAAGGCCTTTTACTATTCATGAAACACGAATCATTTATGTTTTAAGACTTGCCACATATTCTCTTTCTATAGCTATCTAACATACTCCAAGAGAACAGAATAAGAATACTTTAAATTTGTAAAAAAAAAAAAAAAATCACAATTAGGCCGGTGCCGCGGCTCACTAGGCTAATCCTCTGCCTGCGGCATTGGCACCCTGGGTTCTAGTCCCGGTTGGGGCACCAGTTTTGTCCCGGTTGCTTTTCCTGTCCAGCTTTCTGCTATGGCCCGGGAAGGCAGTGGAGGATGGCCCAAGTGGTTGGGCCCTGCACCCTCATGGCAGACCAGGAGGAAGCACCTGGCTCCTGGCTTTTGATCGGCGCAGTGCACTGGCAGTAGCGGCCATTTGGGGGCTGAACAAACAGAAGGAAGAACTTTCTCTCTGTCTCTCTCTCTCTCTCTCTCTCTCACTGTCTAACTCTGCCTGTCAAAATAAATAAATAAAAAAAAAAAATCACAATTAGATTCCTTATATTTGATTAGATAAGGTGGTATGCATGGGGGAAAGAAACACTGCGAAGAGTCCAGATATAAGGAGTTAGTTTTGATTAATGTGGTACTGCCTTGAATCTTTAACTGGGCCTTAGTTTTTCTCCCACAAGCAGAAATTAAAGTAAATATAGCCTCAAAAACAGTGTGATATTGTGTTGGTTTCATTTTGGCTAAATCTCAATGTACTTATACGACAGAGGTAGTAAAATACTATGTCATACCTACCTCATAGGTTGTCATAATGGTCAAGTGAAATTATGAATAAAAGCCTTTGAAAAAGCAAACTACAAACCCACATTAATGTAATGTGGCATTGACTTATTGTTATTGTTATTTTGGTGCTATTTTACTAAAATAAGTCTGAAATTCTTAGCAGAATAATTATTATCAGAAAAACTTAAACCTTTCTGATTTCTAAAGATGATTGTTAACTATAACTTTTTATATTCAGTATAAAATGACATGAGAAAATATTTTTAATGTAACCATGAAATTTATTTATGAATTAGCTTTATTTTATATTATGAAAACTATTTTATGTTTCATATAAATATCATGTATTTTGGGTGATAAAGTAAGTTTAATCTTAGAATAGTGTTTTATTTAAGGTATACAACAGGATTCTTTAATATACATAGTAAAATAGTTACTATATTCAAGCAAATTAAATTATCCATAATCCCTCATAGGTGCCTTTTTTGTTGCAAGAGCATGTAAAATTTACTCTTTGCAAACTCTAGTATATAATATGGTATTATAGCCATAATTCTTATGTTGTACCTTCCACTTTTTGCATATTCATCCTATATAGCTCCACTCTATCTGCAACTCTGTGCCCTTTGACTAACAACTCCTGAATTCTTTCATCCCTGACCTCTGGTAACTGCTGATAAATTCTCTATTCTCTATGCATTCAAATCGGAAAATTTGAGATTGTATATCCATATATATGATTTCAAAGACACAGAAAGACAAACACTGTATGTTCTACCTTATATATGAGAGCTAAGTTTTAAAGAAAGTCAAAAAGTAGAAAGAAGAAATGCCTGTATATATCCATTTTGCTGCAAATACAGTATTTTTGACAAACTTCGTTTTAAATCTGTTAAATTGATAGGAATTATATACAACTATTGTTTCAATGATTTTTAACTTTATAAATTTACATGAATGAAGTTGAATAACTTTCCATTTGATTATTGTTTATAGCTCTTGCATAGATTCCTGCTGAACTGTGATCTTTCATGTGTGTTTGTTGAGCTCTGTTTACTGGAGTATTAAACATTTGATTATAATGTAAATATAAAATCTGTTATCTTGAAGGTAATAAATAATATATTAAGTTAAAACAAAAAAGAAAACCCCAATCATTTGTGACAGCTTGGATAGAGCTGGAAGAGGACAGTAGGCTACGAGAAGAAAAGACAAAGATAACTTCTGCATGATTTCAAGTGGATGTGAAATATAAAACACACAAATAAAACACCCACCGTTAATCGTATCAATGGACAGAATATAGCTAGCATTGCTCATATAGTCTTTTTTTTTTTAACTCTAGTTAACCCGGGAGAACTATTACCTCACGTATGTAAAGCTGGAGAATTCCGCTGTAAAAACAGACACTGCATCCAAGCCCGATGGAAATGTGATGGAGACGATGACTGCCTGGATGGGAGTGACGAGGATGCAGTAAATTGCTGTACGTGTCTCCTTCAAGTACCCCTAGGTTCTCTTTTCCTGAGTGTGTGAATTATCAAAGCAGTTTTTGAAAATCAGAATGTATCTTTGATGTAAACTGAACTCAGTTTTCTGTTGTAGTTTTGTTTCTCAGTCATCCTATGGCAAGAAGTTTAGACTATAGCTGTCTCCTATTTCTAGCATCAAAGCACTATTTTTTTCATCCTTCCTTGTATTTCAAATTGTCGTTTTAATCGCTCTACAAATCTTCTCCTTTCTTATTCTATGGCGTGGAACCCACCAAACCAGTGTCAGAGGTTGCCGCAAGGGACCTTTGGATTCTGGAATGTAAAGATAAGGAAAATCAATTTAAACTCTTCTTAAGACAGAGGGGTTTAGTTCAGTTTAGTTTAGTTTTGTTTTTGCACAGAGTA
The DNA here is from genome assembly GCF_964237555.1 of Oryctolagus cuniculus. Classification (NCBI taxonomy): domain Eukaryota; kingdom Metazoa; phylum Chordata; class Mammalia; order Lagomorpha; family Leporidae; genus Oryctolagus; species Oryctolagus cuniculus. The sequence goes on from NC_091434.1 coordinate 101,725,303, forward strand.
CCACTACTTCTTACTCCACTACTCTTTGAACAAAGAGCCTTGAAGAAGATCCAAGGAAACAGACATTGTTTTAGAACACGTGTTATTAACCAGTTGCATGGGATCAGGGAATCATGGGAACCACCTATACGGCACTCAGATAGAAGTAAAAAGTTAGATTTGTTTTTTTTTCCCTTTGAATGGGACTTTTACTTCTAATTGAAAGACAGACATACAAATCTCCCATCAACTGGTTCACTCCCCAAATGCCTGTGACAGCTAGTGCTGAACTGGAGTCAAAGGCAGGAGCCAGGGACTCAATCCATGTCTCTCATGCGGATGATAGACATTCAAGTGCTTGAGCCATCACTGCTGCCTCCTAGGGTCTTTGTTATCAGGAATTGGAGCCAGGAATTGATCCCAGGCACTCTGTGTGCACCTCAGGTATCCTTAACCAGTGGCTTAACCACAAGGTCTAAGGCATACTCCCTCTATCCCCACCTTCCACTTAGATTTAGCTATTTATCATTGGCTGAGATAGGAATAGATCTATCTTTCCTACAGGAGTAAAGAAATGTCTCACACATATAGGGAAAAAATAGAAAGCACATTAAGTAATATTTTGAGAATATGTTTGACTAGAGTCACTAGTGAATGAAAGATATAAAATTTTTTTATGAGGGGAGAGGCATGTGTTGCACAAATGTATCTTTGATCTTTTGATTTGACCTAGGTAAATTGTTTTAAAAATGCTTTATTTTCTTTCAATGAAAGACTGTTATCAAGAAAATGTAACAGAAATATTTAATTGACAGTCTTCAGTTTATTTTTAGAGTCAAGAATATAAAATAAATATATAATAAAATTTTAAAGATATTTTAAAGAATAGACAAATTTGTTCTGGGCATCAATATCATTTAGTCATTTGTGCTATTGGATAAAGAATATGAATATTAAAATTATTTTTGAATCCTACATTAATATATAATTCAAAGTATATTATCAGCTAAATAAACCAATATATTTTTCTTAATTTTTTAGTGTGAACCTTAACTTCAACATTACATATTTTCTATTTTTAGCTTCATTAATATCAATCTATCAAATGGGAACCCACAAATAACACTTAAATCCTAACTGGACAAAATCAGTCAGATATTTTGGAGTAAGATAGACATTTCATCTAAGGGTTAAGGGTACTTCTCTTTTTTACACAAATGATATATGATGGTATTCCACAAAGCCATGAAAATACATGCTATGAAAAAGCTACATTTTAATTTAAAAAAAATTTGTCTGAAAATATATTTATCTTTTAGTTCTATTTTATCCATGAATCTTGAAGTACTCTTGTGTTACTTAGTGAGTTGTTTAATTGCCTCAGTGCTTCTGATCCATGATGTTTATTCATGGTTTTAATGAATGTTCCCTACATATCAGCATTCTCTACAGTCACAGGAATTCAAGCCTCAGCAGAGCACAAATATTTCATTGCAATATCAGCTATTTAAGTCCCTGCTTCCATATGTGTGACCGTTCTTTTCTATCAATTTAATTAGCAAATGCATCTCCTTTATGCTCATAGGGGACCTTGCATTTGTATTATTAGTGGTAGTGTTAGTATTTCTAGTCAGTATTTTTGTCTTGCTTATTGTCATTACTTTCCATCACATAATCCAAGTCCTGGACTTTACCGAGAGTCCAATCTTTCACTTATACTTCAGACTTGATTCTATCAATAAATGCTCTCTTGTATTTCCTAAATAATTCATTTTTCATCTTTACCTCTTTTCAATTTCCAATGGCTAGATTAAGCTCTCATATTAATTTTTTACATTTCTTCCCGAATTGTACTGATTTAAATAACTGAGTAACCAAGAATATTAATTGTAAAATCTATTGGCTAACATAATTTATTTTGTGTTTTCTGATATTTACATTTTTAACTGTGAGTGTGTCAGGCATGTCCACTTACCCTTTTTATTCTTACTAAGTTGAACTGCATGCTGATCTCCAAAAGTATCTTTCCTGATGTCTATTCTGGCACTACACTCACTGTTCCCACTCTATAAAATTCTATATAATTTTCCAAAATCTTCTTAGGGAGACTTTTTTAATGAGCAAAGTATCTGCTCAATATGTCACATTTGAAGTACAGCATCATCTTCTCTACATTCATTTCTCCAGTTGTTGCTGAGCCATATTACAATTATATTCTTATTGTAGGGTACACCTAATATATTAATATCTTTATTAAGGAGACATATTTTGTTACCCTATCCGTGTAGTCTAACACTACACCTGGCAGATAGATAAGTGAATGCTTAAATAAGCAAAGCAGTGAATAGCTATCTTAGACAACGTCCAGCAGTCTGGTGTCTTCTCTAAGCATTACAGTGATTCTAGACAGATTATCTATTTGGAGTCTCATGATGTAGATTCCAAAATTATGTAAGTAATTTCATGGAATCATTTTAGATTTTGAATTCTCATAATATGTAACCTTGAGTTTTATCATTCTGCTTTCTATCCTTTAACATCTCATCTCCAAAACACAAGACTATTTTTGATTTCTCATTTTCTTCATTGATAAGAATTTCAAAGTTCCTCACTAAGCTTTAGTGAAGTGAATATGCATAATCTTAGTACCTGGAAATTTGACCTTCTAACATACAGGGTGACTTTTATTCCTCATGAGTAGCTATTTTTGCTCAAGCCCCTGAAATGAGTGGAAAATGTTAAGCATGTTCAAATGCCGGGAACTCTAAGTCTTTTCCCCCTATATTTTAATGTTTGTGAATGAAAACTTCCCAAAATATGATAAAACTATTTCATTATCAGAACTACTTTAAGGCAAAAGGATTTTGTAGCAACTGACTGAATATGCACATATTTGCCAAGCAACAACATGATCTAATAATAATTTTTGCAAATTCTGAGTAAAACTAACAAAAAATTTATTTTTATCATATAGAAGTTTAACTATTGGGCATAAAAAATTACTTTTAAAAGAATGTAGAAGTTGTGAAACAAATATGAAGAACATGCCAGTTCAGTCTGGAATGTAACCACTAGAAGACAGAAAAAATAATTATAGGAAGTTGACATCAAGGTAGCCTGCTGTAGTTCTACCTGCATGAAGATTGGTCTCATTCTCAATAATTTTTGTGCTTGCATGTTTATTTGTTTGTAATGGGGAGAAACCTCATTTAAAATTATATAGGTTTATATATTATATACAATTATATAGGTTTGCATATTATATAAAATTATATAGGTTTGTATATTTAGTATCAACTTGCAGTCCTCAGGATTTATGTTTCTTTCTAGTCCTAAGGAACACTGAGGAAAGCAAAATAAAATTAGACTTATTTAATATTTCTTAAAATCTTTCAGAGAATATGTAGTTTAAACAAACAAGTCATTTAATATATATGGAAAATATTTCTGAGATATGCTTAGTATATTTGACACGGAAATTTGAGTTTAATGTTAAATATATTTGTTAAAAATTTTTAAAATCAAGTTACCAGTTAAGATTTGGGTTGGGAAAATATCCCAACTGTTACCTGGCTTGACAAAGACATGAAAAAATGAATATATTTCCTTTACTTGGTATTTATTTACTTGGTTTCATTTACAAAACTGCTATAATTTAACAGCTGAGAATATTACTGTTTGGTATAAAATCTGAGACAATGATGGAAGCCATGATATTTACTCTACTGATTTCTATATTTTAAACTATAATTCAAAATACTCACACTTTATACAATTTTAGGTAATTAAATTCGTTTCCTCACACTTCCCAGTCAATCATAGCTGTCCTGATGACCAGTTTCAATGCCAAAATAATCGCTGCATCCCCAAGAGATGGCTTTGTGATGGAGCTAATGATTGCGGGAGCAATGAAGATGAATCCAACCAAACTTGTGCAGGTAAAGATTCCTTTGACTGTATACATAAGTCTCCTCCAAAGTTATTCTCCATAAAAATGTGGGCCAACAGTTTGATCTAAGCTGGACTTTTCCTGTTCTGATAATCAGATTAGTACAGTAATAAATGAATCCAGAGTTGATGCCACTGGAGCTGCAATACAAATTATCTTTTACTTAATTCTTGGGCATGATTCTGCTTTCCAGTGTAATTTGGCACTTCATCTATCCATATGGGCTGACTGTCAATACACTACTTGTATAAGACTTGTTCTTGCTAAATGTTACTTGGCAGTAGAGGTGATGAGGTGTGTTAGTGTGCTGTGTTATAGGCCAAGTCACAAGGAAAATTCTTTATTTTTTATCTACAAAAATTTACAGTTGATGTAGTCTACTGTGGGATAACTCTGTGATCATTTTTTTTGTTCATGGCACATTAGTTATGTGAGGCAGAGTTTCTTTCCTCTATGAAGTACCAAGACCACTAAACCTATTAATATCTCCATATAATCTATTCCGTTTCAATAAATCTTTGTATCCCTAGTCAAATTCCCTTCAAATGGAAACATATAGCTTATGGTGCAGGTTATGATATAGAAGCAGAAAGGTCATTGTTAGTCAGATAAATTGAAAAATGATACTAGCAGCAGCTAGTGAAGAAAGAGGCACTATATTTGATGACTCATATTGATATGATTAATAAAAACTGATTCTTTAAAAACCATTTTACACATGCAACCACATCAAAACATATCAACCACCTCCTTTGGTGCTTTCTCTCTTTACCAAAATAAGTCTTAAAAGATAAAAGTTATTTCAATATACATGAGAAAAAAACAGCAGCAAATAGGAAAAACCTAATCAATCAGTCAATCAAACAAACAAACCCTAGAGATCAAGATTGGTGCCCTACTCTTGGTTTTGTGTCTGGCTTTCTTTTAGAAAGACTTCTACTTCTTCACCCCCCAATTTAGTCATGCATTTCTTTCAACTCTGTAAGAATATGCATCAACTGGAAGTTTTTTTCCACAGAGCTTTTCACTATGTATAAAGCAGCAATGATGAGAATAAAACAATCGCAATTCCATATCCTACCTGATATCTTATCAGCTTTTTCCACAGTGACATATTTACTGAGGAGACACGGATCCTTTGCTCTCTTGGACCTTGACTTAAAAACTCTTCTGACATTTTAGAGTAACTGATTTTTTAAAAGATTATTATGGCTCACAAGGTTGTTATACAAAAAACAAAAACACTTTCTAAAATAAAGGGACCTCTAGATAATTGTTTTGGTTTCTATCTTCAAGACCATCCATTTTATAGATGAAGCATAGGAGATTTCCTCAATTTGGTATGATTTTATGGGAAATCCAATCCACAAGTACTGTCTCCAAAGACATTGCTCTTTATAACAAACTGTATCATCCTGCAGATTAACTACAATTTTAGGTATGGCCAATTTTACTTTGCTCAGATTGCTCTTATAATATGGCTATAATTTCTAAGCTATTGCTATTATTATTCTTTTCAGGTTAAAGTTCAATACAGAGATTATGTTTCATTATATCCTAAACAGATTAATCTGCTTTCACCTTAAAGTAGAAGGTGCTGCAGATTCAATTTAGAATGCAATGTCTTGTAGATTTCTACTCGATTTTTAAATCTATTGTTTTTACGAGATTTTTAAAAAGCATTTGTGATTGGCTATGTATTTACAGTAGCAAAATGGAAAATGTTTATTATACAAGCAAATGAACTATCAATCCTAATTAATAAAATTTATAAGACACCCAAATTATGTAGTCCACCAGAACATAGAACATGGCTTGCTTGTCATTTCCAGTGGCGTCAGATGAAATCTGCTACTAGATCTTCTAATGTTTATTTAAGACACCTGAAGAACTTGAACGAGGGCCAGCACTGCGGTGCAGGGAGTAAAGCCACCACTTGTGGTGCTGCATGAGACATCAGAGCAGGGGTCTGAGTGCTGGCTGCCTCACTTCTGATCCAGCTTGCTGCTAATGTACCTAGGAAAGCAGCACGTAATGGCACAAGTACTTGGGACGCTGTCACCCTTGTGAGAGACCTGGATGGAGTTTGGCTCCTGGCTTTGGCCTGTCCAAATCCTGGCTATTGAGGCTGTTTGGGGATTGAAACAATGTATGGAAGATTTTTCTCTGTACCTCTCCTCTCTCTCTCACTCTGCCATTCCATTAAATAAATAAATCATTTTTTAGAAAGAACTAGAATAAAAATAACAGAGAAAAATACATTTGGCTTTTATTTTTGAAATCTGTGACATGTGGTCAAGTTACAGTATATTTAAATTTAATTTTATCAAAATAAATAAATAGATCACATCTTACCACAATGAGAAAAAATGGCAAATTCATATAGACCACTTTTGTTGCTGGATCATTTCTATTTCTAGACATAGGTCCATACATGGACATGTCTCCTAGATAAAATGACTTTGCAAGAGGGGATTATTTTGTAATTGAATTTAGTGTGCTGTAGTCATTAACATTGTGACTGTTTTATATCTAAGAAAATCCTTTCTCACAGGCAGCCAATTTCCTATTTTATCCAGCTGTAATTTCTTCCCCATAAATCTATTAGTTTGATAAATATTTATCAAGGCACTGGTAATAGAATAAGGAAAAACACATAATATCTTTTTGTAAGGAGCCAGGACAAAGACTAAAAGAAATATATGTGAACAGGGCATTATAATGAAGTATTCACAATGTTCACATGGAGACACATAGGAAGAGCAATGAACTTTATGGCTATCCAGAAAGACTTCCTAAATTTGGAAGCAATGTCCAAATTAAGCCTAAAGAAAAGCATAAGGAAACTTCCTAACTAACAATTCAAGCCAGTTGGTTAATATTTACTCTGCTTGCGATACCTGCATCCCATGTGGGTGCTGGTTGGACACCTGGCTATTCCATTTCCCATCCAGCTCCCTGCTAATATGCCTGGGAAAGCAGCAGAGATGGCCCAAGTCCCTTTGCTCCTGCACCATATGGGAGACCTGGAAGAAGCTCTGGGTTCCTCACTTTGGCCTGGCCCAGCCCTGGCCACTGTGGCCATTTGAGGGAGTGAACCAGAGGATGGAAGTGTATTCTCTTACTCTCCTCCTCTCTTTGTAACTTTGCCTTACAAATAAATGAAAAATAGATCTTTTAAAAAAAGAAAAAATATATAGTTTAATGAAAACCAAGCCTCAGCAAAACTGTAAGAAAATATTGTCTTACATTCTTGCTAGTGTGGAAGCTGATTTTCTTCATTGGAAGGCAATTTGGTGCAATCCAGTAACTAATATTGTTATTCCCTATACTTTTGTGGCAGAGATGCTTCACTAGAGAATAATGAATGATTGGCAAAGCACACATTGTTGCTGTTGGGGTGAAGTGAATAATGGGAAAGAAGTTTGGAAATTATGCTTGGAAGAGAAAACAGCATGCACATGGAACTTATACACACACACACACACACACACACAGAGTGAGAGAGAGAGAGAGAGAGAGAGGGAGAGAAAGTACAGTCAGGGGCTTGGTAGCCATTCTCCCTCCACACCCAAGTACGTTTTTTTGCTTCGGAGGGAGATCCAGACACCAAGATAAAAAGTACCTGGACTTGAAATTCTTTTTTTTTTTTTTTTAAGATTTATTTATTTGCTTGAAAGTCAGAGTTACCCAGAGAGAGAAGGAGAGGCAGAGAGAGAGAGAGAGGTCTTCCATATGCTGTTTCACTGCCCAGATGGCTACAATGGCCGGAGCTTCACCAATCCCAAGCCAGGAGCCAGGAGTTTCTTCCAGGTCTTCCATGCTGGTGCCTAAGGACTTGGGCCATCTTCCACTGCTTTCCCAGGCCATAGCAGAGAGCTGGATTGGAAGTGGAGCAGCTGGGACTTGAACTGGCACCCATATAGGATGCCTGCACTGCAGGCAGCAGGTTTACCCACTATGCCACAGGGCTGACCCCTTAACATTCTTTTGGTTCACAATAATCCTAAAAATTTTTAGACACAAACAATTCTTAGAATTATTAGATTCAAGACTGGCCAATTTCTGACCAGCATTTTCCTGCACCATACAACTCTGATAATGTTACATAATATTTTTTCTGTCATCCCCCATCAATTTTGTCTAAATTCATACTAGATATGTCCATTTACATTTAAAAAATAATGTATTTTAAAAATGTACTTTTTTGTAAATTAAAGAGTGCAATTTGGTATAACATACGTTTTTCTTAGAGAGAAAGCTTTGAATAAAATGGAGTAAAGCTGGCGTTTACGAATAGTTCTTTTGCTCCAGTCTCCAACTCCTTTGTAGTTTCTGTATATTCTGGGATTACTTCCTTGTATGTAGCTGCAGAAGAAGGATGGTTTGGGATGGGAAGAAATGCTCACATTGTGAGAGCGAGTCTCAGATTCAACTCTTAGATAAACCATTCTGGAGCAGAGATATATTTATCATCCTTAGAGCAGCATCTGCTATAAAATTAGTCTTCTGGGTTGGCTTTACTAATCTCACCTCCAGATTCATTTAGGTCTGATGGAGGCAGGAACTGAAACATTAGAAGTTTCCTTTTTTTTTAATACAAATCCATTGATTAGAAAGTGATGATTCAGTAAATCTGATTATATGATAAAGACAGATGGTGCTTGGAAGTTTGTAGAAAAAAGCATCTTTCTCATCTGAGATCAGTTCTGTTTCCATGGTAATCAAACAGTTTTCCCCGTGGATATGGGACACTGATTTAATATATTTTAATTTTCAATAACATCCAGTGGATTCAGATTGGACTCATAAGCTATAATAATTCCCTGTGCATCAGTTAGTGAAGTGGCCCACAAATCCCCCACATCATTGCAATGTGAGGTAGCTCAAACACAATGAATATAATTTTGGAAGTTCACTTTTATTTTTTAAAATATTTATTTTGGGGCCAGCACTGTGACGTAGTGGATAAAATCACTGCCTGCAGTGCCAGCATCCCATATAGACAATAGTTTGAGTCCTGGCTGCTCAACTTCTGATCCAGTCCTCTGCTATGGCCTGGCAAAGAAGTGGAACAGTGCCTAAGTACTTGGCCCCTTCACCAGTGTGGGAGACCCAGAAGAAACTCCTGGCTTCAGAGTGGTGCAGCTCCAGTCTTTGTGGCTCTTTGGGGAGTGAACCAGTGGACAGAGGACCTCTCTCTCTCTCTCTCTCTCTCTCTCTCTCTCTGCCTCTAACTCTCTATAAACTCTGCCTTTCAAATAAATATTTAAAATATGTATATATATATATATATTTACTTATTTATTTATTTGAAAGTCACAGTTACAGAAAAGGAAAGGTAGAGGGAGAGATATATCGAGAGACTGATCTTCCATCCACTGGTTTACTCCCCAAATGGCCATAATGGTCAGGGGTGGGCCAGGCTGAAGCCAGGAGCCAGGAACTTTATCCAGGTCTCCCAGTTGAGTACAGTGGCCCAAGGACTTGGGCCATCTTCTGCTGCTTTCTCATATACATTAGGAGGGAGCTGGATGTGAAGTGGAGCGGCTAAGATTCAAACCAATGCCCATATGTTATGCCAGCACTGCCTACAGCTGCCTTATCTACTAGGCCACAGGCCCTGAAAATCCTTTCTTATTACTCTCTAATCACCATAGCTCTCCTAAGGAAAACAAGTATCTGAGAACATTATTTAGAATCAAACATGAATATTTTATTTTATTTTATTTAATGAACATAAATTTCCAAAGTACAGCTTATGGATTATAATAGCTTCCCCCTCATAACTTGCCTCCCACCCACAACCCTCCCCTTTCCCACTCCCTCTCCCCTTCCATTCACATCAAGATTAGTTTTCAATTATCTTTATATACAGAAGATCAATTTAGCATATATTAAATAAAGATTTCAACAGTTTGCACCCACACAGAAACACAAAGTGTGAAATACTATTTGAGTACTAGTTATAGCATTAATTAAACACCTAAGAGTAATTGTGTATTAATTACAGAGTTCAACCAATAGTTTTAAGTAGAACATAAAAAATACTAAAAGGGTAAAGTATTAAGTTTTTTTTTCTTTTTTTTGTTTGTTATATAGTTATTTTTTTATTTAATAAATGTGAATTTACAAAGTGCAACTTTTGTATTATTGTGGCTCCCTCCCCAACCTCCCTCCCTCCCGTGGCCCTCCCCTCTCCCACTCCCTCTCCCATCCCGCCCTTCATCAAGTTTCATTTTCAATTACCTTCATATACTGAAGATCAACTTAGTATATACTAAGTAAGGATTTCAATAGGCTGTACTCACACAACTGCACAAGGTATAGAGTATTGTTCGACTAGTAGTGTTGTTTTTAAGTTTCATAGTAAAACACATTAAGGACAGAGATCCTACGTGGGGAGCATGTACCCAGTGACTCCTGTTGTTGATTTAACAATTGGCACTCTTATTTATGACGTCAGCAATCACCCGAGACTCTTGCTATGAGCTGTCTAAGCTATGGAAGCCCCTTGAGTTCACCGACTCTGAACTTGTCAAACATGAATTTTTAAAAGAGTATACAGACATAAGAAACTCAAATGAAATAACTTTGGATTGAATAAATAATATATTCTCATTATGGATAAATAAGTAATAGCATTAACAACAAAAACAAGCAAGAAAACAAGAATTACAGATTGACAATTTCCCTGATGAAGACGCAAAAATCCAAAACAAAATACTAGCCAATTGAATCCAACAACACATCAGAAATATCATTCACCTGGACCAAGTGTGATTTATCCCTGAATGAAGGCATGGTTAGCATTCACCAATCAATCAATGTGATACATCACATTAACAAACTGAAGAACAAAACCATATGATTCTCTCAATAGATGCAGATAAAACATTTGATAAAATGCAATACCCTTTCATGATGAATACTTTAAGTAAATGGAATAGAAGGAACATTCCTAAAAACAATCAAGGCAATCCATGACAAACCCACAACCAGTGTCCTATTGAATAGGGGAAAGTTGGAAGCATTCCCATTGAGAACTAGATCCAGATGAGGATGCTCACTCTCACCATCATATTTAGTATAGTCCTGATAGATTTAGCCAGAGCCATTAGGCAAGAAAAAGAAATCAAGGAAGAAAGGAGGAAGTCAAATTATCCCTATTTGCAGATGACATTATTCTGTATATAGGGGATCCAAAAGACTCCACTAAGAGACTATTGGAACTTATAGAGGAGTATGATTAAGTGGCATGATATAATCAACATACAGAAATCAACAGCTTTTGTATACACAGGCAATGCCATGGCTGAGAAAGTACTTCTGAGATCAATCCCATTCACAATAGCTACAAAAGAAATCAAAATCATTGTAATAAATTTAACCAAGGATGTCAAAGATCTCTACAAAGAGAATTAAAAAGCATTAAAGAAAGAAATAGAAGAAGACACAAAAAAATGGAAAGATCTTCAATGTTATGGATTGGAAGAATCAACATCATAAAATGCCCATACTTCCTAATGCAATTTACAGATTCAATGTGATACCAATCAAAATACCAAAGGCATTCTTCTCATATAGGAAAAAAGATACTGAAATTCATATGGAAACATAGGACAACCTGAAGAGCAAAAACAACTTTATACAAAAAAAAAAAAAAAAAAAGCTGGAGGCATCACAATACCAGATTTCAAAACATATTACAGGGCGCTTATAATCAAAACAGCCTGGTACAAAAATAGATGGATAGACCAATGGAATAGAACAGAAATGACGAATATAAACCCAAGCTTCTACAACCAATGCATCTTTGACAAAGGAGCTAAAATAAATCTCTGGAACAAAGACAATCTCTTCAACAAATGGTGCTGGGAAAACTGGATTTCCACATGCAAAAGTATGAAACAGACCCCTTTCTTACACCTTACACATAAATCTACTCAAAATGGATGAAAGACCTAAATCTATGACCCAATTCCATCAAATTACTAGAGAACATTGGGGAAACCCTGCAAAACATTGGCATAGGCAAAAAGTTCTTAGAAAAGACTTTATAGGCACAGGTAATGAAAGCCAAAATTGACAATATGATTAAATCAAATTGAGAAGTTTCTGTGCTGCCAAAGAAACCTCAGCAAAGTGAAGAGGCAACTGATAGAATAGGCAAAATTATTTGCAATCTATGGAACTGATAATATATAAAGAGAGATGTCTATAAAGAGATCAAGAAAATGAACACCAACAAAACAAACAACCCGGTTAAAAAATGGGCAAAGGACTTAAACAGGCATTTTTTAGAAGTGGAAATCCAAATAGCCAACAGACACCTGAAAAAATGCTCAGGATCATTGCCATCAGTGAAATGCAAATCAAAACCACAGTAAGGTTTCACCTCACCTGTGTTAAAATGGCTTTCATGCAGAAATCAAGAAACAACAAATGCTGATGAGGATGTGGGGAAAAGAATACCCTAATCCACTGTTGGTGGCAATGCAAACTTTTAATGCCACTGTGGAAGACACTATGGAGTTACCTCAGAAATCTGAATATAGACCTACCATAAGACCCAGCCTTCTCACTCCTGGAAATTTACCCAAGGGAAATGAAATCAGCTTATGAAAGAATTATCTGTACCCCCATGTTCATTGCAGCTCAATTCACAATAGCTAAGATATGGAATCAACCCAAATGTCTACACTCTGAAGACTGGATAAAGAAATTGTAGGATATGTATATTATGGAATACTGCACAGTGGTAAAATAAAATGAAATTTTGTCCTTAGCAACAAAATGGATGAAACTAGAAAACATCTTACTTAGTGAAATAAGACAGCCCTGAAAGGACAAATGTATGTTCTCCCTGATCCGTGATAACTAATTGAGCACCTGAAAGTGAAATTGACATTTAGTGATGTAATGACTTTGAACAGCCTTTGTCCTGATTGTTGAGGAATAGTTTTTTTTTTTTTTTCATACAATTTGTTGAACCCTTTACTTAGTATAGAGTTAATCATATGTGTATAAAGTTAATTGAAAATAGATCTTAGTAAAACATAAGTATGGGGGCCAGCACTGTGGCATAGCAGGTAAAAGCCACTGCCTGTGTGCTGGAATCCCATATGGGTGCCAGTTCTGGTCCCGGCTGCACCTCTTCCAATCCAGCTCTCTACTATGGCCTGGGAAAGCAGTAGAAGATGGTCCAAATCTTTGGGCCCCTGCACCCACATGGGAGACCCAGAAGAAGCTTCTGGCTCCTGGCTTCGGATCGGCATATCTCTGGCCATTGTGGCCAATTGAGGGGTGAACCAGGGGATGGAAGTGTGGGGAGCAACTCGGACTATACTGTTACTGGAATTAAGACTTATTCTATGCATCTGCTCTCCCACAATATGGCGCTGGGAGAGAAGAAAACAGCTTCTACACAGCTGCCTCCAGTTCAGCCAATAAACTGTAGGACTTGCTCCTGATTGGAGGAGAGCAGCGTGCTCGGCGTGTGGGCAGCCGAGTTGGGATTGGCGGAAGAGGACTATAAAGGAGGAGAGAGACAACATGCACGAGGAACATCTAAGGGGAACATCTGAAGGAACACCTGTGCAGCCCCCAAGAGAGCCGGCCGGCGGTGTGCCGCTCCCCCGCAGAAGTGGGGAATGTGGCAGGGGGAACCGCCCTTCCACGGAGGTGGAAGTGACGGTAGCCAACCCAGGAAGAACCAGCAGCAAACCCGGGGAGGGCTGAGCAGACAGAAGAACAGCGCAGGGTCCTGTGTCGTTCCTCCACGAAGACGGGGAGCGACATAATGGTGCTGTGACTCGGATATGAAGCCTAGGCAGGGTTTAGTGTCGTTCCTCCACGAAGAGGGGGAGCGACAGGAAGACCCGTCTCTCTCTCTGCATCTCCTTCTCTCTCTGTGTATCTCTGACTTTCAAATAAATAAATAATCTTTTTTTTTTTTTTTGACAGGCAGAGTTAGACAATGAGAGAGAGAGAGACAGAGAGAAAGGTATTTCTTCTGTTGGTTCACTCCACAAATGGCCACTACCGCCAGTGCGCTGCACCGATCTGAAGCCAGGAGTCAGGTGCTTCCTCCTGGTCTCCCATTCAGGTGCAGGGCCCAACTACTTGGGCCATCCTCCACTGCCTTCCCGGGCCACAGCAGAGAGCTGGACTGGAAGAGGAGCAACTGGGACAGAATCCAGTGCCCCAACCAGGACTAGAACCCCGGGGCCGGCACTGCAGGTGGAGGATTAGCCTAGTGAGCCGCGGTGCCAGCTTTAAAAAAATAATCTTAAAAAAAAAAAAAAACATAAGAATGGGAATAGGAGAGGGATGAGGAAGAGAGGTGGGAATGTAGGTAGGGGGGCAGGAACGATGGGAAGAATCATTATGTTCCTAAAGTTATATTTATGAAATACATGAAGTTTTTATTCATGAAATAAAAGGTTTTGGAAAAAAAGAGGAAATTACAGATTGAATAAAATAGAGAATGGAGGAAGAAGTGAGATATGTAGAAAAAAGAAAGAAGAAAGAGAGACAAAGGGAAAGCAGAGAATGGAAGGGAAGTCAGGGAGGAAGGATAGAAAGGAGAATTGAAAAAAAAAATCCCCTTAATAATTTTTTTAAATGCTCAAAATATAAAAAGTATTTACTTTAACCAGTGAAACAATATATGAGTATTGTAAATGAAAATTATTAATCTGCCTCTTTGCTCTATTCCTCCTTCTCACTGAGTAAACTAATGGCAACATTTTGTATGCATCCTTATCCATCCCTCTCTAGGCTAGTATAATAATATAAGTATACTATGCTATAACATAGTATAAATGAACATATAATTATGTCCACACACACAATAGGATTATAGAAGTATATGCACATTTTTCTATGAATATTTGTGAAATGAGAAAAATCAGATAAGCATTATATATTTTAAATATTTTATTTATTTATCTGAAAGGTAGACAGAGACAGAAAGAACAAGCAGAAGGAGAGAACTTCTATCTACTGTTTCACCCTCTGAATGCCTGCAGTGGCTCTGGCTGAGCTCCCCACCAGAGTCAAGGGACTGCAACTAAACATAGGTCTTGTGTTTAGGAGTCAGAGATGCAATTACTTGAATCATGATCTACTGCCTCCCAGGTTCTGCATCAGCACAAAGTTGAAATAGGGAGAGTGAGCCAAGAATAAAACCCAAACGCTATCATATGGTATGCCAGCGTCTTAACCTGCAGGTCAAATGCCTGCCCCTGTGTTAAATGTTTTAGATTCCGAGTCTTTATCAATATAAGCAAAGGAAAAAGATTTTTCTTAGTGTCTCCAGTTATACACACCAAGGTTACAAACAGTATGTTCAATCCAATGTGTCACATCAGTGAACAAATTCTTCATTTATTTTTTTCAGATACTCCTGTAGCAATAATGTATATGTGTTTTTACATTGAAATTATGCTTTTCTTAAAGAGAAATAACTGTATATAAATTTTAAGTAACCTCTGAAATTTTGATTGACTTGAGTTTGAACTACTCTCTGTGTCGACCTTTAGAACCCAAGCTCACAGAATTTGGTGACACATAAACACATTCTTATGATTCTCAAGCCCAGGTTACAAGGACAATATATAAATTAAGCAAGGTTTTTTAACTACAGAAGTGGAGACCCCTAATCATTGTCATCTACCCGACTCCTACCTAATCATAATTCATAAGTCCAAGTACCCCCTTCTCAAAATAATCCCATTCTTTTCTGTAATCCAATAAAAGGATAGGGTTGATATTCTACTGACACACAATGAAGACGGATTTTTTTTTTGTTTAGAGAAACAAAAGGGGGAAAAAAGGAAAACCAAATATTGAAACTAGGTTCCTAACAATCAAATGCCTGAGGGAAGAACTAGGTTTTCATGCTTTCAAAGGCAGACCTGATTGTAATAGAAAGTGGCAATCAAATTCTCTGTAGAACATCACCCCTATACTGAGTAAGTTTAAACCTCTGCCTTTGGCTAACACAGAAAGCAAGGTTTTATGTTCATGTTCATTGAAACCCTTCAGAGAGCCCAAAGCAGAGCTCATTAATATGCTTTGATTTTTTAAAAAATCAAACTTTACCAATATAACTGTGCTAAAAAGCAAGTTCAAAAAACATCTCTAGGCTAAATGCACATTTTAGACAATACTTTTTGCATTTTCATTTCATACCTTGAATTATTTAGAGATCAAGAAGTAAATTCATTGAAAATATTTCAGGAAAACAACAATTTTTGCTTAGACTCCAAATGCTTCCTCCCATATAGCAGCTAAAGTTGTCTTCCTTTATTGCCAAATGTTATGCAAAATTCTCTTTTGTTAATCAAAAGTTGGATGAAATTTAATTCAACCATGTATTCATAAGCATGTGCTGGACAAAAACTTTTCAATAATGAATTCATAGCTTCATTTATGGAATTGTGTGAGGATTACTGAATATCTTGTCACTTAGCAGTGCGTTTAATTGAATGGCAGAGCATGTGAACTTTAAAGAAGGCAGGCAAGTTGGCCTTGTGAAATATTAAATAAAATTTAGGTTTTAAATATTTTATCTTAACAGAAATATCTTGTGTGTAAAAGAGATATTGCATGCTTTGCTATAACCTAATGTTATTCAAAAGGCCTCTAATAATACTCTTTTTATGTGCATTGATCATCACAGCCAGGACATGCCAGGTAGATCAGTTTTCCTGTGGAAATGGGCGTTGCATTCCCAGAGCATGGCTGTGTGACAGGGAAGACGACTGTGGTGACCAGACAGATGAAATGGCATCTTGTGGTAAGTTGTGAGTAAAATATGCTATTAGTAGAGACTGGCTCTGATAGAACATTCTGTCACTATAACTCCCTTAAAAAGCTGTGTGTCTCATATGGCTCACATGTATAAAGTCATATCAGCAAGGCCAGGAGATCTGTTACTTTCATTGCAGCCTTTGAACATGATTGTGCACTGTAACGACAAATTCAGAATATACTCCTGCGTGAGGCAGTGACAACATTCTCAGCTGAAATGAATGCATCAATATATTGCAGATTGTATTGGGAGGAGGTCATTATCAGGCTAATAGGATATTCTCAACTGTTCATTTTTAATCAAATGTCTGTAATGATTAAGCTTGCCAAAGAGAAAAGCTCTTTGAGTAACATTTGTAGTAGCATTAGGTGGGCCTGTTTTTTGTTGACAAGTATTTGAAATATTCTAGTAGTAATACATAATCCAGGCTGAGACTACATAGCTGGGAAATCATTTGTTGCATTTCTATAGAGTTGTATGATTCTGGCTAACATTATTATTATTCTAAGATTATTTTTGTTGATGACAAAATTCCCAGTATTTTCCACTGATTCTCCTTCTTGGAAAAATAATTGAAATTTACTATTACATGAATTTGCAAATTTAATTACTCTCATTTGTCCTCCTGTACCAGAATGTTTCATTATCATTTGTTTCAATAATGTCTAGTCAAACATTGTAAAAGAATAAAACAGGTTTTCTAAGAATTGTGCTTTATATTGGGTATGGCCATGGATTTTTAAAATTTCTGAGAAAACTTTGTCTATAAAATGATATTTTAGCAGTTCATTAAAACTATAAAGCATTTTAACATTTTAATAAGTTAATCCTTTGTTAATCCTTTAACGGGAAGAGAGTAATACTGTTTTTGATCCCCTCAATTTCAATGCCTCTATTTACAAATTTTATAAAAATTGTCTTGTGTTCTGTAGTTAAATCCTGGCACATATTTGAATTTTATAACCTCTGAATAAAGTTAGTCGTGGTAATTCATGTGGTCAAGAAAATAACAGTAGTGCAGAAGGAAGCAATGAAGAGCTCAAACAATGAGTATTTAATCACACATTTTACATGTAGAATGTCTGGAGCCTGGCCAGTAGAACACATTGAACAGTGCGTTCTCTCTTTTCTAATGTCTAGACTGATCATTTTGTCCAGAAGGTGACTAAATCTGTTACTAGGGCTCTATGGTTTTCAAAACTCGATTCTAGTCCTGTTTTCTGCATTCCCATCCACATCATACCAGAAAGATAATGAGAAACATGAAAACGTTAAAGAGAGAGAGGCCTGGATCAGATAAGAAAGGTAGTGAAAATAAAATATAGTGGAGAAATAAAGTGCAAATTCATTATATAAAACTACTCTTTATTTTGTAAATAAGTCTGGGGCCAGACCTTTTAATTTATTCTAATGATAGTTAATTTTAAACAAAGAAAGAAAAATGCTTAAAATTTAAATAATATTCTGGATAATTTTTTCTACAAAACTTAATGAGCTTTCATGAAATGAGGGGATGAGGAATTTCAGGAGATGCCAGCTTTGTTTTCTTTTTTAAAATTATTTATTTATTTATTTGAGAAGAAGAGTTACAGACAGACAGACGGAGAGACAGAGAGAAAGGTCTTACATCCACTGGTTCATTCCCCAAAAGGCTGCAACAGCTGGAGATGGGCCAATCCGAAGCCAGGAGCTTCTTCTGGGTCTCCCGCATAGGTACAGGGTACCAAGCAACTGAGAAACTCTGGTGGGCACAATGTTTCTGTTAAAGTTATAAGAGAGAATGGCATAGGTCTCTGTAATGGAATTTTTTTTCTTCTCTGAATATAAGATGGCAAAGACTGCAATTTTTAAAACAATTGTTACCCTATTTGACACTACTATACAAACCAACATGGTTTCTATTCATTTCCAGTTTTATTAAACATCATAATAAAATTTGTACTGACCATATTTTACTTTTGCCATTAGTCTAAGGAAGATTCTCATATTTTTAATTCTATTAGAAGACTCTGCAATCATATTTTGTTTTTGAACAACCTGTGTTATGTATAATAGCTACTAATTTATACCAAGATAATATTAATTTATATTTTAAAATATGCAAAATATATGACTAAGAGATACTTCTGTTAAAAATTAGGAGTTAAAGCTATTTCAACTGGAGGTCAAATTTTCAGTGGTATTCACTAACACCTATTTAAAAAAAATTCATTTCAGTGGCATTTGCCTTTAGAAGTTAATTACGTATTTTGTTGAGATTATATGTGGCCAAACACATAATACGAAAGGCCCTCTGAGGATTCTGCCTTAATCTTTAAGCAACTTTTGTCTTCAGATCTAGAGAAGGAGAATCTGTAAATTGATACTGAAGACAAGAGGTGCATATTCAAATTGTTGAAGTCTAGGTTAGAAGTAATCTTATGTCAAAGGACTGAATTGACAATTTCATTTCAGGCATGAGACTATCATCATCATTGTCAACTTTAGCTGTCAATAAAAAAATTATCGGGTGAACATTATGACCTCTCTTATCCCAACTCTCTCCTTATCTCAGACTAATTAAAGGAGAATCTCTAGGAATCAGACCCAAGAATTAGTATCTTTAATGCCTTCCAAATAGTATAAATGTGTACTTAACTTTTAGAACCATGACCTTAAGGCAGGCATTCCCAACCTTGAGTGTGCATCAGAACCTTCTGGATGGTTCATTAGAGTACAGAATGCTGGGCTCCTTTCCTAGAATCACTGGTCCATAGGTCTTAGATGGGGCCTGAGAATTTATATTTCTAGAAAATTCCCAATTGCTGTTGATCTTTATGCCATTTGCCCAAGGAACACGCTTTAAGAACCACTAATTTAAGGGAAGCATCATCCGTGTTTGGCTTATCTTCAATATATTTTAAGACATAATTCTGTTTATATATGAAAACTAATTTAAGATAGAGGCAATTATCCATACATATTTTCTTCCTATTAAATATATATATTATAAATATTACAAAGACAATTTTTGTACCTTGTACAATTTATAGTTAAAAGCAGCATAGTTGTTTATTTTACTTTATCAATCTGAAGCTTAGTCTTCCAAGTATCTCAACATAGCATGTATGTGTTATGTTTTAATAAATATCCCTTAATGTGAGTTGATAAAATATAATTAAGTGGTTTAATTTTATAAATTGCCTCTGAAGTCTGTTAACAAATTGAAAGATAATTAAATGAAGTAGAAATAAAAATTGACTAAAATTTCAAGACTGATATTATTCCATTTTTGTGGATGTTGATCTTTTAAACCCATGAAGATAGTAGAATTCTGTCTTCTGTATTTCTAATCTTTCTTGAAAATGTCATTGTAGTCTTACCACATAATTAAGGATCAAAGAATATCAGAAAAAGAATTGGCAAGGACTTGACACAGGAAGTAAAGAGAATGAAAGAGACAAACAGAGGGCGAGAGAGAAGGAGAGGGAGAGATTGTTACCCAGTTAAGATGTCCCAAAATTTTTCAAGAATATAATTAGAAAAAAATAAGGAAACTGGAGCACAGAAAATTGTATGGCAGGGTTGGAGAATAAGTTAAATGTGACACATTGGATCTCAGTCTTACTCACCACTAGTTGTTTATTCTCACCGAATCATAGAGTTTGATAATTGAGGTGACATTTAATTCATTCTTTATCCAATAGAATAATGTAGTACCAGACATATTCATCTAGTCATCACTTGAATATTTTTAGGAAAGAAAACTGAGTATTTCGCAGACTAGTTAATCCTACTATTGATCAGTTCAGTTGTCAGAATATACTTTCTTTGTGGAACCAACATCTGACATCGTAATGATTCTGCCCATTAATACTTGTTCATCATGGCTCTTAAGATAACTAAAGAGAGGGTCAGCGCTCTGGTAAAGTGGGTTAATGCCCTGGCCTGAAACTCAGGTATCCCATATGGGTGCCGGTTCTAGTCCCGGCTGCTCCACTTCTGATCCAGCTCTCTGCTATGGCCTGGGAGAGCACTGGAAGATGGCCCGAGTCCTTGGGCCTCTGCACCCACGTGGGAGACCTGAAAGAAGCTCCTGGCTCCTGGCTTCGGATTGGTGCAGCTCCAGCCATTGCGGCCAATTGGGGAGTGAACCATCGGATGGAAGACCTCTCTCTTCTCTCTGTGTAACTCTGAATTTCAAATAAATAAATAAATAAATAAATAAATCTTAAAAAAAAACCTAAGAGGTCCGTGTTGTGGCGCAGCTACTGCTGTGATGCCATCATTTCATAGCAGCATGTTGTTGGAGTCCTGGCTACTCTGCTTCCAATGCAGCTTCCTGCTAAAGGCAGCAGATGATAGTCCAGTGACTGGGCCTCTGTCACTCATGTGGGAGATCAGGAAGAAGTTCCTGATTAGTGATTTCAGCATGGCCCAGAATTGGCTGTTGCAGCCAACTGGGGAATTGGTGAGCAGATGGAAGACCTGTCTTTCTTTCTTTGTCTCTTATTCCTACTTCTGTCACTCTGCCTTTAGAATAAATATTTTCTGAAAAGATTACTATAGACACCATCAAAGCATAAAAAGTTAATCATACCTTAACTTTATTTAATCGTTCCTTGAATGACTGTGTTTACAGGGTTATTCCCTACCGATTGCCTTGCTAAGCCTTCATGTGGATTTCCATTGATTATATTAAAGTTCACGGCCTCAATGAGAAGTTGATATTCAAAGTATGTTGAGTTTCAGTTTTGCAAAATGAAAATATTCTAGACATCTACTGTATAATACTATTAATACAGTTAGCACTACTGAAATGTACACTTAAAATGGCTAAGGAGGTAAATTTTGTTTCTACAAATTAAAGATAAAATTCATAACCAAGACATAAGTAGAGTATAGTATCCCATATATGGTATTTCTACAAGAGATAATAGTGTGCTTATTACCTTCAAAAACAGATTCTAGGCTTCTGTCAAGGCAACCTTTTTTTAAAAAAATTATTTATTTGAAAGAGTTACACAGAGAGAGGAGAGGCAGAGAGAGAGAGAGGTCTTCCATCCAATTGTTTACTCCCCAGTTGGCCTCAATGGCCGGAGCTACGCCAAGCTGAAGCCAGGCGTTTCCTCCAGGACTCCCATGTGGGTTCAGGGGCCCAAGGACATGGGCCATCTTCCACTGCTTTCTCAGACCATAGCAGAGAGCTAGATTGGAAGAGGAGCAGCTGGGTCTTGAACCCGTGCCCATAAGTGATGCCTGAACTTCAGGTCAGGGCATTAACCGCTGCACCTCAGTGTTGACCCTAAGGCAATCTTTCAAAGCAGTCTTACAAGTTAATTGATACACTGAATTCCCATTCAATTAAAATAGGATTTTTTCACTATTTTTAAAAGTTTTATATAAGGTATACAGATGTCTTATATTTCATATATATAGATTCAGAAATTTGTGATACTTTCCATCCTATCCCTATTCCCTCCCACACTTCCACCCTTCTTTCTCCCTCTCATAGTCCATTATTAAATTAAAAAAAATTTTTAAAAAATGTAAGGTGTACAAACTTCATGCATTCCATATATACAAATTTAGGAACATAGTAATTCTTCCCATCCTACCCTCCCTCCTGCCTGCACTCCCACTCTTCTTCCTCCTTGCTCTCCCAGTCCCATTCTATTTTTTTTTACAAAGATCTATATTCAATTAACTTTATACTCATAAGATTAACCCTACACTAAATAAAGAGTTCAGCAAATAGTATGAAGAAGAAAAAAAAATAAAAAACCTTGCTCCTGAACAGTGAGACAAAAGTTGTTAAAAACCATTATATCTCGGGCAGGCACTGCGGCTCACCAGGCTAATCCTTCACCTGCAGCACCGGCACCCTGGGTTCTAGTCCTGGTCAGGGCGCCAGATTCTGTTCCAGTTGCTCCTCTTCCAGTCTAGATCTCTGCTGTGGCCCAGGAGTTCAGTGGAGGATGGTCCAAGTGCTTGGGCCCTGCACCTGCATGAGAGACCAGGAGGAAGCACCTGGCTCCTGGCTTCAGGTCGGCTGACACACTGGCCGTAGTGGCCACCTAGGGGGTGAACCGACAGAAAAAGGAAGACCTTTCTCTCTCTCTCTCTCTCTCTCTCACTGTCTAACTCTGCCTGTCAAAAAAATTTAAAAAAAAAAGAAAAAAACATTAAATCTCTAAATGTCCATTTCACTCCAATAAATTACCTTTTAATTACTCTATTAGCTGCTACTGACCAGGGAAATCATGGTATTTGTCTTTTGGAGGCTGGTTTATTTCACTTAATATAATAGTTACCAGTTGTGGCTGGCGCCACGGCTCACTAGGCTAATCCTCCTGCTTGTGGTGCCGGCACACCGGGTTCTAGTCCCGGTCAGGGCGCCGGATTCTGTCCCGGTTGCCCCTCTTCCAGGCCAGCTCTCTGCTGTGGCCAGGGAATGCAGTGGAGGATGGCCCAAGTGCTTGGGCCCTGCACCCTATGGGAGACCAGGAAAAGTACCTGGCTCCTGCCATCGGATCAGTGCGGTGCGCCAGCCTCAGCGCGCAGGCCGCGGCGGCCATTGGAGGGTGAACCAACAGCAAAGGAAGACCTTTCTCTCTGTCTCTCTCTCTCACTGTCCACTCTGCCTGTCAAAAAATAAAAATAAGAAAAAATAGTTACCAGTTGCATCCATTTTGTTGCAAAAGACAAGACTTAATTTTTTTTACTGCTGTGTGGTATTTTATAGTGTACATATTGCATAATGTCTTTATGAAGTCTTCAGTTGATGAACATCTGGATTGATTCCATATCTAGCTATTGGTAATTGGACTGCAATAAACATAAAAATACAGATCACACTTTCATCTACTAATTTCTTTTCCTTTGGGTAAATTCTCAGGAGTGAGATGGCTGGGCCATATGGTAGCTCTATATTCAACTTTCTCTGGTATCTCTATAATGTCTTCCACAGTAGTTGTATCATCAATAGCGGAATATGATACTTCTTCCCCACATCTTCTCCAGCACTTGTTTTTTTTTATTTCTGTAGGAGAACCATAGTAACTGGGGTGAGGTGAAGCTAATTGTGGTTTTGATCTGCATTTCCCTGAAGGCTAGTGATCTTGAGAATTCATTCATGTTTCTGTTGGCTATTTGAATTTTCTCTCTTGAAAAATACCTATTCAAATTATTTGTCCATTTCTTAACTGGATTTTTGTTTTGTTGTTTTGAGTTTCTTGAGCTCTTTATAGATTCTAGATACTGATCCTTTATCGGTTGCATAGTTTGCAAATATTTTTCCCCATTTTGTCAATTGCATTTTCACTTTGCTAAGTGTCTTTTATAGTTCAGAAGTGTCTCAATTTGATGTAATTTCGTTTGTCAGTTTTGGCTTTGATTGCCTGTGCTTCTGGGGTCTTTTCAGGAAGTCTTTGCCAATGCAATGTCTTGTAGAGTTTCCTCAATGTTCTCTGGTAATTTGATTGTATCAGCTTGTAGATTCAGATCTTTCATCCATTTTGAGTGGATTTTTATGTAAGATATTAAGTAAGGGTCTTACTTCAGTGTGCTGCACATAGAGATCCAGTTTTCTCAGCACCATTTGTTGAAGAGACTGTCCTTGCTCCAGGATTGATTTTTTAACTCCTTTGTCAAAGATAAGTTGGTTGTAGATGCATGGATTAATTTTTGGAGTTTCTATTCTGTTCCATTGGTCTACATGTCTATTTCTAAGCCAGTAGCAGGGTAATTTTGATTATAACTGCCCTGTAATATGTCTTGATATCTGGTAGTATGATCCCTTAGTGGTATTTTTCTTGTTTAAGACTGCTGTAGCTATTTGGGGTCTCTTTGATTTCAATATGAATTTCAGCATCTTTTTTTTCTAGATCTGAGAAGAATGGCATCATTATTTTGATTGGAATCACACTGAATCTGTAAATTGCTTTTGGCAGTAAGGACATTTTGATGATGTTGATTCTTCCAATCCATGAACATAGAAGATCTTTCAATTTTTTTTTGTTTTCTTTTATTTCTTTAATGTTTTGTAATTTTCCTTGTAGAGATATTTGTTGTCCTGAGATAAATTTTTGCCAAGAAATTTAATTAATTTGTAGGTATTGTGAATGGGTTTGATTTTAAATGTTCATTCTCAGCCATGGCATTGACTGTGTATACAAAGGCTATTGATTTTTCTGTGTTAATTTTGTATCTGGCCACTTTACCAAACTCTTATATGAGTTCCAGTAGTCTCTCAGTGGCATCTTTTGGTTCCCCTTATATAGAGTCATGTCATCTGCAAATAGGGATAATTTGACTTCCTCCTTTCCAATTTGTATACCTTTGGTTTCTTTTTCTGGCCTTATGTATCTGGCTAAAACTTCCAGGACTATAATGAACAGCAGTGGGTGTCCTCATCTGGATCCAAATCTCAGTGGAAAGGCTTCCAACTTTTCCCCATTCAATAAGATGCTGGCTGTGGGTTTGTCATAAATATCCTGGATTGTCTTAAGGAATATTCCTTTTATACCCAATCTGCTTAAAGTTTTCTTCATGAAAGGATGTTATATTTTATCAAATGCTTTCTCTGTATCTTTTGAAATAATTATATGATTTTTTGTTCTTCATTTGTTAATGTGATATATCACATTAATTGATCGGTGAATGTTGAGCCATCCCTGCATACGGGGGGTCCTGGAGAATGATTTTTCTGGTGTGTTTTGGGGTTTGATTGGCTAGTATTTTGTTGAGGATTTTTGCATCTATGTTCATCAGAGATATTGATCTGTAGTTCTCTTTCGCTGTTATATCTTTTTCTGGTTTAGGAATTAAGGCGATTTTGGCTCTGAAGAAGGAGCTTGGGAAGATTCCCTCCCTTTCAGTTGTTTTGAATAGCTTGTGGAGAATTGGAATTACTTCTTTAAATGTCTGGCTGAATTCAGCACTGAAGCCATCTCGTCCTGGGCTTTTCTTTCTTGGAACTGTCTTAATTACTGATTCAATTTCAGTCTTGGTTATTAGTCTGTTTAGGTTTTCCATGTCTTCATGACTCAATTTTAGTAGATTGTATGCATCCAAGAGTCTCTCCGTGTTTTCTAGGCTTCCCAATCTGTTGGCATACAACTGATTGTAGTAATTCCAGCTGATTCTTTTTATTTCAGTAGTATCTGTAGTTACCTTTCCTTTTTCATTTGATATTATTGATTCAGGTTTCCCCCTCCATTTTTGGTTTGTTAGATGTATCAATTTTGTTCATTTTTTCAAAAAACCAGTTCTTCATTTCACTGAAATTTTGTATTTTTGTTTCAATTTTATTTATTTCTTCTCTAATTTTAATTCTTTTCCTCTACTATTTTTCAGTTTGGTTTGCTGTTGCTTTTCTAAGTCCTTGAGATGCATTGATAGCTCATTTATTTGGTACCTTTCTGATTTCTTCATGTAGGCACTAATCGTTATAAACTTCCCTTTTAACAGTATATCCCATAAGTTTTGATATGTTGTACTGTCATCTTCTACTGTTTCCAGAGATTTTTTTTTTATTTCTCTTTTGATTTCTTCTGTGACCCACTTTTCATTCAGGAGCATTCTGTTCAGTCTCCATGTGTTTGTGTATGTTCTAGAGATCCTTGAGTTGTTGATTTCCAGTTTCATTGTGTTGTGTTCAGAGAAGATGCATGATATGATGATCTTTTTTTTTTTTTTTAATTTGCTGAGACTTGCTTTATGGTCTAGCATATGGTCTATCCTAGAGAAAGATCCATGCACTGATGAGAAGAATGCATATTCTGAAAGTGTGGGATGAAAAGTTCTGTAGATATCAATTAGGTTCATGTTGTCCATAATGCCAAGAATTAGCTCTGTAGTTTTTTTTTTTTTTTTAATTTTCTGTCTAGTTCATTAGTCCATTGATTAAAGTGTGATGTTGAAGCCCCCATTACTATTGTATTGGAATCCATGTCTCCCTTTAAATCTATTAATATGTCTCTTAAATATCCAGGTGCCCTACAATTGGTGTATATAAATTTATTATATCTTCCTGTTGAATTGATCTTGTAGTCATTACATAGTGCCCTTCTTTATCTCTTTAACAGTTTTTGTGTTCAGTCTATTTTGTTTGATATTAGGATTGCTACCACTGCCTTTTTTTTTTTTTTTTTTTTTTTTTGCTTTCCATTAGCATGGAATATCTTTTTCCATCCTTTCACTTTCAGTGTATGTGATTCTTTGTTGTTGAGGTGTGTTTCTTATAGGAAGCAAATAGATAAGTGATATTTTTTAATATGCTCATCTAGTCTGTGTATTTTAATTGGATAATTTAGAACTTTTACATTCAATGATACTATTTGTAAGTGATAACTTGGCCTTGCCATTTTTCTGTAAATATTGCTAATCTTTGCTTTGGATTTCTTTGTACTTTTACTGGGAGATTTTTCTGCCTTCATATTCTTTTATAATGATAATTATCCTTTTGTGGTTCCATGTGTAGCACATGCTTAAGCATTTTTTATAAACCCAGTTCAGTGGTTTACAAATTCTTTCAATTTCTGTTTGTTATGGAAGATCTTTATTTCATCTTCATTCATAAATGAGCACTTTGCAGGGTACAATATTCTAGATTGAAAGTTTTTTCTCTTATAAGTTGAATTATATCTCTCCATTCTCTCCCAGCCTAGAGAGTTTCTGATGAGAATTTAGCTGTGAGTCTAATTGGAGATCCTCTGAAAGTAATCTGTCATTTATGACATGCACATTTTAGAATCTTTTCTTTATGTTTTACTGTGGAGAGTTTGACTACAATGTATCATGGTGACTATCTTTTCTCATGATGTCTATTAGGAGTTCTATGTGCTTCCTGTACTTGGATGTCCCTTTCTTTCTCCTAACCGGGGAAGTTTTCTGTAATTATTTTAGTAAATAGACCTTCTATTCCATTCCCTTTTTCTGCACCTTCAGGAACTCCTAATATCTGTATGTTGGGTTGTTTGATACTAATCCATAAATCTCCAACACTGTTTTTCATTTTTCTATTTCTATTTTTTTGGTTGAGATGTTTCTTTTTTTTTTAACTTTTATTTAATGCATATAAATTTCCAAAGTACGACTTATGGATTACAATGGCTTCCCCCCCATACCGTCCCTCCCACCCACAACCCTCCCCTTTCCCACTCCCTCTCCCCTTCCATTCACATCAAGATTCATTTTTGATTATCTTAATATACAGAAGATCAGCTTAGTATACATCAAGTATGGATTTCAACAGTTTGCTCCCACACAGAAACATAAAGTGAAAAATAATAGATGATTTTTTTTTAAATGATGATGAAATCAGAGCAGACCTATTGTCATGTTTAATCCCAGTGAGAGTCAAGTTGGGAATTGATAATTTCTTTTTTTTTTTTTTTTTTTTTTTACAGAGGATCAGTTTAGTATGCATTAAGTAAGGATTTCAACAGTTTGCACCCCCATAGAAACACAAAGTGAAATATATTGTTTGAGTACTCGTTATAGCATTAAATCTCAATGTACAGCACATTAAGGATAGAGATCCTACATGAGGAGTAAGTGCACAGTGACTCCTGTTGTTGACTTTACCAATTGACACTCCTGTCTATGGCATCAGTAATCTCCCTATGCTCCAGTCATGAGTTTCCAAGGCTATGGAAGCCCTCTGAGTTCTCCGACTCTTATCTTGTTTAGACAAGGTCATAGTCAAAGTGGAGGTTCTCTCCTCCCTTCAGAGAAAGGTACCTCCTTCTTTGAAGACCTGTTCTTTCCACTGGGATCTCACTCGCAGAGATCTTTTGCCAGAGTGTCTTGGCTTTCCATGCCTGAAATACTCTCATGAGCTTTTCAGCCAGCTCCGAATGCCTTTAGGGCTGATTCTGAGGCCAGAGTGCTATTTAGGACATCTGCCATTCTATGAGTCTGCTGAGTATCTCACTTCCCATGTTGGATCACTCTCCCCTTTATTTACTCCATCGGTTAGCGTTAGCAGGTACTAGACTTGTCTATGTGCTCCCTTTGACTCCCAGTCCCTCCACCATGACCAACTGTGAACTGAAACTGATCACCTGGAACAGTGAGATGGCATTGGTACATACCACCTCGATGGGATTGAATTGGAATGAGATGAGATGTTTCTAAAGATTTGTCTTCTAGCTTGGATATTCTTTCTTCTGCTTCAC
This sequence comes from Oryctolagus cuniculus, assembly GCF_964237555.1. Classification (NCBI taxonomy): domain Eukaryota; kingdom Metazoa; phylum Chordata; class Mammalia; order Lagomorpha; family Leporidae; genus Oryctolagus; species Oryctolagus cuniculus. Next base: position 101,754,212 of record NC_091434.1, read on the forward strand.
CAGTTCTGTTGTTAAAGTTTTACACCAATTTTTCTATTTGATCTTTTGAATTCTTCATTTCTAATATTTTAATTTGATTTCTCTTTAAAATCTCAGTATCATGGGAAAAATCTCATTCCTGTCAGTCATAGATTTTTTTAATTAATAGATTTGTTTCTGACTGCTTTTGAGTAACCTACAATTAATCTTTTGAATTCCATTTAGTCATATCACCAATCTCTTCATTTTCACATTCAAATATTGAAATGTTGTGTTCCTTTTGGGGGGATGTCATGTTTTTCCCTTATTTTTGTTTAATGAATTTCTACATTTCTTTTAGGTAATTTTGGAGATACTTGCAGGTTTTTTCTATCCACTAGTTCACTCCCCAAATGGCCACAATAACCAGGGTTGGGCCAGGCAGAAATCAGGACCCAGGAGGTTCTTCTGGATTTCCACAAAGGTTCAGGGGCCCAAGCACTTGGCCCATCTTCTGCTGCTTTCTCAAGAGTGGCACAGCCTGCTCTTGAAAGAGCACCCATATGTGACGCTGGTGTCATAGGCAGCTGCTTGCTATACCATCAAACTGGCCTCTGAAAAAATAATTTTGATGAATTTATCCTAGAATTAGTATTAGAAATTATATTAACTTCATATAGAGTTTCCAAGTTTTCACTTTATTTTGGGAAAACCTTCTATGCCTATTTCACAATTTTTATTCATTTCTCCTAAATTCCATTAATTTCAAAATCACTGTCAATAATCTTAGATCAAAAGTACTAGATATTTATTACTTGTTTGATAACTCATCTCAACAGGATGATACTTTTTTTTGGCAAGTACTTATTTTGTTTCTTTCTTGACTCTGATTTCAAATTTTAGTTTCTTCTTAATTCCTCACTCTCCAATCTGACAATGGCCATCTTTATTAAAGGCGTGGAATCAGGGAAATTATGAAGCTTTTTCCTGCCTGCATTCTAGCATATACATTGTTCAGTATTTTTTCTCTTCTTTGGTACATTTATATTAAAAATCCCTTTTTTGTCTCTGAATTGTATGCAAGCTTATGGTAAGTTGTTTTCTTGTTATTCTTTTAGTCATGTGTCCATTTTGCATCTGACTTTAATTACAGTTCCCTTTGGAACACAGTTGACTGATATGTCCCAGTCTGTTGAAAGGTGGAAATTAAGTAAATCTGGGTGGTGTATGTTGAAAGCCACAGGCAGAAATGGTTAAAAGCAGTTGGATTCCCTAACTCAGCATCTACAGATTCTTTGCTTGAGGGTATAAATCATCTGCAATTCTTGCTGCAGATGAACATTCCCTGGCTTCTACTCACTCCCTCAAAGATTTCAGTTCCTCTTCAGATGGAATCCATGAATCAGTATCCTAGGGGAAAGCACCTCAGGTGATTCTTATCCTAAAACAAGATCAGAGAATTTAAGTTCTGTGATTTCAGCACTTCCTGCATATTAGAGATTGTTAAAGCTACCACAACAAATTACCACAAACATAACAGCCTATAACAGCAGAGATTTTTCTTTCACAAGGTCAGAGGCCAAAAGTCCAAAATTAGGGTGTCAGTGGGGCTTTAGGGCTACTTTTGAAAGTGCTAGAGAGGCCATGCAGCTTGTCATTGCTATTGGCATTCCTGGGCTTCTGGTAGCAAAGCAATTTTTGCCTCATCTTCACACAGCCTTCTTCCCTGTGTTTCTGCCATTCTCCCTCTTCTTTCTCTCATGGGGACATTAGTTATTGCATTTAGGGTCTCCCTTAATCCAGGATCATCTCTTCTCCAGACCTGTCACTCTATTACATCTATAAGGACTCTATTTCTAAATAGAGCCATATTCACAGATACTGCTGGTTGGAATTGGATCTGTATCTCTCAAACATACAGCTCAACCTGCTGCACCTTTATTGTGCCTCATAATGTCAATTAGAACCAGAATAGAGGTTCACCTATGGGTAATTTTAAACCTGTCCAGGTTAATTTAATATGCATCCAAGTTTTTCAAACATTATGCCAGTGTCTGTAACGTAGGCCCTGCCTCCTGGTTAACGTCTTACACAGTCTCCGCAGCCCTCAGTTGTTCCAGCTTTTCCATCCAGTCCAGAGCTCTGCACCACTAGGAGCAATCTGTACCTCACCAGCCACAGGGCAGTAATAATTCTAACTGCCTTTATGGAACTGACAGAAACATAGCCCTTTAAATTTCTATCCAGAGGAAACATCGATTGTTTAGAGACTTAGGAGGCATTGATTTCCTCATTGATTAAAAAAAATACCCACTCACACATATAAGTCAAGTTCAAATGAAATAATACATTTAAAAATCTTGATAGTATCTGGCTTATAGTGATCATTAAAGATGATTCATAAGCTTGTCTTTTTCTTTTTTTCTTTTAACAACTTTTCTATTCTCAAGTAGGGATATATATGTGTGTGTGTGCATGTGTATATATTTATCATACATATTATATATATATATGTATAATATATACATATATACTACATATGTATATATAAATTTACATAGAGTTGAAGTTGACCCAATTGAACTTTCAAAAAGTAACATTTCCCAAATCCTTAATTTTGTAAATGTATTGCTTGAAGTCTTGAATTGATCCTAGACCCATAAAACTTCCATCATGCTAAGTTGGCACTTTTTGAACAAGAGTTCTGTGCATATTTGCCTAAAATGTAGCCAGTGTGTCAGTAAGTAATTTGTGTTACTGTTACCCTATGTTACTGATGTCGAAGTCTTTCTTTAGGGCAAGTATAAGGTCTTCATCCAAGCATATACTTTGATATATTATTTTTAAAATTCCAGTTTGCCTACAAGAATGACTTTTCTACTTACCTGTGCAGACCCAATTATCAGCTGCTGTTTGCTTTGATATAGAAGCATTTCAAACACTTATTCATTGGAGTCTTTGAAAATATGACCACATCCAATTACAAAATGAAATAAAATACTCTTTCATTGCATTCCATTCTAGAAATATGGCTTCTTGAATTCTAGGTTTAATGTTTGTTACTAATTCTAAAGCAACACACACACACACACACACACACACACGTATATCAATAAAGAAAATTAGATTGCATATAAGCTCTTAAAATAAAAGCCAGTCGTCATTCTACATAATCCATTTCACTGTTACCAGGGGCAACCATTTTAAACTCTCAGCCAAATTTTTTGGTTACTACCTCTACTTTTCTAGTAATATCTATAATTACTATTTCTTGGTTTCCTAAAATACAACCCAGTTAAGAAATGGGCAAAGGACTTAAACAGACATTTTTTAAAAGAGGAAATCCAAATGGCGAACAAACACATGAAAAAATGCTCAGGATCACTAGCCATCAGGGAAATTCAAATCAAAACCACAATGAGGTTTCACCTTACCCCCACTAAAATAACTCTCAAACAGAAATCAACAAACAAGTGCTGGTGAAGCTGTGGGGAAAAAGGTACCCTAACCCACTGTTGGTGGGAATGTAAGCTGGTAAAGCCACTATGGAAGACAGAATGTAGATACCTCAGAAATCTGAATATAGACTTACAATATGACCTAGCCACCCCACTCCTGGGAGTTTACCCAAGAGAAATGAAATCAGCATATAAAAGAGTTATCTGTACCCCCATGATCATTGTAGCTCAATAGACAATAGCTAAGACATGGATCAACCCAAATGCCCATCAACTGAAGACTGGATAAAGAAATTGCGGGTTATGTACACCATGGAATATTACACAGTAGTAAAAAATGAAATCTATTCATTTGCAACAAAATGGATGAATCTGGAAATCATATTTATTGAAATAAGCTGGTCCTAAAGGGACAAATAACATATGTTCTCCCTGACCTGTGATAATAAGCAACTAAAAGGAAATCTGTGGAAGTAAAACTGACACTTTGAAAAGCAATGCCTTTGAACAGCCCTTGCCTTGACTGTTGAAGAACAGTTTTTTTTTCACATTATTTGTTGAACTCTTTATTTAACATAGAGTTAATCATATGTGTGTAATGTTAATTGAAAATAGATCTTAGTAAAAAAATACAAGAGGGTATGAGTAGAGATAAGAGAGGGAGGAAGAAGAGGGTGGGTGGGAGAGCAAGTGCAGTGGGAGGAATCACCATATCCTTAAAGTTGTAATTATGAAGTGTATGAAATTTATAACTGTAAAGCTGTATAGTTCTGCATGCATTCCTATGGACGTACTTCTAAGGGTGCAGTTTAAAAACTTGCCATAAGACCACAAATCCCCTTAAGCTGGATGATAAAAATAGCATTTTAAGTGTTAAAGCGATCATATAGATAGAATTAAGTGTTAAAGTGATTAGAGAGATAGTATTAAGTGTTAAAGTGATCATATAAATAGGATTAAGTCTTTGGTGATAATAATAGAATGAAAAAGGAGTGAATGCTCTAATAAAAGAGGCAGTCTATAAAGAAGACACTCTGACCTCAGAATCAGCCCTATAGACTTCCTGGTCTGGCTGAAAATCCCATGAGAGCATTTCAGGCATGGAAACCAACACACTGTGGCAAAAATAAATAAACAAATAAAAAAAATAAATCCCACATGAAAGACCTCTGTGGTTGAGAACCCAGTGGAAAGAAGTGGTCATCAAAGAAGGAGGTATTTTTCTCTGAAGGGAGGAGAGAACTTCCACTTTGCTTATGGCTCTGTCTACTACTGATAGAGTCTGTGGATTCAAAAGATTTCCATAGCCTAGGCAGCTCATGTCAAGAGCCTGAGGCGATCACTGACATCATACATAAGAGTGTTAATTGTTAAAGTAGCAAGAGGACTCACTGTGCCCTTTCTATTTAGGACCTCTGTCCTGAAAGAGTTGTATTATGAGAGTTAACAGTAAAACTGGTTCTCAAAGATTTATTTTATTTTAGTATATTAAGTAGAGGATATTCTTATGTCTTGAAAGTTTTAGTTATGTGTAAGTGTCCAACTCCATTGCTTGTTTTCTAAGGTGCTTCCTTAATTAATAATAAAATTTGTCCTCAAGGACTTATTTTCTTTTAATATTAGGTAGAGGATATAAGTTATAGTTATGTCTAAGTGCTCATAAAAGTTGTATCATTCTTGGATGCTTCTTTAAAGTTAATTAATATTCTCAAAAACAATGAAATTAACATCAAGTTGCAAGGATTTTGAACAGCCTTTGTCTCAACTGTTGAGTTACAGTTTTTTCTTTTTGTGCAAATTGTTGAACTCTTTATTTAGAATAGAGTTGATATTCTGTGTATAAAATTAATTGGAATTAGATCTTAGTAGAGAACAGGACAGAGGATGGGAGAGGGAGGAGAAGGAGAGTTGGGGGTGTGGATGGGAGGGCAGGTATGATGGGAAGAATCACTATATTCCTAAAGTTGTACTTATGAAATGCATGAAGTTTGTATTCCTTACATGAAAGGTTTCTTTGGGAAAAATGCTTATATGTTAACTTCCTCTTGACTAGAACACACTGTACATTTAAAAGTTTTAAATTATACCTGTAGGTAATAAAACATACTATATAACTTTATAGAAAATAATATTATAATAACTTAAGAACTTTATATCTAATAGTATAATTTAAAGTAATAACAAAACTATGTTGAAAAATGTAAAAGGGAACGTGAAGGATTGAAAGGATATAAAACTTCTCATATTTAATAAAGACTTTTTGAGCACTATTTACTTAGTGAAAATTAATTCATAAAATATTGCTTATTGATCAGTATCATAAATATTTATTTCAAAATATTTGTATGTGAAACAATATATATTGATCTTATGATTCATTACCATTCACATAAAGGGTACCTATATTAATTTTATTTAATTTGTCATGAGAAAGAATCTATGTAATATTCTTTCATTAGAAGTTATTGATATTTGCTTATGACTGGGGAAAATATTGTTTTCCTAAAATTCTTTTGCGAACACAACAAAAGTGTTTATTTTTTACTTGACAGTTGAGAAATTTTATTTGTCAAATAGTTAGATCAGCATATCGATGGATACATGAATAGATTATATTTATTAAGATTGTTAACTTGGCTATTTTTCTTTGTTCTTACTTGTATTTTGCTTTCTTAAGGATAGCTTTTTTAAAAGCCAATTCCCAAAATGTATTTTTGTATTAAATATAAAATGTCAATAATGAAAATCACCTTACAACGTTGCTATGAGGATTGAATAGGAACCACACACTCATACCAAACATAGTATTTGGACAAATTTTATCTCTTTCTCCTTGGTTTATCCCTTAATCCCATAAATAGTTTAATAACAATGCTGCTCTTATTCTATAAGCCTACTTTTAAAAAAGCTAATGGGTCCAATTCTGTCGTATGGAGGTAATGTTGCTGCCTGCGATGCCAGCATCACAAAGGGTGCAGGTTCATGTCCAAGCTGCTCCATTTGTGATCCAGCTTCCTATTAATGGCCTGGGAAAAGCAGCAGGGATGGCCCAAGTGCTTGCGCCCCTGCACACATGTGGGAGACCTAGATGAAGCTTCTGGCTCCTGGATTTGGCCATTGTGGCCATCTGGGAAGTGAACCAGCAGTTAGAAGATAACTCTCTCTCTCTCCAACTCTGCCTTTCAAATAAATAAATAAAATCTTTTACAAAACAGTTTCTATATCATATAGATTTGCATTTAAACTTTTGCAATAATTTAAAATTATAAACAATAAAATTTTAAAGTGTATCTAAATTTTGAAATCAGTAATAAATATATGGAAGTGCATAAATAATCAGACAAGGTTATAATAAAATATTTGGAACCAAGTTAATATTCTCTGATTTGCAGTGGTTAGAACTCACAAATAAGGACAAGGTACGCTATTTCTGTACTGTGTACTGATAAACATGTGAGCTGTCAGGTAGAGAAAGGTGCAGCACTACTGCCTTACCACAGTAATTAACCACAGTAATTCTCATGGATCCCCTTTCATTGAGTGCAAATTTATTTTTGTACCATCTGACTATTTAGTGATTTTTATGTTTTGATTGTCAGTATAGTTTTAAATGTTCTAGTACTAGTGACTACTGATGCTGTCCACTTACTGACACTGATTTCTCATTCAGAAGCCAGATATGGGAGTGTGGTGCCCAGTGACAATGTGATTGCTTGGGAACTTTTATGCTATTTTTTGCATACAGGAGTAATGATCTATAACTAGAATTGGCAAGAGTGAGACCATACAAACCATTTATAAGCATAACTATCCACAGTTGAGATAGCTGAGCTTTTCTGTTTTGGAAATATATATATTTAAAAGAACAATCTGGAAGGCTAAGTCTCCACTTGCAGTGCCGGTATCCCAAGTAGGCACTGATTCGAGTCCCAGCTGCTTCACTTCCCATCCAGATCCCTGCTATGCACTTGTGCACCTGGGAGAAAGATAGGCCAAGTACTGGGGCCCCTGTACTCACCTGAGAGATCTGGAAGAAGCCCCTGGCTTTTGGTTTTGGTCTGGCCCTACTCCAGCCTTTGTGGCCATTTGGGAGTTAACCAGCAGATGGAAGCACAATCAATCTCTCTTTCTCTCTCTCCCTATCCCCCCTCCCTTCTTTCTCTGTATCTCTGCCTTTCAAACAAAGAAAGTAATTTTTTGAAACAAAGAGCAATTCCCTGGAGAGTCTAAACATAGTCAAGATATCAAAATTGTACATACACATCAACCATCACAACCATCATCCATAGAGCTAGCAACAAGCTATTACCCATCACACATTAGTATTATTTGCAGTAAAAAAAAATAAAATCCAGCGTTCACAATGATGTATTATACACCATATAAAGAACTAGAAGAAAGGAGCTGATGCACTTAAATACAAAATGAGATAAGGAAATGGAAAGTCTAGTTGCCTGGTTTGATTGGTTTACCCTATGCCTATGTATTGAAAAATTTATGGTACCTCATAGTTTAATTATTGCATGTTAATCAGAAAGTTTAAAATATAAATTTAAATAAATTATAAAATAAATAAATAAACCTCTTAAAATCACTTTAAAAGATTAATGTGCATGAATAATTGAATAAAATTACTCATAATAGTGTGCTAATTTTTAAAATGGTAGACATAGAGCCTAGGGAGATTACTGACGCCATAAACAAGAGTGTCAAATTGTTAAGTCAACAACAGGAGTCACTGTGTACTTACTTCTCATGTGGGATCTGTCCTTAGTGTGTTGTCCAATGTGAAGTAATGCTATAACTAGTACTGAAACAGTAGTTTGCACTTTGTGTTTCTGTGTGGGTGCAAACTGATGAAATCTTTACTTAATATATACTAAATCGATCTTTTGTATATAAAGATAATTGAAATTGAATCTTGATGTGAATGGAATGGGAGAGGAAGCAGGAGATGGGAGGGGTGTGAGTGGGAGGGAAATTATGGGGGGAAACCATTGTAATCCATTAACTGCACTTTGGAAATTTATATTTACTAAATAAAAAATAAATAAAATAAAATAAAATAAAATAAAATAAAATGGTAGACATAAAATTGAAAAAAAATTATCACTAACAGCCTGACTACTATTTTTGGGCACTGAGGTATTTATCCCTTTTGCCTACACATGAGTAAAAGTATCAACCATAGTGTATAAATTTGAGAAAAATATAACAAACTGCTGGAAAGCATATCATTAAAAAATTCACTGGGTGGGCATTTTAGTGTAACGGGTTAGGTCACTGCTTGTGAGGCCAACATCCCACACTGGAGTGCTAGTTAAAATACCATCAGCTGTACTTCTCATCCTCCTCCCTGCTAATGCACTTGAGAAGGCAACAGATATTGGTCCAGCTGCTTGGGCCTCTGTCACACATGTGGGAGACCATGATGGGATTCCTGGCTCATGGCTTTCACCTGGCCCTGACCTAGCTGTAACAGTCGAGGGGTGGAGGGGGAAGGTGAACCGGTTGACGAAAGATTTCTTTGTCTCTGTCTCTTTCTTTCTGTTGCTCTGCCTTTCAAAAAAATGAATCTGCTGCTCCTCCGCACGCAGAGGAGCCGCACTGGACCGGACGCTTGTTGTTCCCCTTTTTTACAAGTCTTTTCTATAGTAAAGTAAGAATAAGCAAACAGCGAACTCCCAAAGCAAGAATGAGTAGAGAGAAATGAGAAAGAACGAAGCAACGAACTTCCCCGCGAACTCTCCAACGCACTCTCCAACCAACCCACACCACCATGCCGTCTCTCTCCTCCTATATAGTCCTCTCCACCAATCCGTGCTCTGCTACCCACACGCCGAGCACGCTGCTCTCCTCCAATCAGGAGCAGCTCCTGCAGCTTGTCAAGTTGGTGAGAGGCAGCTGGGTAGAAGCTGTTTGCTCCTCTCCCAGCGCCATATTGTGGGAGAGCAGATGCATAGAATAAGTCTTAATTCCAGTAACAGTATAGTCCGAGTTGCTCCCCACATGAATCTTTAAACATTTTTTTTCTTTAGGTTTAGAAGGTTATCTTTTACTTTATAAAGTTTATTTATTTATTTGAAAGACAGAGTTACAGAGAGGCAGAGGCAGAGAGAGGCCTTCCATCCGTTGGTTCACTCCCCAAATGGCTGCAACAGCCAGAGATGCACCAATCTGAAGCCAGGAGCCAAGAGCTTCCTCTGGGTCTCCAGGCAGGTGCAGGGGCCCAAAGACTTGGGCCATCTTCTACTGCTTTCCCAGGCCATAATGGAGAGCTGGATCAGAAGTGGAGCAGCTAGGACTCTAACTGGCGCCAATAGGGGATGCCGATATTGCAGGTGGTGGCTTTACCGGCTTATGCCACAGTGCCGGCCCCTAGAAGGTTATCTTTTCAAAATAATATATTTTTTAATTTACTCTCCTTAGGAGAAAAAAAGACAGAAATTTCCTCAAATATTACCTTAAAAGAAATGGCAAGACTAATCTACTTGAGATACATGGTTTCATATATTTGGAGTTTTGATATAAACTATATTTGAATTAGTCTTTATTGATTTTCTCCTATATTTCATTGACCAATACTAACTTAATAAAGTTATTTTTATCATTGCTTGTGATGAAAATTATACATTTATTTTTCAATTATTTTATTTAGTGTATAATTGAACGTAGGCATAGTTTAATACTAATTATTTTAATTTTCCAGGGAAAACAATTAGTGTTAGACTTGAATCTATTCTTTAGATCTGAATTTTTTTCTGCTGCCCTAAAATGTGTGAAAAACATAATATGCAGGGAAAGCATTTAATCTCATGGTTAAGATTTCATTTAAGATGCTCAAACCCACATGAGAGCTGCTTGAGTGTGGGGAGCAGCCCGGACTGGACTGAGTTACTGGAATTAAGACTTATTCTATGCATCTGCTCTCCCACAATATGGCGCTGGGAGAGAAGTAAACAGCTTCTGCACAGCTGCCTCCAGTTCAACCAATAAACTGTAGGACTTGCTCCTGATTGGAGGAGAGCAGCGTACTCGGCGTGTGGGCAGCCGAGTTGGGATTGGCAGAGGAGGACTATAAAGGAGGAGAGAGATGGCATGCACAAGGAACATCTAAGGGGAACATCTAGCTGAAGGAACGCCTGTGCAGCCCCCAAGAAGAGCCGGCCAGCGGTGTGCCGCTCCCCTGCGGAAGTGGGGAATGTGGCCAGGGGGAACTGCCCTTCCACGGAGGTGGAAGGGATAGTAGCCAACCCGGGAAGAACCAGCAGCAAACCCGGGGAGGGCCGAGCAGACAAAAGAACAGCGCAGGGTCCTGTGTCGTTCCTCCACGAAGAGGGGGAGCGACATAATGGTGCCGTGACTCGGATATGAAGCCTAGGCAGGGTTTAGTGTCGTTCCTCCACGAAGAGGGGAAGCGACATAATGGTGCCGTGACTCGGATATGAAGCCTAGGCAGGGTTTAGTGTCGTTCCTCCACGAAGAGGGGGAGCGACATAATGGTGCCGTGACTCGGATAGGAAACCTAACTCGGATAGGAAACCTGACTCGGATAGGAAACTTAGGAGGGAAGAAACGGGAAGAACTGGGAAAATACCGGAGAGAGAGACTAGCAAACAGCCTAGGGAAAAGCCGGACGAAAGAGGTGCCGGAGGAAGCTGTTGAAAGCCTAGGCATAGACTCAGATACGGACTACGGGGGGAAGCTGGGAGAAATCTCTAAGGTCGAAAGCGAAAGTGAAAGCTAGAACAAACAGACTCGGATGCGGACTGTGGGGAGAGGCCAGGAGAAATGAGGGAGGAGTATTGTTGGAGGAAAGCTTGGGGAAACATACCGGGTAGAGAAAAGTGTTAGGGAAATTTAGGCAAAAGCAGCCAACACAAGGCTGTTTTATAGTCAAGTGTTGAATATCTTGCCATATTTGAATACCTGTTACCAAAAATTATGGCAACAAATTCCACTGAAGAGTATTGAAAGTTTAACTTCCTGATCCCATGGCAGTCTGGGAACTGTGGCTCACTGCTACTGACCAATGCCAAGGGAGGACTGCACTACATATCAGTAGCCCCAGAAAAGACCCAAATTAAAAATGCGAAGTATCATTTCTTAATGTAGATAAGGTGGAGAAACCCAATGATATCATAGAAGTAGTTTAGTTTAAGAAAATAATATACAGAAATAATTAACACAGAGAAAAGGAGAGAGATAGGGAAGGAGAACAGAGTAGAGACATGACAGGAAGCTCTCCCTGAACTGACTTTGGAGCTGAAACTTTGGAGAGTTGCATGATAGAAACTCCTGAAAATATTCAGTAAATCTTGTACTGGAGACTCATCTGGCATACATGCTGTATGTTGATGAGATAATAATCTGACTAGTTATCATTCAACACATAAATGATTGTAGTCAGTAGAAATGTTAGGCCAGTCCAGAAGAGAAGGCCCTACCTACCCAACCATTAAAAGTTGTGTACCATCTATCTGTACTGTATTATTTACAACATGTTTATTGAAATCATTAGTCTAATTGTATTGATGGTATATGTCCTTTAGATTATAAGCATTCTGAGAAAAGAGAAAATGCAACATTGTATTTCCAGTGCTTGGCGTTATTCGTTTATTCTATCATTCATTCTACATGCTGTTTCTCTAATTAGGCATAGTACTCTCTCTGGTATGAAGTTCTCAATGAAATATCTTAGATGAATATAACTTTTGAAGCAATTTTTCTTATCTTTTATATATTAGGAACACAAATTCAAGTAATTGTCCCAAATTTTCCTTAAATTAATGATGAGACCAGGGTATGTAGCCAGGTTTTCCTCTCTGCAAAACCTATTTTCTACATACATGGCATTTTAAATAATTTATACAATGAGGATTATATGTGGCAACAGTGAAAGCAGAAAAAAAATTACAATTTGCAGTACACTGCTCTCATGATTATCTCTGAAGTTATATTTACCCCATTGGATTTTTGAATTTTCTTCTATGTAAGAACAAATTCTTAGGAGGCAAAACTGGGGCTAGTATCTAGAAATGTTTATTTTCTCAGTGGATATAGTCATATGATATGAATAATTTTAAAGAACTGTTTTCATCACAACATTTAATTATGTACATTAGAAAAAGTAAACTTCAGAAATAAGGTTTAAAAGGAGGACTTAAACCACAGAATGAAAAACTAAATGTTTATCTTTCCCTAGATGGTTCCAAGTCATATTATTATTTTGAAGGTGTTGATATGATATGAATGGTATTGCAAAAATGTAATGTATTCTGGCATTATTCAGTCTGATATTCGAATTTTTTTCTGTTGCTTGCTAGTTAGGGTTGTGTGTCCTTAGGCAAGGTCTACTGTTTTCATTTGCAAATTGGAGACAGCAAGGAATAACAACTGCAGGGTTGTTATGCACAGTGTAGGTAATTTACACAAGCACATAGAGCTAGCACAGTACCACACACTCAGTAAACAATTGCAGATAATTTATTATTATCACCTTTAGGTAAAGACACTTCTCTAAGCCTTGATGCCTACAATATTCTAACCTTGCCATTAACTTGAATTTTTGATCAAAAATGGTACATACTTAATCACCTACATAATGTGTACTAAATGATCTCAAACAAACAACTGTACTTTGAGATATCAATAACAAATTATTTAGAAATACTTATTTGGAGGACAAGGAGAAGGAATAGATAGGAAAATTCCAAGGGCATAATTAGCAAAGAAACATAAATTAAATTGGAAATCTACTTTCCTGGTAAATGTTCCTTTAAGCTTTGTATACTTGATAAATAGGGTACATTGACAACTATGATTGTCATTGAGAGAAAAAGAAAACTGCAGCCATTTATGTGATAGCATACATATAATCTGGTAATAAATTCAAGCGAAAGTTATAATAGATAAATTGAGCTTACTACCTACAACAATAGAAGACTTTTTAACAGTCCATTACTCCATATTAAATATTATATGAGTTTGAAGTACTGAGATAAAATATAGTTTTCTTTTTCTTTCTGTAATTGTAGCATAATAAAATGTGAGCCACTTTTAGTCATAATTTTTCTTTTTCAAAGTTAATCAGGTAGTATTTCCAAGTGTCTTGCAATTTGCGTTAAAGGAAGATCCAAAGTCAAAAAAGATTTATGCAAAGTTGAAAAAGAAGAGATTATGTGTAACATTTAAGTCTTTGTCAAATTCATAATGGTATTTCAGCAAAAGTGAGTGTGCAGAAATAAACCAAAAGAGACTCTCTTCAACTTTTAAATTATCAGTAATATGAAAGGACAGAGACACGGTTAAATTTATGTTAAGAAGCTTTTTGTAATATTTGGAGAAAAACGTATATGGTAGTTAAGTCTCAGCTTCCTCTCACTGTTGGATATTGGGGATAAGATACCAAAGAATTAGATGTTTTTCTACATTAGTGAAAAATCAATGCCTTATAGGCATTTATATTATTGTTTGTAATTTTGATGGAATTATTTCTCAAATGTGTTGCTCATTTTAGTTCATTACTAAGCAGAATAAAACCACATATAATTTTAACATTTGTATATTAGTTTTGTTATTTTCTGAAAGTCTATTATTGTGTCTTGTTGTAATGCTGTGATAACTCCAGGAGTTATTTAGATGGTGAATACCATTTTTTTTGTTGTTGTTGTTTTTGCATTAAATGTTTCTAGGGTTTCTGTGCAACTTCTAAATGGTGTTCTCGGTCCTTGAGACCTACAGGATCTGAGATTTAGGGCTAAAACTCAAGAGTCTGTGACAGGGAGACTGAATGATTTACTCAAGGCCACATTAGTTTGAGAATGAATAATTAATAACTTTACTTCTTGGCCAGCGCAGCGGCTCACTTGGCTAATCCTCCGCCTGCGGCGCCAGCACCCTGGGTTCTAGTCCCAGTTGAGGTGCACTTCATTGTTTAAAGTGGTAACCTAACCTGATTTTGAATGGAACCACTATTTGAAGTACTTTGTGATGTCTTCAACTCTTAAAGAGAAATTATCAGAAATAGGCAAAAAAGTGTGACAAAACTGGTTAGGTGAATTTTGATACAATCTATCATGTGAAAAAAATGAAAAGGAGGTAGTGTTATATAATTTAAAGATAAGAAAAAAAACCTAAATGCTAGAAAATTATAGCATTATAAAATTATAAAGGAGTAGTTGGTATGTACAAAAGCTAATGAATCACATAATATAAGTATTTAGAATTCATTTGATTCTGATAAAACCAAGGAAGTATTACCTTGCATAATGAAATAATTTATGAGAGATGTTCATCTCCATGCTTAATATATGCTAAAATATGGGTAGGGTAAAATAATAGTTTAGATACATTCATGGATGGTAAGTGAAAATGATATTGAAATTGGCAACACCATGGTAGAAACAGTGATGGATAGAGAGCTTGAAGAAGTGATTTCTAAGACCTGTTTTTCTTTAAAGAAATACTATCCTATTTTTTTGTGTGTCTCAATGTCCTGGGGTTAAAATGGTTATAAATAATCCATGGTTTTCATGTTTTTTGAACAGAGAAATATATTTTTTTTGTTATTTAGATATTTTTTCTGGATAAAAGAGTGCACAAGTATTAAGCTTAAAATTAAAATGGTCAATCAAATGAAAGCTAGCTAGCTGGATAGATGAGAGATGGAGAGACTTGGTGGTAGGATTTTAGGCAGCCAAAGTCTGGCCTGCACTACCATCAGCTCTCTAGTAGCCTGTGATAATCTGCGGAAAGCAGTTTGCAAATATTTCTGTTCTTGTACCTCAAATAAAATCTATGATTCTAAGTCATTTGTCTTAGAGTGAAAATCAAATATTAGTATCAAAATGTATTTGACTCTTATCAGTTTCTTCTGTTTTTATATCAATGAACTGATGGAGTTTCTTTTTTCTATTTTTAAAATGCCTATCAAATGAGTTCTTATGTGTGTGAGGATTTAAGATTCCATGCATAACTAAAAGGTTTCATACTGAGCAATTTACATAAACTCTAGGTGACTTACTTTGACTGTATATGAAATAGGGAGAACAAAACATTTTTCTCAGAAATATAAGAAAGCTACTTTGAAATCTTTAAATGAACTGGTCAGCAATTACATTTTTCTCTAATCACAACTGCTTCTCTCCCACAGTTAATCTTGATTATCAGATCTTGTTATGAAGGTGTTGTTTTCTGGATTTACTAATATTCAAATTTGCTAATTATCTCATTTAAAAGCCTTTGGCTGTGCTAATTCTAGGGTTTTGGGTTATAATTAAGTAAAGGTTAAGAAAGGTGGGGCCGGCCCTTGCCTCACTTGGCTAATCTTCCACCTGCAGTGCCGGCACACAGGGTTCTAGTCCTGGTTGGGGTGCCAGATTCTGTCCCAGTCGCTCCTCTTCCAGTCCAGCTCTCTGCTGTGGCCCGGGAGTGCAGTGGAGGATGGCCCATGGGAGACCATGGGAGACACCCCATGGGAGACCAGGAGAAGCACCTGGCTCCTGGCTTTGGATCAGCGAGCACGCCAGCTGCAGCGGCCATTTGGGAGTGAACCAATGGAAAAAGGAAGACCTTTCTCTCTCTCTCTCACTGTCTGTCAAAACATTGCTTTATTTTCAAACCATTTTTTAAAAATATTTAAGATTCATACTTTCAGTCTTTGAAACTGAATTTAAGGGCCAGCACTGGGAGCAGCAAGAAAAGCCACTGCCTGTGGTGCTGGCATCCCATATGGTTCAATTCCTGGCTGCTCCACTTCTGATCCAGCTCTTCTATGGCCTGGGAAAGCAGAAGGAGATGGCTTAAGTCCTTGGGTCTCTGCACTTGCGTGGGAGACCAGGAAGAAGCCCAGGCTCCTGGCTTTGTTTTGGCCCAGCTCTGGCTGTTTGGGGAGTGAACCTGCAGATGGAAGACCTCTCTCTCTCTCTATCTCTCCTTCTTTCTCTGTATAACTGAGCCTTTCAAATAAATAAATAAATCTTTTTTTGTAAAAAAAGAATACTATTAGAAACTGAATTTACTGCGTTGTGTATTTTACTTTCAGCTGATGAGGTTAGCATCTCTCAGAGACTGCATTCTATCTGAATGTGCTGTTCTGACTCACTGACTCAGAAATGGCCTTCCTCTTGAAAGCATAGATGCATTTCTTTGCAGCTGCAGAGGGCGGAGCTCCAGTTGCTGTTGTTCTCTGGCTGGAGATTGAGTCCCCCTATGCATGAAATTGACATCTATTCATTTCTTCAGTGTGATGAATCCAAATGTTCCTTCAACAAGTAATTCTCCTAGGCCTCCAGGCACTGGAAAGTACTCATTTAAAAGATAATAAAAGTACTTGTATCCTATGTCATCAAGAAGTTACATTCAGTATCTCTTATTTCCTCTGTGCCTTTTCAGAGAATGAGGCAGAAGTTCTCATCACATTCGCAAGTAAGATACAAATTAGGTTGAGAGCAGTCAATACCATGTTTCTTATTGGTTGTTTTTACTTCTTTCACAGAATTTCCAACCTGTGAGCCACTGACTCAATTTATTTGTAAAAGTGGAAGATGCATTAGCAGCAAATGGCACTGTGACTCTGGCAAGTATCAAATATTCACTGTAAGGCACTGATTTGATTGGGAGCCTGGCTGGCTGGGTCATTTGGCTTCCTTCAAAGGTAGCTTGTAAGATAAATTTGCACAGCCAAGCAAAATGGCTGTGGCACATGGTGAGAGGGCAGCTGGCACATCAGTGTGGATCGCTGTTAAGGACAACAAAGCTCAATATTTGTCCCATGAGGCTACCATGAAGAATTGTATTCAGATATTGTGTTGAATTTAGCATTAAGTTCAGAAACACAAAGAAAGGGGACAACTGAGAAAATGACCTGTACAGTTCAGGTGCCCAGCATTTATATAACTTCAGGATGGAGTAGTTTGTAAGTTGTTATGGAATTATCCAGATTGATCTCAACTCTGTCCCCTTGCTTTCTATGCACACATGGTGTTTCTTATACTCAATTGTACCATTATGCTAAATCATGCCAAATACAGGAAAATGAATTATATACAAATTGGAGCATTCTAAGACATTTATTTCAATTTAATCTATTCTCACTTCACATTCCTTTCCCCTTCCTCCTGCAATGGTTCTTTATAAAGAATGTAAATCATCTGCAATGATACTATATAACCATTTTCAATAATAAACACACATACAGGAGCCAGTAGGGGAAGGGTATGCACTGAGTTCTCATGTTGGGAATGGAAAAGAAGGGAATGAATTGAAGATATAACTCTAAATTCTGGGGCACAGGAACTCTTAAGTTTGAGTGATAGTTTTCCACATCAATTATATTTGCTAGTTTTTATATCAGTTTTATTGCTAGTTATCTCATTAAATTCCTACAAACACCAACACCACCTATATCATATTGCATAAATACAATCAGTGGTTATTCATTTCTGAATGATAAAATTTGAGCTTCAAAAGCCAACATCAAGTTTTTTTAGTTTAGTGTTCACATTAAATTAGAATAGAAGCAATATAAAAAAACAAAATAATTCCCCAGTCTTCATCAGAAATGCTGATCTACCAATTCATTATTCTTTTCTTAAAAAAAATCTCTGGATGACAAATAAAGAAGCAAGATATTTTGTAGGACCACTTCTCAGCCTGTGTCAGTTTCCATTACCTGTTGTTGATGTTTCTTCCCAGATGACGACTGTGGGGATGGCAGTGACGAGGTGGGCTGTGTTCACTCTTGCTTTGAGAATCAGTTCAGATGTTCCAGTGGCAGGTGTATCCCAGGCCATTGGGCCTGTGATGGGGACAACGACTGTGGAGATTTCAGTGATGAAACCCAAATCAATTGTACCAAAGAAGGTTAGTGAACTTCTGAATACATGAACTTTCATTTTAGATTCATAAGTAATATTAGTATTATTTCAAAGTAATTTCTTGTGTAAGAAATAAATTGTTCACTTGATAAAAGGTGTATATGGGGAACTCTGCAGGGTTCTTTTTTCTGGTTTCTCACTTTTATACTTCTATATACCTGGATACCTTCTGTTGACTTTGCTTCTTACATTCTTTGCATGCTTGCCTTACTTACTATTCTTTTAGCCCTTCTAAACCCAAAACCATCCCAAAAAGCAAACCAGCAATCCTACCAATGAAGAAATTCATACCTTTACTTTTATTTTCACCAGAAATTTCTTTGCTTATGGTTTGAAATAATCCCTAATGTTTCCAACTGTTCTAATTTTTATAATGTGTGCTAAGAGAGGAGGGAAATCATGATTCCCAGTATGCCGATGGGGAGGCTGACCCTGCCATTTCCATGGGTTTTCTTTCTTTCTTTCTTTTTTTTTTGGGAGGGGGCAAAATTTCATTAGCCTCAGGGCCTGTTAATAAGTTAAAAATCATATTGGAGATATCACAGTAAAATAATCATACAATCAATACTTCTTAAAAAGAACTTTTCCTTCTGCCAAGAAATTAGCAGAGTATTTTATTGATTCTTTATATACTCTGCAAGTGTTTATTGAGGACAAAAGATGGAGAAAATGATGAAAAACATTTGTCCAGTTTAGTTTAGGTATCTAGCCATAAAGCAGACAAACAATATAGTGATTCAGCAGCGTCATAGTGGTGGTGGTGGTGGGATTGCATAGTGTGTGATTATAAGAAAGGAAGCACTCTTAAAGTGTTTTTCAAGAAGATATATTAGTCATCTGCAAATATTTGACAACCTGGAAGGTAGACAGTTTCTAAAGTGTTTTGCCTCCCCTTGTGGGGAGCAACTCGGACTAGACTAAGTTACTGGAATTAAGACTTATTCTATGCATCTGCTCTCCCACAATATGGCGCTGGGAGAGGAGGCAACAGCTTCTACCCAGCTGCCTCTCACCAACTTGACAAGCTGCAGGAGCTGCTCCTGATTGGAGGAGAGCAGCGTACTCGGCGTGTGGGTGGTAGAGTTGGGATTGGAGGAAGAGGACTATAAAGGAGGAGAGAGACAACATGCACGAGGAACATCTAAGGGGAACATCTATCTGAAGGAACACCTGTGCAGCCCCCCAGAGAGCCGGCCAGCGGTGTGCCGCTCCCCTGCGGAAGTGGGGAAAGTGGCAGGGGGAACCGCCCTTCCACGGAGGTGGAAGGGTCGGTAGCCAACCCGGGAAGAACCAGCAGCAAACCCGGGGAGGGCCGAGCAGACGAAAGAACAGTGCAGGGTCCTGTGTCGTTCCTCCACGAAGAGGGGGAGCGACACCCCTGGGTTACTTTTGTCTTTCTTCTGTTTCTCCTCTATCTCTTTATTTAAACTATAAATTATGGAAATAGTGACTATTGAAGAAACTATGCAATACTAGGATTTCAAAGAATAAGCATGATATTTTGTAAGTTGCCTGATTCATGTAAAACACACTGTTTGATTTTGATGTCACCTGAGTTATCTGCATTCTAAGAGTCATAGCAGTGATCGAAATATGGTCAACAATGAGCCATCAGTCATGACACAACGAAACACAGAGCAAATGGTCTTGGCATGATTCATGTCTTCCCCTGGCACTGGATGTGATAGAAATATAATGGAAATAGAAAATGACTAAGAAAATTTTGTGACAATATTTTATGGGATTTAACATGAGAATATTTGATTCAATTTTGCTTTAAAATGAATTGTAGAATAAGCTGTTATTTAATATTATCTGTTTGTATCTATTATGTAGTATGTTCTTTATCTCTCTTTCTCTTTCTTTCTTCCTTTCCCCCACATTACCTCTTCTCCCTTATGTTCACCACTATCTCATTGTTGTGCTTTTTTTCTCTATCAAGTTAGTTTTACATAAATATATGAGTTAGAACTTTTTGCTTATCATTAATCTGGCATGGAACAAGAAAAAGTATACATAAAAATCATTTCCCTTGTTTAAGACATTCATCTAGGGAGTGGTTGACATTTCATTACTACATAACACTGCATATAAACTGCCTTTTCCCTCTTCACAGATGTCTCTTTAGGCTCCTCATGGGGTATGCATCTGTGGCTTGCTGGCACTGGCCCATAATATGCTGTAGAAGATAAATTGCCCTAAAGTTAATCTATTTTCATCTCAGAAGTGAGATCTTTTTGCTGTCCTCAATGTGTATTTATGTCTAAGTTTAAATGATCATTGCACATTCAAAGTTTTGAAGATTGCTTTAGCCTCATGAGTATCCCAAGTGGCTAACATACCCCCCTTGTAGGCTCTGTAGATTTTTTTTCTAGTTTTTCTGTCATAGAAACAGTGACTGTATAATATTAAGGATCTTCTTTTTAGAGCACCTTCATTTCTGTGTTATATTACTGTAAATGACATACTTTCAATGTGAATGAAATGTATTTCATGTATGAGTATGCTAAAGAACTAAGGAAATTATACAAATGATGTACAGGGTTGTGGAACATGTTTTAAGCAAAGAAGAAATTCCTGAGCTACCTTATAAGATTATAAATTGTACTAGGATTCCACAATCAAAAATTCTATGTAGTGAATACAAGATGCAGAAATTTAGAAAGTTACTATTCTGAGATGATTTTGGTACAAGACAATCCAGAGTATTCAAAGGGAATTTGTATAACTTTATCAATATTTTTATTCTATATTCTGGCATAGAAGTTGTAAAATAATGATGACACACAGAACTGTTAAACTGATCAGGAGAGTCATTTCCACATGTAGGATTTGTGGGGCCATTGCCAAGGTAAAGTAGAAATTTGATGCAATTAGTCATAATTCAGTCCCAAAACCTGCTGTGGAAGGAGGATCAGGGGATTCTGGCTTGAATTTCAAGACCGGCTGTCAAAATTGATCAAATCCACCATATAATTGCTCAGCACTTTGCTTTACACCGCCTGGGTAAGCAGAATATGTGGTGCAGTTTCTTTTAACTCAAGATATTTTAAAAAGGATAGAAATACTCTTGATTCCACTGCTAAAAGAACAGAGGCAGGGGAAAATAGGAAATGGAATATCCTCATATATTCTCCACTTCAGGAAATTCTTGAATAAGTTCAGTTAGTATTTTCCGGCAATCGCTTTCAAATACTAAGAATTTCTACAGTGATGATCAGATGATCAATTTTTTAAATCATCAATTTAGTTAATACATTGGAAAATATAAGTGAATAATCCCCTCCTAGACTAATGCATACTTATCTATTTCCATCCTAATGGTATGATCTTCTTTTCTCTTATTTCCAAAGATAATAAAGACACAATATCCACAGAAAGAACTGTGTTTTCATATAGTTACAGTCACACACACACACACACACACACACACACGGGGAGGATGCTGAGATTACAAGCAGAGGTGGAATTAAGAATAACCCACAGCACACCGATTCCTTCCTTTGCTTCAGTGCCTGCTTCATTCATTTAATTTAGTTTCTTTTTGGTTCTGTAACCTTTGGTTGATTCACATTTCTTTTTAAAATTAATTAATTTATTTGAAAGGGAGAGTTTCCTTAGAGAGGGAGAGTAAGAGACAGAGAATTCATCCGTCCATTGTTTCATGTCCCATGTGGCTGGAACAGCCAGGGCTGGCCCAAGCTGAAGTCCAGAGCCAGAAGCCTATCCAGGTCTCAACATAGATGGCAGGGGGCCAAGTATTTGGGCCATCCTCTGCTACTTTCCCAAGAATATTATCAGGAAGCTGCATCAGAAGTGGAGTAGCTGGGACTTGAAGAAGTTCTCTCATAAGGGAAGAAGGTGTCCCAGGCTGCAGTTTAAGTATTATACCCACAATACCAACCCCTGGTTGATACACATTTCTATAATGCCTGTTTAAAAAGCTGTTGGCTGAACAGCTTTTCTTGTTTTTTAATATTTTTAAGGTGAACAAATTTCATGTGTTACATATATACAGATTTAGGAGCATAGTGATACTTCCCACTCTACTCTCCATACCATGTATGTTCTCTCCCTACATCCTCCTTCCTTTCTTATTCTTTCTGTGAATTTTTACAATGATCTTTCAGCTTATTTTAGACTTATAAGATTAACCCTACACTAAGTAAAGAATTCAACAAATAGTATGAAGAAAAAAAAAAGTGTTCCTAAATAGTAAAGAGCTGTAAACAATCATAAAATCTCAAAATGTCAATTTCACTCATATACATTACATTTTGTGGTATTGTCAGTTACTACAAACCAGGAAAATCATACAGTATTTGTCATTTGGGGACTAGTTAATTTCACTAAGTATAATGGTTTCCTGTTGCCTCAATTTTGTTGCAAATGACAACATTTCATTGTTTTTACTACTGTGTAGTATTCCCAAGTGTATATATACCATAATTTCTTTATCCAGTCTTTAGTTGATGGACATTTGTGTTGGTTCCATATCTTAGCTATAGTGAATTGAGCTGCAATAAACATGGTGGTACAAGTAATTCATTGATATGCTGATTTCATTTCATTTGGGTAGATTCTCAAGAATGGGATTGCTGGGTCATATAGTATATCTGTTTTCAGCTTTCTGAGGAACTTCCATACTGTCTTCCACACTGCTGTACTAGTTTACATTCCAACCAACAGTGTATTAGGTACCTTTTCCCCCATATCTTCACTGGCATTTATTGACTGTCTATTTTTTAAAAACTTATTTTTTTGAGAGCCAGAGTTACAGAGAGCTGTGGAGACAGAGAGAGAGGTGTTCCATCCACTAGTTCACATCCCAAATGGCTGGAATGGCTGTAGCTGGGCCAATCCATGGCCAGGAGACAGGAGCTTCTTCTAGGTCTCCCGTATCAGTGTGAGGGCCCAAGAACTTGAGTGATCCTCCTCTGCTTTCCCAGGCCATCAGAAGGAGCTAGATTGGAAGTGGAATAGCCAGGACTCAAACTGGTACTTAAATGGTATGCTGGCTCTGCATATAGTGGCTTAATCTACTACGCCACAGCATTGGCCCAAAATTTATTGTTGATTTTAGTATGAAAGCCACTCTGACTGGCGTGAGGTAAAACTTCATTGTGGTTTTGATTTGCATTTCCCAGATGGCTATTGATCTTGACCATTTTTTTCAGGAATCTGTAGCCATTTGAGTTTCCTCTTTTGAAAAATATCTGTTGGAGTCTTTTGCCCATTTGCTAACTGGATTGTTTGTTTGGTTGTTATTGAGTTTCTTGAGATCTTTATAGATTCTGGATATTAATCCTTAATCAGTTGCATAGTTTTGCAAATGTTTTCTACCATTCTGTCAGTTGCCTCTTCATTTGCTGAGTATTCCCTTTGCAGTGCAGAAGCTTCTCAGCTTAAATGTAATCCCATTTGTCTATTTTTGCTCTGATTGCCAGCGCTTCTGGGGTCTTTTCCAAGAAGTCTTCGCCTATACCAATGTCTTTCAATGTTCCTCAAAGTTCTTTAGTAATTTGAAGGTATCAAGTCATAGATTTATATCTTTGATCCATTTGAGTGGGCTTTTGTGTCAGATATAAGGTAGGGGTCATGTTTCATACTTCTGCATGTAAAGATCCAGTTTTCCCAGCACCATTTCTTGAAGAGACTGCCCTTTCTCCATGGATTAGTTTTAGCCCCTCTGTCAAAGATAAGGTGGTTGTAGATGCATGGATTGATTTCTGGAGTTTCTATTCTTTTCTATTGATCTCATGTCTATTTTTATGCCAGTGCCAGGTTGTGTTTATTATAACTCTCCTGTACTATGTCTTAAAATCTGGTATTGTGATGCCTCCAGCTTTTTTTGTTCTTGTTGTTGTATAAGATCCCTTTAGCTATTTAGGGCCTCCTGTTTCCATTTGAAATTTAGCATCTTCCTTTCTGGATCTGAGTAGAATGTCATTGTTATTTTGATTGGGATCTCATTGAATCTAAATTGCTTTCAGTAGTATGGGCATTTTGATGATACTGATTCTTCTAATCCAAGAATATGGAAGGTTTCCTCCATTTTGTGTCTTCTTCTATTTCTTTAATGTTTTATGGTTATCATCATACCACCTCTTTCATTAAATTTATTCCAAAGTGTTTAAATATTTTTTAGCTATTGTGAAGGAAACTAACTTTACAAGTTCTTTCTCAGCCAGGGCATTGTCTGTATACAAAGGCTATCCATTTTTATGTGTTAATTTCATATCCTGCCTCTTTACCAAACTCTTTTATAAGTTCCAATAGTGTCTTAGTGGAGTCTTTTGGTTTCCCTATATTTAGAATTTTTTCGTCAGCAAACAGAGGTAAATTGACTTCATCTTTTCCAATTTGTACCTCTTCATTTCTTTTTCTTGTCTAATGGGCCTAGCTAAAACTTCCAGGAATATTTTGAATAGCAATGGTGGATGGGGGAATCTTTGGACATCCATTTCTTTCTCCAAGCTAAAGATGTTTTCTGTTATAGGCCTCATAATCCATTCTCTATACATCTTCAGAAACTTCTTTTTTTTTTTTTTTTTTTTTTTGACAGGCAGAGTGGACAGTGAAAGAGAGAGACAGAGAGAAGGGTATTCCTTTTCCGTTGGTTCACCCACCAATGGCTGCCACGGCTGGCGTGCTGCGGCCAGTGCACCGCGCTGATCCGATAGCAGGAGCCAGGTACTTCTCCTGGTCTCCCATGGGGTGTAGGGCCCAAGGACTTGGGCCATCCTCCACTGCACTCCCTGGCCACAGTAGAGAGCTGGCCTGGAAGAGGGGCAACCGGGACAGAATCTGGTGCCCCGACCGGGACTAGAACCCGGTGTGCCAGTGCCACAAGGTGGAGGATTAGCCTAGTGAGCTGCGGTGCAGGCTCAGAAACTTCTAAGACCTGTACGTTGGGTGTTTGATAATGCCAGTGCATTTGGTAAAGTGATAAGTATAAGTACATAACCGATCAAAAAGATAGGGTAAGTGTCAAAGAGATTTCACAAATAAGACCAGTGTAAGCAAATAATGAAGGATAGAATTAAAAGGGAGAGAAGTATCCCATTAATCTTGAACATTGTTCCTATTATTTTATTTCCTAATTTCTTTGTCTTTTTTTTATTCTGAGAAATCTCCAAATATTTGTCTTTTAGTTTAGATATTCTTTCTTCTGCCTCTCCAACTCTATTAGTAAGGCTTTCCCTTGTACATTTTCTTTGACATACCTAATTATTCATTTCTAATATTTCATTTTGGTTCCTTTGCAAAGTCTCAATCTCATGAGAAAATTTTTCACCCAAGTCATGTATGGATTTCTTTAATTTGTAAATGCTTCTCATTGATTCCGAGTAATCCTATGATCATTCTTTTGAGTTTCTTTTCAGGCATTTCATCTTCACATTCTAATACTGAAGTATTGTTTGTTCCTTTGGAGAATTCATGTTGTTTTCCTTATTCATGTTTCTTGAATTTTTGTGTTTACTTTTAGGCATTTATGGAAATACTTGTTGGTTTTCTCTTCTGTTGGGTTTTATCTTTGAATCATCCCTCTATAGTTTAGTCTTACAGTGAATACCCAGAGATGTGTGTTGGGTATGGCTAGGGAGCCATGGTCAGTGCTCTAGGGTGGGGTAAGAATACAGGGTAACACCCATGTTGGGCTTAGTAGAGCTCCTCTCTTGTCAGCAGGAGAGTATATGACATGCCTGCTGACATAATCACATCACCTCCTCTCTTCCAGGGTGATTAATGCCTGGGGTTAACCTATAGTGGGTACAACTCCCATCCATCCTCGTGCATGAACCTCAGTGTGAGCAAAGGACCATTTTGCATTGACCCACTCCAGGCCCTCAGGGAATTCTGGGCCACTGATGCCAGAGACAATGATTGCCCACAGACCCAGCTACACCATGTGCCCTATCACACATAGAATTCCCATAGTCACAGTATACAAGGATCCTTCAGTCACAGGGAATAGAATACCTGTTCATACCTGGGAGCCTATTCTGTACCCAGAGAGAGCACAGACATCCCTAGAGCCAGCTCCCTGTGGGTGCTCCACCTTGGCAGTTTGAGCTCTGGAGCATGTGATAGGTTGAGAGGATGGGAGTACCTCATAATCTTACAAGGGTGTGCAGCCCTCTATCAACCCTCCCATCCAAACTCAAAGTCGGTGGGGAATGTAGACTTTTTCCATCTGGTAAAATCTCCTTATTACACTCATACACAAAAGCCACTGCCACTTCTACTGGTGTCAATATGGTGCCTTCTCCTCACCAGTTGCCCAGCACCCTTGTAGGGGATGGGGAGAAGGAAACAGGCTTTCCTTTCCCTGGATTAAGTGGGTACCCTGCTCCCAATTTGGGCTCCAGGCAGGACTCAAAGACTGTTTGGTCCACAAGGCTCTCCATTGTCAATATTACCAATGCAAAAGGTGCTGCAGTCTGTTCACATCTCACTCTACAAAGCTGGCATCTCCTCCAGCTCGTGGCTGTGGGGGCTGTGTGTGATGTCGCTGTTCATTGCTGCGTGTCTGCACCATCCACCCTCATCCTTTTGTAGAATTTCCACTGCAGACTTCTCTCAAACTCTCCCCTAGGAATGCTCTTCCTCTGCTTTTCTCCTGCTATTTTCCCCTGGTCAAAAGCAGTACATATTCCACTATTCAGCCAATCTGGAATGGGTGAATAGTTTTTCCAAGTGGAAATAGATGAGACCAGAACCTCACAGCACTGTGTGTGATGGAGCTTCATTTAGAGCTAAGGCCTGGCCATTTACTTATATATTGAAATTTCTTATAAAACGATGGTTTTACCTGGTGGACATCAAGAATAACACAAAAATGACAGGGAAGACTGCACACGCCAGGGTCTAGCAGGACTGGCCGTGGGGTTGGGTAGGTGCCCCGTTTCACCAAGAGTGCTGGGAACCCCCTATAGTGCCTAGTCTAATTAAACAGCCACCAAGTTGAGATCTTCAATCAGAGCCAGATCCAATCAGGGCTGCTGCAACCACTCAGTCAATTAAAACAGATAGTTAATAGCGTACAAAAGTTTTTCAAGACACACCAGACCTACCATAAGCTGCAAAGACGGAAAAACATTTATCGTGTTGGAAAGGGTTATCGGATCAAGACTTTTCCCTAGGTCGAGAGATCTGTTGAAGTTTTCCTCTCTCTTTTTCCTGGCCAGCAGTATAGGGAGCAGTGGGCCCATATGCATCACAAGCAGATTTTTAAATCTTTTAACATTTTAAAGGGGACTGGGTGGTGATGGTCATTTCTTGGCCATCTTCTGTATATACTTCCACTGGAAAAGCATCAAAAAAGATTTTGGCTCCCTCCTGGCCTTGCTCTGCTGCTTTTCTCAGGGTTTGAGCGACACTCTTTTTAGGATATATGAGGCTCTTTATTTTAGTTTGGCAAACATTCCCCTTCTTGACAAAGGGATAATTCTTATCATTATTATTTTTTATAAAGAATTTAAAGGGAGGGGCGGAGGCAGTAACCTTTTCCATAGAACTGGAGGATTGGCAGGATCGATTATCCTCGCCATCACTGCTTCTGGCTTCCTCAGTTTTCTCATGTCCTCCCGATGCATCTCATCTACAAGGCCTTCTTCAATAAACCAAAGACATGCAATTTCTATGGTTTCTATAAATTGCTCTATTGCTTTCTTTTTAACCCTATTCCTTGCGTCTATACTAATGCCTTAACTGCCTTTACTATTGACGGTTTTCTTAATGCTTGTCCCATAATGCCTGCTCAAAAAAAAATCTCCACAATTTTGGTGTCGGGTACTCACCACAAATTGTACATCTCTATAGTCACAACTCCATGAATCCAGGTTCCTCACTGCTTCTCTAATTCTCAGGTACCTGTTCGGGCACCACTTGTGCTGGCCTGCAGCACAAAGAACCGGGTTTCCTAAAACAGAGGGTGGGAATGCAGAGACTAGGACGCAAAGAATGGAGCCAAGACAAATCCTGATCAAGGCTTGTTTATTCAACAAATCCAGTAGTATTTAAACAAGACCAGTTGTAGACAAGAAGGCACACAAAAGATTTACATATCCAAAAGATTTTTGGGGTTACAAAGAGTTCCCGATAAGGTTCTTCCACCTAACAGATCTCAAAATGTTATCAATCATTGATTACAAGGGTATAATAAAACACACAGGTGATAAATGCAGGTTTCAGGTGTGACTGATTGTCTACATTATCTCTTGTGAGAAGTTTAGCAGTGAGATAGGGTTCTTCCTGCCTCTTCCTGGAACCTACTTAGCCTTTTGTCTGTGCCAGGATGTCTCCATCCATATGTTTAAGTGTAAACAAAAGGGGCGACTGCTTGCGGCTGCCCACAGTTTTACCTGGTGGACATCAAGAATAACACAAAAATGAAAGTTTAGACTTTTCTTACAAGTCTTGTACTCTTTGGTTGAAATAGAAGATAAAGAGACTCTACTCAAAGATCACTTTTTAAAAAAATACCAAATATGTACACTGAATTATAATCAGGGCAGCTTAATTCATAAGATGTATGCAAACTTTAATTCCCATACTCTTGGGAATTTTAAAATATATTTCAGTTATGTAATACAGCTCTTCCAAGGTAAATACACACAACTTGTTGAGCTTCTGTAGATAACTATACTTCTAGGTAAATTTCTATTCAAAAATTATAATAAATATACCAATGAATTCAGCATGGGGTCAATAGAGAAGAGGATAGTTTTTCTCTTTTTGAATTATTTAATTTGAAGAAGCATCTGACCTCAACTGATTGTGATTGTTCTTCCTTGCCTTGCATTTTGCTTGATTCTCTGAAAAGGAAATATTTACTACCTGCTGCACTAAGTGAATAAGATGGAGCATCCTGGATCATACGTGACCTCTTATTCACATCACAAATGTAGTTTAAATGTAAATTTAAAATTAAGTATGTTTTGACCTTCAATTTGGATTTATTGTGAATAATATTTAACAAGTTCCGAAATCTATTAAGAAGTTAGATATATAACATCACGAATGCACGTGCCCACACATACCCATATTCTTCTGTTTTAGCTGCTGATCTTTGCTTTCACTCTATCTGCTTTGCAAGCCTCAACTTTCCTCTTAGCTTTTGTCCTCATTCAGTCATCCATTTTACAGCTACTTTCTTGTTCCTGGATCTAAGAAGCAAACTAGAATAATCTAACGAATCTTTTTGTGCATCTACAGTTGAGCATAATACTTAATAAACAGTGAATGCTAAGTAAACAATTAATGAACATTAGAATCTGTTTTTTCACCATAAAATTGGATTATACTCTTAGACTCTCTCTCACTTGATCTGTCAAATATAGATAGTACTTTTTTTTCTGTTTCCTCAGCTTAACCCCAGATCCTGCAGTTTATTTTTACAATGGTGTGCACAACTAAATGTTCTGATTGAGTTGTGTATGTTTTCTGAGTATAAGGTAATCAGTTTCATTTATCCCGAAAATGTTGGTAATTTCAGGCCAAGATGTAATAAAATAAAAACAATAGAATGCTCCCTTATCTTTTTAAAAAGATTTATTTATTTGAAAGGCAGGGCGTGTGTGTGCATACACACATACACACAGAGAGAAAAAGAAAGAAATCTTCCATCCACTGGTTCATTCCCCAAGTGGCTCCAATAGCCAGTACTGGGCCAGGCTAGGAACTCCATTCTGGTCTCCCATGAGGGTGGCAGAAGTTAGTACTTGGGCCATCTCCTCCTGCCCTTCCACTAGCAGGAGCCATATGCGAAGCAGAAAAACCAGGACTTGAACCAGCACACTGAAAACAGGATATAGGCATCTAAGCTGTGACTTAACCCTCTGTATCACAGTGCCCACATCTCCCTTATCCTTCATTACTGCTAATGTTTGTTTGTTTGTTGACGTCCTCTCTGCTCAATACACAGTAAATCCCAGAAAGATAGAGAAATGTTAACTCCTCTACCTATTATTTAGCAGCAACTACCAATGAAAAGATTTTATTAGTTGTAATAGATGAAAAGGGAATTAACGTATGTTGGTGATCTACTACTTGTCAGGCACTTTACCTTTGCTACTTCATTTAACCTTTATAGTAACTATGCCTCAGAAAAGTTGTGACATTTGCCCAAGGTCACACAGCTATATTCCAAACAAAGCAAGGACTGTTGGCTCTTTATTCAGTGTTCTGTTTTTGTAGCTGTGGCATATGTAGGACCTTTGAAAAGTTCATGGAAAATGCATATTCTGAAAAAAACCCAAACTTCTTTATTTTTAAAAAAGAAGATTTATTTTATTTAACTGAAAGGCAGAGTTGCAGGGAGAGAGGGAGACACACACAGAGGGAGAGTTACCTTCCATCCACTGGTTCACTCCCCAGATGGCCACAATGGCCAGGGCTAGGCCAGACAGAAGCCAGGAACCAGGAGCCTCTTGCAGGTCACCCTTGTGGGTGCAGGGGCCCAAGGACTCAGGCCATCTTACTGTGCTTTGCCAGGCAGAGTATTAGGACCCTGAATTGGAAATGGAGTAGCCTGGACTCCGACCATTGCCCAAATGGGATACCAGCATTGCAGGCAGTGGCTATACCCGCTATGCCACAATGCTAGCCTCTAAACTTTTAATTCAATTTTTGCTGAGTTGTTGAAGGAACCTTATATAATCTCCTTTTTTCCAAACTTTGTATAAATTAGCACGTATATGATCATCAGATAACTACACCTTTCTGTCAGCTGCATTCTCAGTGTCCCTTAAAGATGAGAAAAGACAGACATTCCCATAAACCATAAACCACAGTTCACTGTAATGAAATTTCACAAAGGGAACTACATCAAATAGTCTCAATAAGTCCATCAGTGTCTCTTTTTGTTTCTATTTTCCTTTACCTCTGACAATTTACCTTGATATAACATATTCTGGGACTGTTTTTTATTGGAATAGCTGTGGACATCCTTACACAGATAGTTTCTTCAGTGATTCAAAGAACATGTTTATCTGTCCAAAAAGTTCTACTTCAGAGAACCAGAAAATTTAGGAAGCTGCAAGAAAATCAAACCATCACTTAATTCAATTCCTTTATTGTATAATTGAGGAAAAGGGCTCAGCCAAGTGAAATTCAATCCTTATGAGTATATAATGATAGCAAAATTATTATACTGCCTCCTGGACAGAGCTGATAATGTTCTCTGTTAAAGAAGCTAAGGCTGAAGACTTTGAACCATAAAGATATTTTCAGGGGAGATTTTTGGATTTAAATTGTCATGCTAAGTTTTTGGTGGGAAATCAAGAAGATCTAACATTATTATCAACCAAAAAGAGACGAATATCTTACAAAGACAGCCTGTATCCACTTGAGCAATATGGGCTTTGTAACTGAAAACTTAGGTTGCACTTTTAGTGATGGAGAGATTAGAAATTGAAACCAGCGTCTTTTGACTTGTATACCATATTATACCCCATCTCGGCTGAATCATTATGTCTTTAGAAGCATTTTAACATTTACCTTATTGAAAATAAGATATCAATAAATACTGTACACAGTCACACTCAAGCCATATGCTTTCTTTTTCTTTCTAGCAAATACTCTTAATTTGATTTTTCTGTTTTAATTGTGGAAAAACTACATAATACAAAGTTTGCTGTCTTAATTAAATTAAATATATATTTCAGTGGTATTAAGTACATTCATGTTGCTGTACAGGCATCACTACTAATCCATCTTCAGAATGCTGTTAATCCACAGAGGAAACTGTCCATTAGACAGTAACTCCCCATTCCTCCTTCCCACTGTCCCCTGGAAACCACCATTCTATTGTTCTGTCTCTTTGCTTTTGACTACTCTAAGAACCTCACATATAGGAATAACATAGTATTTATCTTCTTGTGGCTGATTCATTTTGCTAGCATAATGCCCCCAAGGTTTATCCATTTATCCATTTTGTAGCGTATGTCCACATCTTCTTCCTTTTTTAAGGCTGTCTGATAAGGAAGAACTTGTGTCATTTTGCCATTTGTTTTCTATCTGCCTTATACCTTCATAGTTTCTCAATTTCTGCATTACTGCCTTTTTTGTGTTTAGTTAATCTTTTGTGATGAAACATTTAAATTCCTATCTCATTTTCTTCTGTATATATCCTATAGCTATTATATTTATGATTACCATGATTATTACAGTCAGCATCCTAAAGCTATAACACCGTAACTTGGATTTATAGCAGCATAACTTCAATAACTTACAAAATTCTGCCCCTTACTGTCTATACCCTATTCCATTCAGATGTTACATAATTAAGTCTTGACATATTGTATGTCCAAAACAAATACTTTCAAGTTAATTTTCTTTTAAATTATATGGAAAACAAATGTGAAGTTTAGCACCAGAGTTACAACAATACCAACTTTTAGACTGTAAACTTTTTCTATAAAAATATATTAGTCTCTTAGATCATGTAGAAAGCAAAAAGTGCAGCTGCAAAGCACTATTAAGATAATGACAGGTTTATAATTGTTTACACATCTACCTGTACAGAGATGTTTCTTTCCGTACACAGCTTCTAGTATTGCCTACTCCTTCCATTTCACCTTTCAGGGCTTCCTTGAACATTTCTTTAGGGTAGGTCTGGTGGTAGTGAACACCCTCAGTTTTTGTTTAGATGGGGCAGTATCAATTTATGCCTCACCTGGGAAGAATAATTTTGTCACATACAGAATTCTTGGTTGACACTTTTTTGTTTTTCCTTGAGCACTCTTAGTATATAAGCACACACTGCCTTTCTGGCCTCCAAGTTTCTGCTGAGAAGAAACCTGCTAGGACTCTACTTAAGATGTCTTCTGTGTCTTCTGTGTGATGAGTCTGTGCTGTCTTGCTCTCTTTGCTTTTCAACTGTTTGATTACAATATGTGACCTGCTGTGTGTCTCTGAGTTCACCCTACTAGGAGTATATTGGAATTCTTGGATACATATATTCATAACTTTCTTAAAAGCTGAAGAGTTTCTAGGCATCATTTCTTGGAATATTCTCTGCCCCTCATCTCTCTCCCTCTGGCTAATGCATATGTTGGACCTCTTTATGGAGCTCCACAAATCCTTTATGTGCTGCTCACTCTTCAATGTTTTTTGATTTCTAATTCACTTGATAATTTCTGTCATCAGTTTTTCTGACTTGTTCTTCTTTATGCTCTAATTTCCTTTTGAATATGTCTAGTATTTTTTTTTCATTTTAGTTACTGTATGTTTCAACCCCAAACTTTGTTTCTTTTAAGTTTCCTGTCTTATCTCAATCAATATGTCTATTGTGTTCTTGTATTGTTTTCTTGACTTTTTCCACATCTTCCTTCTGTTTTTTTAATTGTCTTTAAGACTACTGATTTATTTAAGATTTTATTTATTTATTTATTTGAAAGGTAGAGTTACAGACAGTGAGAGGGAGAGACAGAGAGAAAGGTCTTCCATCCATTGGTTTACCCCCCAATGGCTGCAACGCTGCACCGATCCAAAGCCAGGAGCCAGGAGCTTCTTCCTGGTCTCCCATGTGTGTAAAGGTGCCCAAGCACTTGGGCCATCTTCTACTGCTTTCCCAGGCCACAGCAGAGAACTGGATTGGAAGAGGAGCAGCCGGAACTAGAACCGGTGCCCATATGGGATGCTGGCAGTGCAGGCAGATTAACATACTGTGCCACAGTGCCAGCCCCCGAGACTACTGGTTTAAAGCCATTGTCTAGGAGGCTCACCATCACACTGTTGTCAAGGCCAGTTTCTGTTGGGTTCTATTTTTTTCTTGAATGAACTAGTCTCTTGTTTTTTCATACACTTTGTGTGATTTTTTTGGTTAAAACTATAGACTTGGATCTAACAATGTAGTACTTCTGTAAATCAGATTCCCAGATTCTCTTCAACTCCCAGGTTTGGGGTATAGATGCGTCTTTTTGAACGTGTCAATTATTGTCTGATGCCTCTGTGGGAAAGATTAGTATGAGTTAAAAACTTGTGTTCTTCTCAGGTCTTTTTTTAGCCTCTGCCTTTCTGCAGGCATGCATAGTAACTTTCCAGCTATACTTGATTTTGTGTTTGAATATCCTAGTCTTCAATGTCTAGCTTGCAAAAGAAGAAATGAGAAAAAGGAAGATGAAGGTAAAAGGGATTTCTACCTTTTTGATCCTCAGCAAGCCTTTTATGCTGTTTGGAGAAGGGTCTTCCGACATGGTGGCAGATGCAGTGGCAATAACCACCACCTCTTCATCCACACCTCCTAAACCCTGAGACAACCATCAGAAATCGAAGTACAGGTCTACAGTACTTGGAAAACATGGTCCTTTTTGCCCACTCTAGATTTCACACACTGTGTGCTAGCAGCTCCAGGAACACAAATGTGATTGCTTGCCATGGAATTGGGATTTGTGGGATTCATAGTGACTACTGTGCTAAAAGCTGAAATTGATCAAAACTAACCTCAATATTACCATCCAGGCATTGCCCTGGAATTTGCAAGCTTTCACTATTCTCCAGAATTCCAAGTAGTGGTGTCATAGATTTTTACTATGGTAATTGCTCTGTAGGTCGGACACACAATCCTGCCCATTATCTTCCTAGAATCTCCTCCAGTTCATTTTTACAATAACAGACATATGAACAAACAAAACCTGCTGCTGTTTCTCAATAAGTAAAATTTATTAAGAATAAACTATTGGCTGGCGCTGCAGCTCACCAAACTAATCCTCTGCCTGAGTCACGGGCACCCAGGGTTCTAGTCCCGGTCGGGGCACCGGATTCTGTCCCGGTTGCCCCTCTTCCAGGCCAGCTCTCTGCTGTGGCCCGGGAGTGCAGTGGAGGATGGCCCAAGTGCTTGGGCCCTGCACCCCATGGGAGACCAGGAGAGGCAGCTGGCTCCTGGCTCCTGCCTTCGGATAGGCGCAGTGTGCCGGCCGCAGCATGCCAGCAAAAGGAAGGAAGACCTTTCTCTCTCTCTCTCTCTCTCACTGTCCACTCTGCCTGTAAAAAAAAAAAAAAAAAAAAAAAAAAAAAAAAAAAAAAAAACAAGAATAAACTATTGGCTGGCGCTGCGGCTCACCAAGCTAATCCTCTGCCTGTGGCATCGGCACCCAGGGTTCTAGTCCCGGTTGGGGCACCGGATTCTGTCCCGGTTGCTCCTCTTCCAGTCCAGCTCTCTGCTGTGGCCTGGGAAGGCAGTGGAGGATGGCCCAAGTGCTTGGGCCCTGCACCCACATGGAATACCAGGAGAAGCACCTGGCACCTGGCTCCAGATCAGTGCAACATACCAGCTGCAGCACACTGGCCATAGCGGCCACTTTGGGGTTGAACCAAGAGAAAAAGGAAGATCTTTCTCTCTGTCTCTCTCTCTCTCACTGTCTAACTCTGCCTGTCCAAAAAAGAAAAAAATAATAATAATAATAAAAAAATAAACTATTGACTTTGAGTCAGGGGGGATTTAGAAAGTTATAGTCAATGCTTCTTGAATATTCACTTTTATTAAATGATGGATTGTTTACTCATAAAATACAATTAAAAGCAATGTTAGGAATGTATCCATTTTCAATGAAATACAAATTGTCTGGCTTAACTTTATTCTCTTACAGATTGATTTGTTTTTCTTTCTTCGAAGATATCAGAATAATGTTAATTATTAATGGATTTTATCCATAGGAAACCTCTTTTTTGTTTCATAGGACAAAACAGCACTTTAAAGGTCATTTTATCCTTCATACAACCAACAACTTTTTACCCAAAACAAAGGAAACTCAAAGATTTTGAGTCATTTAGTGACAAAAAGCTCATTTTGAAAATGTATAACATCTCAGCAATGTGCTTGTCAAAATTAAAATAATCAGATAAATGTAAGTTTAAAAAATGAAATATAAAATGGTTAATAAAAATAGAAAGAAACCAGTTATCTACATCTTTACTATGCAGAAAATTGATAATGAGTTCACACTAATTCCTGGATAAATTTAGCCTTTTAATTAAATTGTTTTCTTTAACATCAAACTGAGTAACATCTCTTGTTTTTTTTAAAAGATATAATTAATAAAAACTCACACTTTTGTTCTGTTGCTTCAACAGTACTAAAAAACCACCAGAATTTAGTTGATTTTGTAATCTTTAAGTTGCAGTTCCTCATTCTCAAGTTGCAGTAAATGAATATCATAATGATAGGGCTTCAGGCACTCAACAGAGTACAAATAATATAGAGACAAAGGACATAGATAACATGCAAAAATAATTAACTTATCTTTCAGTAATTGAATAGTATCCAAGCTTTTGTAAGAGTAAAGAAACATGCACTTGAATAAAATGCTGCTTTTTCTTGTAGAAGTAGTTGGCATTTAGCTTCTCCAAAGCCTATTTGACTGACATCATTTGTTTCCTTATTTATCTGAATTTCAATTGGATTTGTAATGAGATGTTATGTTCCTGTACTATAATGACAAGATTATTCACTTATTATTAGGGAATTTATTTAAGGTCTAGGTTTGTATTTGTGAATATATTGATTTCCCAAAGGTAATTTATTGTTATTATCTTCATATAAAATCTTTCTGCAATTAATTTTGGTGCTTTCAATTGTCCTCTTAAACAACCACAACCTCCTGCCGTGGAAGGCTAGTGGCATCAGGTTTCAAAATTGCATATATTTGCTGTTACTGTTGATAGTGTACTTGGGTAGGTTGCTCTGTGAATCTCAAACAGGATTCAAAACCAAATAGACCAGGCAAACCTTTTTTGTAATAGATCAACCAGTAAACATTGTAGGCTTTGTCTGTTGCATCTACCCTACTGTTTCAGGGTGAAAGCAACCAGAGAAGATACACTACAAAAGTGTGAAGATGTGATGTAGGCAGGCATACAGGTTATAATTGATTAGGTTTGTGAGCTCAAAGACCATGTCTTCACCATGCCCCTGTGTGACCACAGCCCCTACCTGGCCACACCTGAGCACCCATTGGCCAATCAGGTTAATTAACCGCTCCCCTTTGGAAGCCTGTCCGAGACTTCCCCTTCCTTTCTTTGGCCTCTTGCGAGTACAAGGCCTGTGCACCTCTGCACCTCCAGGTGCATGGCCTTGAGCACCCACCCCATGCTTCCTGGCTGGTTCCTGGTACTCGGTATGAACCCAGATTTATCCCTCTATTGTAGATAAAGCCCTCACTCTCCTATGCATCTTACTCACTGAATAAAAACTTAAAACTATAC
The DNA here is from genome assembly GCF_964237555.1 of Oryctolagus cuniculus. NCBI lineage: Eukaryota > Metazoa > Chordata > Mammalia > Lagomorpha > Leporidae > Oryctolagus > Oryctolagus cuniculus. Next base: position 101,791,716 of record NC_091434.1, read on the forward strand.
CATGCTGCTCGTTCATTTATGCTGGTATTCAGAATTCTCTGAATATTAGGCAAGAACCCACACAGGCTTATTAATATTGGGAATTTATTAATAAGCACAAAGTGATATCGTATGGCACCTCGAATTCCAACATTACATATGGCATCTTAGATGGGACTTCTGGGGTACTTTAGGGAGCCATATTTCATATAATAATTTAGGGGGCCTATAACGATTACAGATGGAATTATTTTGCAGGTTGTAGCTTGTGGATTCCTCATTTATAACACAAGGAGACACACTTTCTACATGTTCCATAATCCTGAGCAGCCTTATG